>NC_090376.1:141244237-141547268 GCF_036365525.1 Heterodontus francisci
GGGAAAAGGCGCTTGAGCGTGGCACCATACTGGAGGTGGCAGAAATGGCGGCAGATGATCCTCTGGATGTGGAGGCTGGTAGAGTGGAAAGTGAGGACAAGGGGAACCTTGTTGCAGTTCTGGGAGGGAAGGAAAAGCATGAAGACAGAAGTGCGGGAAATGGGCAGGACACGGTTGAAAGCCCTGTCAACCACAGTGGGGGGAATTCTCGTTTGAGGAAAAAGGAAGACATATATCAGAGCTTTTGGTTGCTTGCCATTTCAACACTCCCCCCTGTTCTCATGCCAACATTTCTGTCTTTGGCCTGCTCCAGTGTTCCAGTGAACATCAACGCAAGATCGAGGAGCAATGCCTGATATTTTGATTAGGCACTCTACAGCCTTACAGACTGAACATTGAGTTCAATAACTTCAGAGCATAGCTGGCTTTTTAAAAATATTTTTAAACTATGTGCCTGTTTTGCATGTAGTCAGAGCTGTTCATTATTTCACTATTAACAGTCTCTCTGGACTAATGCTTTGTCTTTCACCACAAGCATTAACACACACTTTGCCTTTGCCCCAGGACAGCTTTGTTATTTAATCACCCTCTGCCCCATCAAACTCCTTCCCCTCTGTTCTCTTCCCTCCCACCCCTTCCCCTTCACTTGCTTAAAACCTAATTCTTTTCTAACCTTTGCCAGGTCTGATGAAAGGTCATAGACCTGAAACATTAACTTTGCTTCTCTTTCCACAGATGCTGCCAGACCCACTTTTTGTTTTTGTTTCAGATTTCCAGCATCTGCAGTATTTTGCTTTTATTTAAATGACGAAGAGACTCTATCTTAACAAAGACCAGGAGTCTGGTTTTAACTTGTCACCTTGCCCCTCCTCTGGGATGCCAATTGTAAGACTTTTATGTGTTTAAGTGGAATGTTGACTACCTTTTGACCCACAAGGTACAAACTCAGGTTTCTTAATCAAGACAGAGAGTTTATTAATTAAAGCAAGAATATACAAGTAATACTTAACTAATGGCAGTAGTTATGGGGTCTATAAATCTATCTCTTACTGTGACTCTGAATCTGCCTTGACTAAAATGCAGCATGGGCAGTTATCAAGACATCTGGTCTCGTAGCAAAGCTATTTCTACTATTGTTGTGACAATAAACACCGTCTCCCACCATCTCCCCACTACAGTATACAAATATACACTTAACGACATGATTCTAAACACAAAGTCCATAACTTAGTAGTAATTTAATATATTGATACATGTACAAAGTATAACTATTCCTGAGCATAACCGCAACATCACTTAAAATTATTCTACTTACAAACTTACATGAGATGCCATGTTTTAATCAGGCCATAACTTGCATAGATTCAGCCAACCGATAAAACATGGCAGAGTTTAACCCCTTAGTTCCTACACTTCTGCCATAGAGAACTCTGATACTGACTTTGAGGACTTAACCTGCCAAAGAAGGTAATGGGCATATACCAGGAAATGCTAGGTGCAGTGGTCAGCCTACTAGCAAACTAGAACATAACAGCTCAGAGCCTAGAGGAGTCCAGGTCCAGTTTGTGTAAAGGCATCGCACAGAGTACCAAGATCATTCTGCCTGTCATAAAACAAATGGTCAGCTCCATGTGCAGGTTGGTGGAGCATCTGCTGACAGCTCTGACAGTTTCCATGGCACTTAACTGTTACCATGGAAGCTCGTTTAGCTGCCATCTTGGGGTTTGTGGTTAGCGTCACAGGGACTTCCACAATATCGCATAACTTTGGCACCGACAAGAGTATTCGGATAGGTCAATAAACACAAGATAGGCACTAGGGTGGACTGCACAAGAGTGGTTTGTAATTTATTTTAACTATTTTACACAGATGGAATTGAGAGGTTAGCTAATTTTGGTTTTCGTTCTGGATTTGACCTTGGTTTTACTATTTGTAATGAAGTGAGGACAAGGCCCCTAAGATTAGACTGAACTAAGGCAATTGGATAGTGGTGATACAATGCATAGGACTCCTGGTGTATTGGGAATGGGAGTGATGTAGATGAAATGCTTTTGGATGAGATGCTATCTGAGAGCTCTGGCAGCTAGCGCTACTAGTGATCCATACTGCTCCTACTTTTTAGTCTCTTCATGCCACTTATCCTCCTCCACCAATTGCTCCTTTCTCCTCCTGCTGCATCCTTTGTTCTGCTCTCTCCTTTCTTCTCGGTTGCTCTCACCTTGTCCTCCAGTGCAAAAGGTGACCCTTCTAGATCATCTATAAATACATAGGAACTGTTCTGAAAGCAGCTGAAAACAGTGTAACACCAACAAAAACTTCTCACCGGAAATCAATTACAGAAGTAAGAAAATAGTTCGAGTTAACGAGAAGCCTAAAATGAAAAGCCAGCAACTGATCTGCATATCGTGGCTGAGTTCTTTAATAGTGGTGTTGAAGGATCTTATTGCCTGTTCGTGCTATATTCCTGAACTTGCTCCTGCACAAATTTGATGTTCAAAGTATTTCATTTGTTAACTGCTTATGAAGCAGAAATTAAAGCTGAATGTATGACTTTCCTCACAAATGTACTTCCTTTGAACAGTACATTCAGTTCTTAATTTATGCCTGATGCTAAAATACCTGCAGAGGATGCCATAGTTTTAGAAGGGGCAATTTTATGAAATTGCAGTCCTGGTGTGATGCCTTGTTTGGATCTGCAATTTGGCACTGCATCCTGTGATTGTCCATCCAATAGTCATTACTGCTAGTGTTTCAAGTAGAAGGAGCTCTATTGCAGCAGTGTGAGCTCTTAATATCATCCCTATTGTTTAAAGCATTTGTATTTTGGGAAATCTGCACCCTGGATTTGGATCAAATCTGTTAGCATTAGTTATTTTGAAGACAACAGGAGCTATAAGGGCAAAACACGCTAGGTTGGGCGAATCAAGGTTAAAAGAGAAGGACAGGGGACCTGGTCCTAACTAATATCGGGAAGAGATCAGGAATATATCACTTATTTGGTCCTCAGTAAAGAATGCTATGTAAGGAGGCTGTGCATCAATAAAGATGCAATTTCAGACCTGTATCTTCCACTGCTTGCACCTGATTTACATCCACAGAGCAATAACTGGAGAGCATTTTTACTAGAAGTGAAAATGACCACCAAATTCAATTTCTACAATACATAAACTTCCAGACACAATGTGATCAACCAGTATGAAGTTCACTGATCTAGAACAAAGGTAGCAGATGCTCTTTTCTGCCACACAGTGGCTTACAAGTTCAGTGATATTATACAGTACCAGCTGGATCTTGTGCTCAGCCTGATGGCGGGTTTCATGGTGGGGTGCGGGGGAGGGGGGCAGAGAATCAGAACAGAATCGCTTGCCATGGAACCTGATGCCATAATTCCAGGTTCCAATTTTCCTGGAGGCGCGAAGTTCCGTGGCAGCAGGTCCACTGCTTTGCGACGGGACCATACTTTAATGCAAAAAAGTAATTAACATATTTAATAGGATTGCAGCGAATTGCATTCTAACAAGCCGTTCACAATCTCCTGCTTGACTCGCGTGCCATCACTTTTCCGTCCTTGAAAAGCTGGTGCCACCGAGGCGAGAGTCCTCTGTGTCTGCAAAGGTTAAATAAATTTTGCTTTGCCAGACTGCAGAATTTGTTGCAACGTCGGATACTGCCACTAAAGTTATTCCCCAAAATTGAGGGATGTTGGAACTCCAAGTGTAAATTGTTGAGAGGGGGGTAATGTGGTGAACTCTGTAAATGTATATCGTTGAGGAGGCGGAAGGGGGTGAACTCTGCAAGTGGATGCACTGCTGGGAGGGTGAGAGGTGGGGGGGATGCAGAACTGGGAAAGTATATAGGTTGCTGTTCTCGGTGGTCCAGTGCAGGCAACTCAACTAGTATTCCGATGGTCATGATGGCTCACGCTTACTTATTTAAAGGCTGTGTGGTCAATGTCAGGCCATACCATAGAGCTCGTGCCAGAATGCTGCTGAAGCAGGAAGTAACGCACATCTCTGCCCAGATAGGTGACCTTTTGAAGGAATCTGAAGTTCCCAGGAGCATAGAGATGGGAATGATCCACGTCGTACCTAGCGCAAAGGAAGATGGTTGTGGTTGTTGGAGGTCAATCATCTGAGCTCCAGGACATCACTGCAGGAGTACCTCAGGGTAGTGTCCTCGGCCCAACCATCTTCAGCTGCTTCATCAATGACCTTCCTTCAAACATAATGTCAGAAGTGGGGATGTTCGCTGATGATTGCACAATGTTCAGCACCATTCGCCACTCCTCAGATACTGAAGCAGTCCATGTAGAAATGCAGCAAGACCTGGACAATATCCAGGCTTGGGCTGATAAGTGGCAAGTAACATTCGCGCCACACAAGTGCCAGGCAATGACCATCTCCAACAAGAGAGAATCTAACCATCTCCCCTTGACATTCAACGGCATTACCATCGCTGAATCCCCCACTATCAACATCCTAGGGGCTAACATTGACCGAAAACTGAACTGGAGTAGCCATATAAATACTGTGGCTACAAGAGCAGGTCAGAGGCTAGGAATCTTGAGGCGAGTAACTCACCTCCTGACTCCCCAAAGCCTGTCCACAATCTACAAGGCACAAGTCAGGAGTGTGATGGAATACTCTCCACTTGCCTGGATGGGTGCAGCTCCAACAACACTCAAGAAGCTCGACACCATCCAGGACAAAGCAGCCCGCTTGATTGGCACCCCATCTACAAACATTCACTCCCTCCACCACCGACGCACAGTGGCAGCAGTGTGTACCATCTACAAGATGCACTGCAGCAATGCACCAAGGCTCCTTCATCAGCACCTTCCAAACCCGCGACCTCTACCAACTAGAAGGACAAGGGCAGCAAATACATGGGAACACCACCACCTGCAAGTTCCCCTCCAAGTCTCACACCATCCTGACTTGGAACTATATTGCCGTTCCTTCACTGTCGCTGGGTCAAAATCCTGGAACTCCCTTCCTAACAGCACTGTGGGTGTACTTACCCCACATGGACTGCAGTGGTTCAAAAAGGCGGCTCAACACCACCTTCTCAAGGGCAAGTAGGGATGGGCAATAAATGCTGGCCTGGCCAGCGACGCCCACATCACGTGAATTAATTTAAAAAAAATTATGTTAGTGCTCAGTTTGCAGGGAATGCTCACAATGGCAGTATTATATCTTTATCAAGGGTTTCACAATTCTTCAAGGGGGAAGAAAGAATGGATGGTTGGCTTTAGGAAATGTGGGTTAACCAGACCAGACATGGATCATGACACCTCTACTGACTACAGGTCTCACAAGAATGAACATTATTGTTTGAGATATCATTTGGCGGAGCAAATAAAGTTGCACAATGGTGACATACTATTAGGATTAGAAATGTTAGATTTCATCTATCATTGCTAGTGAAAAATACAGGTCAACTGTCAGCATGTGACACTGTTAGCCATATTTTAGAGGGTCTAGCAAAGATGATGATGCTGAAAATCAAAGGCAGCATATATGTTAATGCAGGCAGCCAGCATTTGAAAGACAAAGCAAAAATGGTAATATTTTCTGATGTAGCCCCTTCCACCACTCTGTCTCACATACCTGTTCCAACTGAGGCTATTAGTTAATGCAGCAGGCAGGCCTGAATTCTTCTCTTCATGCACTTCCAGTGTTGCTGGGCCCAAAGGCCACTTCTGTATATGGACTTTAAAGTTCTCACATGAATGGGATTATTAGTCACCTGATTTTGATAGGGAACAGGGAGAAGAAAAAACATAAGTGGGTGGAAAAATATAAGGGGAAGAGAATGCAAAATGAGGGAGGTAACTGGGAGCAAAAAGCAAGTGAAGGTATTGAGGCAGAATATAAACAGAGGGAAGGTGGAAAAATGTGAGGGGAGGGGAGAACAAATTGCAAGGGAAGAGGGTAGCAAGCATAATGAAAGAAAAGGGACAGGAGCATAATGCGGAACAAGAGAAAAGGTAAAATGCATGGCAATGGGATAAGAGAGGACAAGTTCATGTGAAGGGGAAGGTGTAGAATTTGCAGTCAGAGAAAAATGAATGAAGAGGGGAAAAGGCAAATGGAGAAGGGAGTAGATTAAAGTGAAATGAGGTGGAGTGGTTGGCAGTAAAGAAGACCAAGTGCATGACAATGAAAGGGGGGATGTAAATGATAACTGAAGAGGGAAGGGAAAATAGGGTGACACAGTGGCGCAGTGGTTAGCACTGCAGCCTCACAGCTCCAGCAACCCGGGTTCAGTTCTGGGTACTGCCTGTGTGGAGTTTGCAAGTTCTCCCTGTGACAGTGTGGGTTTCCACCAGGTGTTCTGGTTTCCTCCCACCACCAAAGACTTGCAGGTTAATAGGTAAATTGGCCATTGTAAATTGCCCCTCAGGTAGGGAATATGGGATTAATGTAGGATTAGTATAAATGGGCGGTTGATGGTCAGCGCAGACTCAGTGGGCCAAAGGGCCTGTTTCAGTGCTGTTACTCTCTCTATAAAATCATTGACAACAAAATGAAGAAGCATTAAAGATGTTGAACAAATTGTAATGAAGGGGAAAAGGGGCAGAAGCTGGGAGTGATGTTTTGGGAGAAGCTGAGAGTTGTGCTTTGCAGGGGGAAAAGAAGGGAGAATTTAGGTGCAGTATTTCAGTTGGGTAGGGAAGGAGAGTACCAGCATTAACAAATAGAGAATGGGTATGGAGAACAGCAGCATGAAATCTGAAGGGAAGAGAATCAGTTTAATTAGGGTGGAGGACAGTGCCCTGTTGAACTGATGGAGAGGAAGAACCATGCCTGCATGAACTGAGACTTGGAGAAAAGATGAGGAGTTGGATGACCTGCAGCGTTTCTGTGAACCAGGTCTGGTGGGAGGTAGAGTGGCTCTGTGAAATAGGGCTATGAGGGGTTGGATGTGACAGAGTAACTGTGTTAAAATAGCTATTCGGTAAGTGATTCTGTTGAAAATCCAAATGTCACTCATCCCATCTATTAATTGTGGTATGAGTGTTAAAATTGCCAGACAGCATCAGTTGTAATGTAAAAATTCTAATCTGCTTCTAATCTCTGTGAACCTGAGGTCATCTAAAGCTCTGCTGCCTGTGTCTTAACTCACACCAAATCACATTCCCCTATCACTCCTGTGCTTGCTGACCTACATTGGCTCCCGGTCAAACAACATCTTGATTTTAAAATTCTCATCTTTGTTTTCAAATCCCACCATGGCCTGATCCCTCTCTATCTCTGTAATCTCTTCCAGGCCCACAGCCCTCCAAGATATCTGCGCTTATCTAATCCTGGACTCTTGCACATACCTGATTTTAATTGCTCCATCACTGGTGGCTGTGCCTTCAGTTGCCTAGGCCCCAAGCTCTGGAATTCCTTCCCTATACCTCTCTGTCTCTCCTCCTCATTTTCCTCATTTAAGACCTCCTTAAAACCTACCTCTTTGATCAAGCTTTTTGTCATCTGACCTAATAACTCCTTTAGGAGCTCAGTCTCATATTTTGTTTTATAATGCTCCTGTGAAGTGCCTTGGGATGTTTCATTATATTAAAGGCACTGTATAAATATAAGTTGTTGTTGCAGAGGAACATGCCCCTGGAACCCTCCCCCAACTCCAGAAATTCACCACCAATGTTGTGCCTTCAATACTTGAATTACAGCTTTCAGACACTTATGCTTTTTATTCCTACAATACAAACAGAGGAGTACGTACGTTTACCATTTAAGGTACAAAGCCCATGTATTCACACATCCGCTCCGCTCTTGAGTGGCCAGCTTTTTTGGGGGAAGGGGGCAGTTGGTTATCAGCTTTGTTTAAGCTGTTGGTAGCTTTTGCCAGTTTTCTATATTGGCATCTATGAAATGGAGAAAAGAATTCTTTGTGTGATGTCAGCTCCATCTATACATATGGAATTACTGAACAACATTTCTTAGCTGCGTCTAAACCGATGTGACTTTTCTATTCTGTCGTATTAGGTTGGAAATATCCTCATTGCTTCTTCCTTATGCTTCACTTAGAACAAGGTACAGGCTACATCAAGATTAACAATACTCTTGGGTGAAACTATTGAGAGAAACACCACTGACACTTGCAACATGCTTGGATAAACACTTCTACCAATCCAAGTTAATTGGTACTCACATCCATATATAGCAATGTAAAGTAATTGACAGTTATACCCATATGTAGGGCTATGACATAACTGACAGTGATTGTCTTTGTTTACCTTGGAATTTTTCTTCAAATTGGACAGCTTCTTCTGCTTGTCCCTCCAAGCATAGCATGTGGTGGACACTGTGTCAAACTCCATTACAATTGCCTTCCACAGCTGCTGGAGCATGTGATTAGTGATGGGTTGCTTATTGGACCCATCGAGGGAACTTCTCCATTCCCTCACATCATCCAAATTATTGGACTGTCTTCATCAGTAATGCAGAACTTTCCACAACTTACTTTATCAGCAATCCTCTGTGCACTCCACTGATGGATTACAGCATGAGATTAAATAATAGCATTTTATGCCTATTGGTCAGTTAACTAGGGATTCAATTTTTTTGCTGTCTAGATTTTCTAATTTGCTGCTCAATGTCAGTTGGAGTATATCTGAACTCCACTAATGCACTATGAATAAGCCTGTGTGCATTTGCAAGTGTGCAGAATGGAAGAAAAATTAACTATCATTTAACACCGAGTACAAAAAAAATGATTTTTTTAGTTTCACTTTTCCATTCCAACTTAAATCGGTATTTCTCTATTGCTCTATTTTATTCAGAATTAGTGCTAACATTTAGTTTGGTCACTCTCCTACTAAAGCTATGTTCATAGTTGGTTAATTTCCTCTCAATCATTGTATCTGCTGTGGTTGATGCCTCATCCTCTTACTTATTCTCGATTAACTCATGGGCTGTCTAGGGCTCTGCATTATTTTCTAGTCTTTTCTTTTTTCATATCAGTGAGCTCTTCCATTCATCATCAACACCATGCAATCTTATGCTGATGGTTCTTCTCAAGGCTGATTCAGAATGGAAAATGAGGAAAGTTCAGGCCAGAAGTGGTGTCCAAGGGCAGGACTGTATATAGTACTTGCTGAAAGATAGTAGGCCCTAAGAAGATGACACAGGTTTCCCAACAGAGATATATAACAGTAGATGGTCCAAGCATTATTAGGTGTTGCCTGTTAAATGGTTGCACATTTACTGCTGAGTACTACATAGAAAGTCCTTCGGAAACCCTACTGCTCTTTTCATTGCTTAACTTACATGTCCATACTCCAGCATACATTCACACTGCCATGTACAGCTAGAATCCTCATCATATCTTAAAAAGACTTCACTCTAAATTACTCTAATACACTTTAGCTGTGTGATTTTGAGCAGTTGCTAACACATAAATTGGGCTGCAAGTTGAGCATATGCCTTTCATTTATTTGTTAAGTTTACATCATCTTATAACAAGACTATTCTATTTGCAGGATCAGATCACAAATGATGGTAAATTTTGCAATACAAGTGTAGGTTCTTGCACTCTGGGAATGCAAATCCGAGAACTAGATCAGCAAAAAGATTAGCACCATTTTAATCATTTTATTGGAATACATTGATAAACAGCAATTGTGAGCTAGTCAAATTATACCAATATTATCTTGGAAGAAAGCAAAGACAGAAAATTGAAAGAGGCCGTACCTTGACTGTCATTGGCACTTCTGACAAATGTTGCAGGTGGGCTGCAGATTTTCTTATAGCAGATGGCACAGTTCTACAACTGATTTCCTTGGACCCTGAGACTATGGAACCATTTGCCCTTGATTATTGGCAGATCTTACAAGATTCCTCCGGAACAGTCTACGCAGCAGGAGTGTTGCTTGAGCACACTGCTTGCTCAATAATGTTTCTTGTGGCAATTTGGCTTTGGTGTAGGCATGCTCTGCACTGTACACAGATTCCTGACAAAGAACATGAGCTATGTCTAATGGGGATAGTCTTTGTTGCCCAACAGCAAGTCTATAACTTGTTGATCTGGTTGGAATAAAGGTGGGACTGAGTACTGACACAGGAAGAAAGAGTCATGACTGCTGCCAGATAGCAGAAACAGACCTGCATGATGCACAGCCTGCGGTTAAAACATGCTTGTCATTAAGGAACTGGAATCTCTTTCGATTAATAAGGATACCAGGCTGGTCATAGGGTGCACCCAAGGCAATGTGTATGTAGACAGTAACATATTGCATCCTGGAGAAGACTGCCATGCAGGCAAAATCTAATGCTCTCTTGTCCTACTTTGCTCTGTCGATAGGGAAGGAGATTTAGGTATCCCTCTGTTTAGGAGCCTTGGTAACCTTCATGATGCAGCAGTGCACTGTGAACTGGGAGATGTGGCTGATTTCATCTGTTGAAGCCTGAAAGGAGTCCATTGCATCAAAGTAACCTTGACAGCCACAGGCAGTTCTGTCCA
This sequence comes from Heterodontus francisci, assembly GCF_036365525.1. Classification (NCBI taxonomy): domain Eukaryota; kingdom Metazoa; phylum Chordata; class Chondrichthyes; order Heterodontiformes; family Heterodontidae; genus Heterodontus; species Heterodontus francisci. The sequence goes on from NC_090376.1 coordinate 141,254,708, forward strand.
TAGGCTAGTGCAAGGCTCGAGTTGAGGTTCCAACAGGTGACACAGCTTGGTGACCTTCTTTTGCTTCAGCAAGTAGACTCTGAGACGTTGCTTCTGAGTGAAGTTAATGTAAGAGAAGTGCTCCGTGAAGACCCTCTGTAGAATATAGGCCTCCTATGTAGTGTCTTCCTCCTCCACCTCAATCTTCTGTCAGCTGTATCCGCTTTGTAGTGACTTCAGTGCTGCTCTCCCTCATCAACTAGTCCCGAAGGCAGCCCTGTGCCTGCAGCCAAGCTATTTCTGTGGTAAGCAACAGTGCAACATCAGCAATATCTGGTTCTCTTTAAACAAAACGAAATTTGCAAAGTGATCAAACACACTAATACCATCCAGAATTTCAGCAGCAGCCTGAAACGTGAAATCATCAACTAGCACTGTATGATTTCCTTAAATAATACTGGTGAGGGGACCTTCCTGCCGGTTATCACCATGTTGTGAGTTCTGGGGAAATCATAAATGGAGACGTGGACCGAAATTTTGTTCTCATGGCAGGGGTCCCACCAATGAGCTTGAAAGCAAGGGGTAACCCTGCTTTGGCACTCTGCAGGACCTCTGGCCGCATTTTACGGGGGGCAGGAAACTAATTGGTTGTTGTTGCGGCTGCCGTCCCTACTACGGATGGCCACCCATCCCGGGAGCTGCCAGACATTCGGAAGCATGGCAGTTTAGCAGTGCCACCAGGAGCGGTGGCCACTGCTGGGACTGCATCTGGAAGAACAGGATGCCATGGAAGGACGGCGCCCACCCACCTGTTGCCGCAGGGGCGGTCATTGCTGCCAGGGGGCCCTCCGTGTGCCAAAGAGTTACCGAATAGGAGGGCCCTCCCACGAGCCTGCTGGGAGGCCACCAGGGTTTAGCTGGTGGTTTCCCCACATGGCGGAGAAACCACCCTCTGCTGGTAAAATGCTTAAAGTGGCTCAAATGGTCTCTGGGTGGGACGACTGTCCATCACCTTCCCTGCCACTGGCAAGATGGCATACTGGCAGGAAGACAACAGGCACTCCACCACCACCTGCCCCCCCCCCCCCCCCCACTGCCCCCACTCCCACCTTGTAGCCCATCCCCAGAGGGCTGGTAAAATTCAGCTCATGGTCCTACAAGATGAGAAGGACTCTAATTTGAATAAATTATTCTGGAATTTAAATATTCTTGATGTGCGCTTCCACCACGAGTGCATGTACCTTTAGCACTATGGTGGGTGGCACACTTCCTGCCTGCCATATTGAGAGCTTAGTATGCTGGTTGCCACCCAAACATTGAGCACTGTGCATCCAAATTTCTAAGCCAAGAATTCATAATGGAAAAATCTGACATAACAGCATGAAAAAAAGATGAAAACTAAACTAAGGTTTTGTAGTCAGGAAATATGTGCAAACATCAGATTTTAATATATTGTATAAATAGATAATCCCCAGGTGTGTGTACCTCCGTACTCTCATGATATTGTATGATTAAGGATCATTCCCACTACAGCATAATTCTTCCCCAGACATCCCAGTGCTATTCATGCACATAGTCAAATAGACGTTCCCTCCTGCTTTCTTCCAAACCTGTTACAATCCCCATCTATATTGTAGCTTTGTGCTGTGTTCTTAAGTTTTCATTAAAGACAGATGCAGGCTTTATATGCAGATTCAACACAAACATTATTTATTGTCTTACTTGTCAGCATTGTATGATCTCGGTGTGTATGTGTTTGTGTAACATCTTTGCAAGCCATATGTTGAGTATGTCTCACAAAGTGGTGTCTCCTGCTTAGATATACCTGATGATGTCATCAGTTGCATCAGTGGCCTGGTCTCTTAAAGGTGAAGTTTCTTAAAGGTGAATTCACTACTACAGTGCATTACATAAAAGTTTGCAGTCACTTTTGATTAACTTGGATCAAGCCCAAAAATATCAGAACATTTTTTGAGGTTTTTGAAATGTCAATCTTGCAAAAACAATTACAATTTATTGCATTACAGCAGCTGATGTGAAACATCACAGTTTCTGAACTGTTACAAAGCAGTTCAATCTCTTTGCTGTAGAACATCTTTTCTGAACTCCTAACTAGAAATTATTGCAACATGTTACTTAAATCTCTCTGAATTTGTAAAGGTCCAGGAATGGTGAATTCTGACCAACAGGTCATACAGACCAAAATGAAGTAAAGCTTGTTCATGCTCAAGAGGGAATAACAATATTCAGGCCAAAGTTAACTTGTGAATATTGCAATATGTTACTCAACAGCTGCATCCCTCCCTTTAAAGCTGAATAATATGTCTGCTGTTGAATTAGACCATCTATGTACAGGGGTCACCATTGTGTCTAGAACAAAGATTCTGGGCATTGCACCCACACAAACTGTGCCAGTTGCTATACGTTTAAAATGTATTGTAGAGCCTTGTTTTGGAGATTCACTGTGAACAGAGCTAATATGTTCTTTGCTTAGAGATCTGTTTTCCAGATGACGAATCACCAACCCACCTACACATGCCTGGGCTGCTTTCCAAACCCTTGAAAACATTGTCATTGTATAATTATTCACACTGAACAGGCACGTTTGTTTTTCTTACAATACAGTCTTTGAACAATTGTCCTGGAGCTGTAGTTTTCTTAGGAGTAATGTGTCAGCAATTAGAGAACAAAACTGCAGCCTAAGGATCATGAACTGCAGAGGCATAAATATTTGAAGGAACAGCAGACAAATGTGCCTGCTGCCAGTATTCTGCTTTCAATGACATTTCTCTCAATGGAGCTAAATAGTGTAGCACAAAAGATTCAAAACATTGATGACTAATGACCCAGAACCATTCAGGCACTTTTAGATTAAAATTTTCTTGATGACAATTATATTTAACAAAGTTAATTCAGCATGTTGTTGTGGTTTTACTGCACAAAGGTAGAAATTTGAAATTTCAATGTTGTTGAATAACTAAAACTCTAATACCTGCAATATATTTGAAAGTACAAAACACTGATGCAATTATTTTAAATGAATGCGTTTTCACATTTGTATTCTAAATATTGTTGAAGTGTCGGATTGTCTCAGCTAATAAGCACTGTCTCTGAAGGTTGTGGATTCAAGCTTTTGCACAGATTTGAGTATGTAATCTCCGCTAGCACATCAGTATGGTACTGAGGGAGTGCTGCATTGTTGGAGGTACAGTTTTCAGATGAGGTGATAAGGTAATGCTTTGTCAACCATTCAGGTGAATGTAAAAGATCCAGCGGCCAACATTTCCCCCTTACTAGATACCATTAAAAACAGATTATCTGGCCATTCATCTCTTTTGCCGTTGCATTTTCCTGCAAGACTAGATTGAGTATATGTTAAAAGTAAGCCATTGGCTGTAAAATGCTTTGGGATGTGCTGAAGACTGGTATTTGATATATAATTGCAAGTATTATTTCTCTTTGATGTCACTTTGTAATGATGGCTTAGAATGTCATTCAATGGAAAGTGGCAGCAGTGTGTACCATCTACAAGATGCACTGCAGCAATGCACCAAGGCTCCTTAGACAGTACCTTCCAAACCTGCAATCTCTACCACCTGGAAGGACAAGGGTAGCAGATGCATGGGAATACCACCAGCTGCAAGTTCCCCTCCAAGCCACACAACATCCTGATTTGGAACGAAATCGCCGTTCCTTCACTGTAATGGTAGCGCGGTTGAATGTCAAAGGGAGGTGGTTAGATTCTCTCTTGTTGGAGATGGTCATTTCTTGGCACTTGTGTGGCATGAATGTTACTTGCCACTTATCAGCCCAAGCCTGAATGTTGTCCAAGTCTTGTTGCATATGGACCTGGACTGCTTCAGTATCTGAGGAGCTGCATATGGTACTGAACATTGTACAATCATCAGTGAACATCCCCACTTCTGACGTTATGATGGAGGGAGTGTCATTGATAAAGCAGCTGAAGATGGTTGGGCCTAGGGCACCACCCTGATGAATACCTGCAGCAACGTTCTGCAGCTAAAATGATTGACCTCCAACAATCGCAACCATCTTCCTTTATGCTGCTGGTGATGGTCCACAGTGCCTCATACATGCCCAGTTTCGAGCTGCCAAGTCTGTTCTGAATCTAAATCATAATGGAGGGCATCCTCAGTGTGAAGAAGGGACTTCGTTTTCATAAAGATTGTGCGGTGGTCACTCCTACCAGTACTGTCATGGACAGATGCAACTGCAACAGATAGATTGGTGAGGACCAGGTCTAGTAGGTTTTTCCCTCCTGTTGGTTCCCTCACCATCTGCTGCAGGCTTGGCGGATATGTCCTTCTGGAATTGGCCCGCTTGGTCAGTTGTGGTGCTACTGAACGACTCTTTGGTGATGAACTTTGACGTCCCCATCCAGAGTATATTCTGTACCCTTGCCACCCTCAGTGCTTCTTCCAAGTGGTATTCAACATGGAGGAGTAGTGACTCATCAGATGAGGGAGGGTTGTAGTTGGTAATCAGCAGGAGGTTTCCTTGCCTATGTTTGCCCTGATGCCATGAGACTTCATGGGGTCCAAAGTCAATGTTGAGGACTCTCAGGGCAGCTCCCTCTCGACTGTATACCACTGTGCCACCACCTCTGGTAGGTCTGTCCTGCTGATAGGACAAAACGTAGCCAGGAATGGTGATGGTGTTGTCTGGGACATTGGATGCAAGGTATGTTTCTGTGAGTATGACTATGTCAGGCTGTTGCTTGACTGGTCTGTGGGACAGCTCTCCCAATTTTGGCACAAACCCTCAGATGTTAGTAAGGAGAACTTTGCAGGGGTTGACAGGGCTGGGTTTGCCATTGTCATTTCCAATGCCTATGTTGATGCTGGGTGTTCTGTCCAGTTTTATTCCTTTTCAACTTTTGTGTCGTAGTTCTGTACAAATGAATGGCTTGCTAAGTCATTTCAGAGGGCATTTAAAAGTCAAACACATTGCTGTGGGTCTGGAGTCACATGTAGGCCAGACCAGGTAAGGATGGCAGATTTCCTTCCTTAAAGGAAATTAGTGAACTAGATGGGTTTTTACGACAATCGATCATTGATTCATACTCACCATTAACTTTCAATTGCAGATTTTCATTAATTAATTGAATTTAAATTCCACCAGCTGCTGAGGTGGAATTTGAAATGGTCCACAGAGTATTAGCCTGGGTCTCTGGATTACTAGTCCAGTGACATTACTGCAACTCCACCTTTTCCTCTGGCCGTGTGTATTACATTGGAATGCAAATGACTAGATAACTTCATACCGTTGGGTTCCCAGCATCCGATGCAACTGCTCACCACAGAGGGGAGAGGGGGAGGTAAAATTTAAACTTCATACCTCTTTAAAAATGTATTTTTTAAAATCTTCAGCCAGTCAAGCAATGTTTTCATCAAAACGCTGCAACAACTTCTTTCCACCCTCCATATCACAGCAGTTTCATAGATGGCCCTGATGCGTACCCTCAGTATGTAAATATTCCTGGCTCATGGAAATGGTTCCAGATTTGGGAAACAAACATGGGATGGAATGCAGTTCCATCCCCTTGAAAATCCATAGCAAAAAAGGAGACCTTCCAAATCCGTGACCTCTACGACCTCGAAGGACAAGGGCAGCAAATGCATGGGAACATCACCACCTGAAAGTTCCCCTCCAAGTCTCACACCATCCTGACTTGGAACTATATCGCCGTTCCTTCACTGTCGCTGGGTCAAAATCCTGGAACTCCCTTCCTAACAGCACTGTGGGTGTACCTACCCCAAATGGACTGCAGCGGTTCAAGAAGGCAGCTCACCACCACCTTCTCAAGGGCAAGTAGGGATGGGCAATTAGGGATGGGCAATAAATGCTGGCCTGGCCAGCGACACCCACATCCCATGTATGAATAAAAAAAAAAAGACCAGAACATTTTGTTCCAACACTGGAGGCTTTGCCTTCAGCTGCCAGGACCCTAAGCTCTGGAATTTCCTCCTTAAGTCTCTTTTTGCTTCTTTACCTCTCATCCTCCCTTAAGACACTCTTGCAAACTTATCTCTTTGACCAAGCTTTTTGCTCACCTGTCCAAATATCTCCTTATATGTTTGTGTTTGTTAACACTCCTGTAAAGCGCCTTGAGATGTTTTACTTAAATTAAAGATGCTATGTAAATGCAAGTTGCTCTTGTTTTTGGTGCTAAACTGAATGCGATCGCTTGATTCATTGACAGTACAGTTTTGAGAAAGGGTTTGCATCTGTAATGTTAATTTCTGTGTTCTCTCCACAACTGTTGCTTGGCCTCTGAGTGTTTTCACCATCTTCTGTTTTTCCAAAATCTGCAGTTTTTTTTTTTTTTGCTTTTTGTTGATACTAATTCAATGAACAGGGCCAAGTCCTTCAATAACCTGTGCTGACTTTATCCAAAAACTTCTAAAAAATACATTATTCAACAAGACGACATCAATTTGTCTGCATTGAGTTGACATTGGCATATTAACTTTAGCTTTGTTTGATAGAAACCAAAATTCAAGTGCACGATAATTGACTTCAGCCTCTCAGACCAAATTGTAATCCTGTACATTGGTTTCTGTTCGATATTTTAACAATGTTAATCCTGGGTGCACTGTAGCCGACAGAGAGAAAATCGTTCAATAAGCTAACACAGAAATGTTCTTGTACTATGTAGTGGTCGTGTGGTGCATCATTTTTGCAGGAGGGCATGCAAACTGCTCTATTTTTCTCAAATTATTCATTTCATCTTCATCTGGTCTTCAATGCTACACACCAACGCTGGAAAGATGAATGAAAGATCTCTAAAACATGAGTCTTACACGAGTCATTAAAAGATGCATGAAGCAGTCCATTGACAACTCTCCCTCTCTTCCCATGGCATTCGAATTCCAGTGTAGGGTGGCAGCAATCTGTTTGCAAAATGTACAACAATGGCCAAAGTCCCCTTGCATTATTTCAAACACATGCTAAGTAAGTCCAGCTGACTATGTGACTGTGCTCACCATTAGACGCTATGGGATCGATTTTAACTGACAGCTGGATCAGTGCATTGGGTAGGTGGGGGGTGTGGGGTAAGCATGGATTGAGGGTGATTTACCCAAATGATACTATCAATGTAAGGCCCAGCAGATTTTAACCATCAAGCCTTTTTAGAATATGATTGGGCTGACGATTGCATCATGGTGAAACACCTTTTCTATGGGATTTCTGGCAGGAGTCCTAAGGCAGTGTAATTAAATGATGAGTGCATCTCTTCAAGGGAGGTTCCATTTACTGAATGTCAATGCTGTTTTCATCTTGAATTTGCATTGTGCTGCTAATTGGTAATGTCTGGAAGGAGAGGAATGGCTGCTGCAAAGTTTTCTGATGCCTCCAGGGAGGTTTTGCTGGCAATGGTCAGGTCCAGAAGTGAAGCACTTTTCCCACAAAATGGGAAGAAGGTGCCTTGAAGTCTCTCAAAGGAAGCCTTGTTAGAGAAGAGGAAGTGAGTTGCAGGAGCATTACCGCAAGGACCTGGATCAGGCAAAGGTGAGTACAACTCCTTTCCCCATTTCTTGCATTTTGCTGTCAGAGATCAAGATCAAGAATTAGTAAAGGAACCCACCTTTTTTATGAAAAGAATTCATTTATATTATGTTTCATTTTACATTAAACCCTATAGTTAAAAAGTCTGACTAAATGGGGGTCGTTTTGACTTTAAACATAAGTTTAATGAAAATCACAAGAGTTATTTTTTGGGGGGGATGGCAGGTGAACAAGCCAATATCGTGTTGTGCTACACAATCGTTCAAAGTCAAAATTAACCCCAAAGCAAAAGCAATTGATAATGTGTCTGTACGATGTTTGATTTCAGTATTCTTTGAAACCAATTGCCACTTGTATACGTTTAGATTTCCGGGCTGGAATTTTATGCCACCCCAGCAGGTCGGATGTTGGTGTGGGGGCGGCGTAAAATTGAGCGGCAGGCTCTGGGAGGCCTAACCGCCCCGATTCCGCCTCCGATCAAGTTTACGGAAGTCTGGCGGGGAGTGCGGGGGGTGAGAAGCGGCCCGCCTGACCGAGGCCAATCAAGAGCCTTAAGTGGCCACTTAATGGCCACTTAAGGGCCCTCGCCCGCCTCCACAGGTACTTTATCCGTGGCAAGCAGGTGTGCCAGGGACGTGAAAGGCTGCCCAGCTATAGCTGCTGGCCTTTCCGCACCCTGGGGGGAGGGGGCCTGGTAATCGGGCACAGGGCGCCCGATTGAGGGCCGCCCCCGCCTCCCAACCCAATCCCGGGATCCAAGACGCACCCCCCTCCCCCCAGACGACCACCCTAGCCTCAGCAGGGCACGACCGATTCCCCTGGTGATGCAACCCAAACTTACCTTCAGTCCCGGCTCCTTGGTGTCCTCCTCGGTCGGCTGGACTGCAGTCCCAGCAGTGGTCACCGCTCCCAGTGGCGCTGCTGAGACTAAGAGCTGCAGGCCCGCTGATTGCCCGGCAGCACACTGAGGCGGAACCTCCTCCCTCAAGTGGGTGGAAGTCCCGCCTCGGTCCAATTAAAGCCTGGGGATCCGTGAAATACAGGACGGATCCCCAGGCTGGGCGGGAGCGGGATCGGCACCGACATTTATGTCGGAGTCCGGCTCCCATCCGCCCAGCATAAATTTCCGGCCACCATATGCAGAAACTGACACACATGCCCTTGCCTTTTCAGTAGTTACTGACAAATCTTACTTACTTCTGCAGGAGAAGACCATGCACAATTTCGGGGTAAGAAACAATGGAGGACCAATCAACATCATGGCTCTTACCCAAGTGGAGCTGGAGATATTGTAAATAAATGCAAAATATTCCAAAAAAAAATTGCAGATGATTTCTTTTCATAGGCAGCCAGTCACATGTCTGACAATGTCCAACTCCCTATTAGTGTAACAAAATTACATTAAATATGTCAAGAAAACCTACTATGCCAAAGGAGGATTTTTTAATTCATCGATTGGAAACCTACATTAAACTTTTAATGAAACAAAAAGAGTAGGAATCCTGCAGTTAACTTTATATAAAAAAAAAAGCTAGCAGCCAAAATGGCCACCACAATTTGCATTTGAACACCTTGCACATTCCAATGTATCAAAGTGGAGACACATGTCTGATGAGCCTGTACCCAAAACAATAGCTTGCTCTATTGATTGAACTGCCTGAGATTGCTTTCATTTGCAAGAAATTCAAAGCCATCCTGGGACATTAACATTGAAAGGGCAAAGGGGAGAGATTGAAATTCCTAAACTTGAATCTTGTTAGAAGGCACCAGAAAATACATTGAGACAGTCATGTGACCATCTGTCCATCTCTGTGAAAGCTAGGAGTTTCCCTCGGACAAGGCAGACAAGCCAGTGACTCCAACAGGGTAAACGTCAGAAGGGCTCTCTCTCTCTCTCTCTGTCTCTCTCTCTCTCTGTCTCTCTCTCTCTCTGTCTCTCTCTCTCTCTCTCTCTCTGTGTGTCTCTCTCTCTGTCTCTCTGTGTCTCTCTCTGTCTCTCTCCAGAAGGCCTGGTGGGGCATGCAACGCCCAGCTGCTGGATCCAAGACAAAGACACCAGGGGAGGAAAGCCACTTACAATTCTGCCTCCAAGAAGACCCCTGAACCAGGCGGGCTGGCCACAAAGTGCACTTTTACCATCCAAAGACTGCAAGAACACACTTTCAGTCGGAAAACAACGGAATCCACCCAACCCCATAGACTGTGTATTAATTTTTATTTGTTCTGGACTCTAATCCAACCACATATCTACTCCTCATCACTCTGTAATCTATTTGTGTGTGTGAGAGTGCGTGTGAATGCGTAGCACAATTTTATTTTATTTAGACCAGGTTTAAATTGTTAAGACTAATAAACTCACACTTTTCTTGTTTAAATTCAAGAAAACCTGTCCAGTTGATTCTTTTATGATCATAACAAAGGGTAAAAGGTAAAACACTTAATGAAGTGGTAAGCACATCCACTGTTTAGAAAGGAATAAACTCTGTTGCGGTCAAATAAGAGGAAGGTCAAGGGGGGACCCTTGTGACCCCTCCTCGCCTGGTTATAACAAATATTAAATATTAGTCTGCTAAGAAAGTAATTGTAACTTTGGATGCCTTGTTCTCTAGTTTACACACTTCACCTCATGCATGGGCATGGATTATTTATCGCTCACATGGCTGCCTCAATTGTTCATCACTGTTGTTGAATTAATTTTCATTTTATTTCTTCACTGCAGTTCATAGCAAGGTCTCAGTGGAGAACCTATCAGTCATAGGGAACTCGCTGATTGTGGAGGCGGTGGGGTGACATGTCCGGAACTGCTGCATCTATTTAAAAGGTTGCAGTAGCCATTTAGGGGACAGGGCCATTTTGACAGGTAAATGTTTTGAAGGAATCTGCAATGATAATGGAGTGCCATCCAATATTTACAGATGCAATACCAGAGGAATTATTATAAAAAGAATTGCTTTGTTTCACACTCCAGAGCATCCTATCCACAAGAAAACAATTAACAGTGCCTGACATTAGTTGGTGCAACATGTTAATTTGGTCTTCACCACCGAGTAGATCTAGACTGGCAGTAGATCTGGAAAACTGGGCAGGTTCTACAATGGGCAGGTAATCTGCTCAACTAGGTTACCCTCCCCCCAGGTGGAGAAGTTGAAAATCATTCTAAAAATTTGTCCTCTTCTCCAAACACCCCATCTAACAAAATTGACAGGAGTTAAATTTTTCTTTTTTCTGTTCGGATGATATTGTGAAGAAAGAGCAACAATTTTTTCACTTTTTCAATCGTTGTTGCTCAATTGTCGAAGGCAGCTCTGACCTGTCACATTATGATAAAAGTGAAATAAAATAAACAAAATAACTGAATATAAAGGGAGACATTAAGGTCCACATCTATTGTGACTTTACACTATCGAAAAGACAGAGCTGCCATTTATGATTCGGCAACAACAACTATCTGATTTCAGACCACGCAGAGTAAAAACCCCTGGGTAACGAAGCCATGTCACATAGCTTGATGTATAATTCCAGTGTGGTTATAAGGCAAGTTTAACCAGTGCTCAGAGGGTCTGGTGGACCTACTTGGCAATTTATACATGTTAGTAGAGCTGTTTTACTGTTTTGATAAATGTGGACACTTCCACTGTATTCTCAAACCTTAACAAATGTATTGGCTCAGAGCAGAGCTCAGTGCATGAGTGGAATCATGCATGAAAAGCAATCTCTCATGGCAGAGAGAGTGCAAATTCACAGCCTGCAATGTGACAGTGGTTGTGCCGGTCGAAAACACTTTCTGTAGCTCCTGATCTGAGACCAATAGTGTAGTATGACTGCAGTATTATATCCACCTATGGGTCGTTGCAGCTTTTCTGCATTCAAGAGTATGCTGAAAAGAATCTGATGTGCCCAAATAGAGGTCAGGTTTGCTGAACATCAGATTCAGAATCTGATTCAGCATGCAACCTTACATAATTATGCTCAAGGATGAACTGTAGTACAGTTTTCAGAAAGTTGGCCACATTGTTGTTGGTTGAGTGTTATAAATTATTGCTGGCTGATGCGAATTTAAGACTAAATTGGATGAGGCAAGGTCAAATCCTGTTAACAATAATGAGGTAGATGAAATACATTTTCAGATCATTGCAAGTCTATCTCCTCATTTTCACTAAGACTGTACAACCTGAACTAATAAGATATTCATTTAATTGGAAACTTATTAATTTTCATTTTAATTTGTCCTTGTCAAATTAAATTATTCACAAATCAAAGTAATGATCAAAGCATGTTTAATAAATTAAAGATAACAGGATTTACTTTAGGTTTTGAGAAGTGTGCATCATATTGTTACATATTTGGATGTTTTCTATTTGTGCTTTACTCTAGATTATCAACTTTTGTACCTCAATTCACTCTCAGAGATGAATTTCAGCTATACCTTTGAGAGTTCCTTTACCAATCTTGATGTACAAACATATGAAAATGACAGGCAGCAAAACACCATCCAAGTCATCAACTCTACCCCACACAGTTTTGAAGGATGTAGCATCATGATAAAAAGCCCCTTACCCACCATCAGATATGTAATCTCCTGGGAGAGCCAAAAGAACACATGAAGACCCAAAGGGAAAAACTCTGGAAGATTCCCCTTTGACCCATTCGGCAATTAAACACCAGCTCAAGAGACTACATTGTCCAGGCTTTTATTATCTAGTTTTTCACCTACTTTTTAGAAAACATGATCTGTGTTCTAGCCAGTCCAGCTCTCGTTTGAAGACTTGCAGAAAATCAACCTCATTGCATAAGCCAGCAACTTATTCCGAAGGTCCGGGAAAGTGGAAATGCCTTTGATCTAACCTAGATTTACCATTCTGTAACTTATACGAATAATCCCTGGTCTTCACCAATCTATTAAATTGAAATAAACCATCAATAGAACAATAGAGAGAGAGAGAGAGATAAGGCATTGTTGGCCTCTATGGCCAATGCCAATGGATCATTGACATAAAAAGCTGCATGTATCAGTGCTGGCAGGTCCTCAGCAGTGCCAGGGCTCTGGTCCTTGCCGAAGGGTCAGTAAGTATCCTGGGCACACATTCCTCCCATGTTCAGAAGTAGCATGTGCGTTCAGGCTCCTCAGCTGGTGTGTCTGCTGCAGTGTGAATACCCAGAGGCCTGTTATGAGGGTCTGGTATTGGACTCACCTTGTCAGAGTGAAGAAGGTCATTGAACCTTTTCTGACACTGGACCTAGACCCTTCTGACCATACTTTGTCTGCTCACCTCTATCCATGCCTGCTTGGTTTGGGAAGGTGGCCTTCTCCTCCCACCCTTTAGAAGGAGAACCATCCTCCTCTCCCTGACTGCCTCGAGGAGGACCTCCAGGTCAGCATCTGTGAAGTGTGGAGCAGCTCCACCCCAGGTGACAGCACTGTGCTTCTCTTCTGGGACCCCTGGTGCTTCCATCCTTGAAGTTAAACAGCAGCCACAGTAATGATGCCGCGGTCTGTTTAAATCGGGCCCGCACTCACTCATTTCCACCTCCATTCTTGTTCCTGCAGCCACTAATTGGCTTCCCAACCTGCCCTCCAGCCAATTAACAGGCCGCCCAAATAAAAATTGAGGCCTGTGACTGCTTTCCTACCTCCTCCACCGACCTCAGTGGGATGGGCGGGGTGGGGGGGGGGTGCGATCGACACCCAAAAACAGTCCTGATGTCCATTTCCCAAGCCCAGAAAGAAAATCAGGCCCCAGAGCTCTGCCAAATATGCCTGGATTAGACTATTGACTGCAGTAGGTCTATGTGTCCTGCCGCTGTATAGCGTGGACAGCAGTCTCTTTGCTGATCAAAGAACTTCAAATTTGTTTTGAATTTTTGTCTAAAACTGCCACAGGCTGTGATACCAATTTTAATTGATTAGATATTGCAGTGCAAAAGTTAATGGAACTTTTTATTAGGTTGCTAATAACAAATAAGCACACCATTTTCAGGTATAGGAATTTTAAATATTGCTTTAGTTTTGTTTACATTATTTAGGTCTATTAAATATAAACAGTATTTTTGCATAGTGAAAAGCATAGAATTTTTACTGAGACCAAAATGCCCCCCACTCCCTTTCCACAATAATTCTCTATCTCAAATCTCTCCAGAAACCCTTGTAGTTCCTTTTGAATCCATTCACAGGGCTGAATTTAATCTGAACACTGTGTTCCGCCGCGGCGCCCTTTGAACTCAATGGGGTGCCTGCATTTAGCAGCTGCCACAGAGCCCCCGCAATATTACGTGAGAGGTCTCATTAACATCACTGCGCCGAACCACCCCCACACCCCACCCATGTTACGTGGAGAGAGGCGGGACATTCAGCGCAGTGAGGAACCCTTTGACAGCTGTGCAGCAGATGCTGGGGCCCTATTTAAAGCGCCCCAGCACCTGTTTCCTGAGAGCTGTCAAAGAATACTGGCAGCAAAGCAGAAAGTGCTGCAGCAACCCAGCCGGTCAGGCAGAATCTGTCGCAATAGAAGCAGTGTTAACTTGTCCAAGTTTACAGACCTGAAAGTTAACTCTGCTTCTCTTTCCACAGCTGCTGAGTTACCCCAGCACTTTCCGCTTTGCTGCCACATACTTACCCTGCTGTGTCCCAATGTCCTGTGAAGTTGCGCTCCTCATCTTCCACTCAAGTGTAACATTCCTTTTTGTAGGCTTGCTGCACCTCGGTGAATAATTTTAATTTTGCACATTCCAGGACGTGAGACTTAAATAGACCATAAAAGGTTTACAGAGAACACACTGACACAAATGGGAATGCACGGGTGTCACAGCAAAATAAAGACATCATTCAATAAATGTTCCTCATCAACATGTGTGTCCTTTTCTCTGTGTGAATGAAGTGTGCCAGCATGTAGCACCAATGTCACATCCATTTGCACCATTGGCCCTTCAGGAGAGCCAACATATGCAATAACATCATTGCCATGCCACCGTTACTCATGAGCCTCTCCACGGATGCAGTGACATGGACATTCACTCAGTCAGCTGCTGCCTCTAATGGTTTACACAGGGATGCTGCAGAAGTGGACTGGTGCACAGCAGGTGAGCGAGGGTGATGTGTGGCTTGCAGAGCTCATGTCAGTTCCTATGGAGCAGAGAGCCTTTGTCTGATAAGCCACTTCCGTACATCCCTAGCTCGCTGCTAGCCCTGCGTACAGAGCCTGGGTGCCATCTGCCCTCCCATAATTTTTCATGTTGTAGGTTCTCAGCGTCCTCATAGTCTGAGGAGGAATCGTGTTGATATCTCTCCTCATTATGCCAGGCCTGGCCCGTATTGCGTGTGTAGTTGTGCACAACAGCAAAGAAAGGAGGTGGCCTTTTCGGCCTGTAGTACAGGGCATCATCCCATCTGTCCAGGCATTGGAGGTGCTCTTTCAGCATGCTGATCTCTTGCTCAATGGTGACTCTGGTAGCTCAGTGGCTGGCATTGTATCTCTACTCTTCAGCAGTGGTGGAGCCTCTCACTGGTGTCGGGAGCCATGTCTGCAAAGGATAGCCCTTACCTCTAAGAAGCCACCCCTCCATCTGAGCCAGTTCAGTGAGCAGCGGTGGCAGCTGGGACTGGTGCAAGACCCAGGTGTCGTGACAGGGTGACGAGAGTGCCATTGCTCCTTCACAAACATGAATACATGCAGAGCATACACTGTTTACAGAGAGAAGGTACACAGTATCTCCCTTCATGCCTCCAGTAATCCCAGACCCCCTCCCTCCTCCCTTTAAGAATGCAGAGTGAGACCCCTGAAAAGGAACTTACCTTCTGCCACAAAACCTTCTGCCTCTGAGGTCCTTCTGGCTTTTCAAATTGTGAATGGGACGGCACGTGACGGCCGCCCGTTCAATGAAAAATCCGGAGGTGTCCATGGAGAGGTGGCGGGCTGCATAATAATCTGCAGAGGTAAGTATCATTTAACATAATGTAATTGGGGTACCACCGCCATGCGGCAGGGGGAGCCGCACCGAGGTTCCCCCCACCTCCAGTAATTTGTGGTGGGCCCTTCTCGACATGGCGGGTCGATGCACACCTCTCCCTGCAGAGTTTTACCAGCCCCGCACCGAGTGGCCGGTAAAATTCAGCCCACATTGTTCACTTCAATGGCCAACTCCAGTAATTAATTCTATAAATAGATTACCTTTCATGTACAACAGAATTGTTCCATCTGACTTTTGTTTTCTTCTTCATATCCTATTTTTCACTTATATTCCATGGTGTTTGATTCCTTCACCAGTCTAAACAATTTACCTAGATCGGTTTTATTCAATCGTTTTCATAATCTTGAAAATATTAGTTAGTCCGACTGAAGCTTTTTTTTTTATACAAAGAGAGAAAACCCAACTTCCTTGACCTTTCCTCACAACTTAAATTCAGGATAACTTGAACCATTTTTGTTCCTCACTACTGTCAAGAGCAGTAATATTTCCCAAATAAATTAAATGGCTTAAACTACGAACAGTTCTCCAGATCAGGTCTGGCCCAATCAGAAGGCCAGTAACTCGGCAGTATCGGCAATGCCACCGGGAGCGATGGCCACTGCCAGTACTGCAGAGGTCTCGGACACAGGCCCAGGGGTGGAACTTTGGAATAGAGGTAGATGAGGCAGGGCCACCAGGCCAGTCCGGAAAGTCCTGGAGAGA
Source organism: Heterodontus francisci (assembly GCF_036365525.1). Taxonomy (NCBI): domain Eukaryota; kingdom Metazoa; phylum Chordata; class Chondrichthyes; order Heterodontiformes; family Heterodontidae; genus Heterodontus; species Heterodontus francisci. The sequence goes on from NC_090376.1 coordinate 141,270,884, forward strand.
GTGCGTGGGAGGGTGGTCATGCAGTCCAGGGGGAGGGGGGTCCTCTGTGGTGAAGTGGTTCCTGGTGGGGGTCCTCCATGGGCCACAAATTGCCTGCAGAAAGAGGGACCCTCCTCTCCCCCAAGCCCACATTTTACAAGGCACTGTCCCTGCATGAAGGAGGGCCGCCCCCTTCCCCCGCCACCTATAAGATCCCAGTGGTGGTGGGAAGAGACCTCTAATTGACCTTTAATAGACCACTTAAGGGCCTCAAATGGCCTCTGGGTGGGAAGGCTGTCATCGGCCTAACACACCACCTGGAAGATTATCGGTTGACAGGAAGTAACGGGCCCTTTGGCCTGCCACTACCCCCCCCCGCCACCCCCCCCCCACCCCCCGCCACCCGTCGCGATTCTCTGTGTCTCCCCCTCCTCGACCCTGCCTCGGTGGGGGGGTGGGGGGGGGGCCTGTAAAATCTTGGCCTATCTCTCTGCTGATGCAAACTAGTGTTGAATTCTGTGAGGAATCTCCTAATTGTCCATCATAACTTTGACAGAAGCTCCATGGAATCCTGGAAAATCAGGGTAAGTGATTGATTAGGAAAGACAGTCAGAAATTCACCCCCCCCCCCCCATTTTGTTAATTAACACTTCTTCCTCTGCTGGGCACAAGATTCAACCATTATAAATCATAGATCAAGTTTCTGAATAGCACATTTATGTGACTATTCCATTTAACAGATACTTCCTCTTTTGCTCCCTCACTCTTCATTCGAATTGTTTTCTCCCTCACTCATAAGCCCTTTCCAGCAAACAAAGTTTCTTCTTATGCTCATCTATTTGTAGCCCGGTTTTAAGCTGATTATCTATAGTAGTTATGACCCAGGCGGGAGGAGTGCATTGTTAATTCAGTCCCACTTCTCCACAGGTCACAACATACTCTTTTAAGTTTTCCCACTTGTTGAAACAATCAATCAGATATATTATTTTTCCCCAGAATAGAACACACTAACCAGGTTTCTTTACTGAACAACAAAATTAACAGTTTATTACAGAATAAGTCTTAACTAATAATGAAGTAAAACAATATCACATCAATCAACTTTTTAAATATCCAACAGTTAATTTTTTTTAAGTCCCTTTACCTTGGTCCCTTCACACTCTTACACACATACACATATACATATTCCAGTTAACTGAAAAAAAAAAGTAAAAAAAGTATTTTTAGATCAGAGCTCAATTACTGACAAAAAACATACTCGGGCAGATCACTTGCCCACCCCTGAAAAATAGCAGTTGAAACTCACTGCACAAAGCTAGCACACAGTCCAACCTCCATGCAACTGCTAAAGAATCTTCCAGAAATAGCTCTCTTCAGGCGGTGTTGAAAAGCAATTTAACAGGCCTTCTTGAAATTCAGGAAATAAGACAAATTAACACATTGAACTTTATCAAGTCTTTTAGGGAATTTGCGAGAAAACGAGCTGGCTTGTGGTCTTCTGTTCTTCCTTGGCATTCTCTCCTTTTTTTGTTCTTTTTTGATACTTTAGCAGCATTTGACTTTTGTCTCCTTCCAGAAGGTATCACACACACACACACTGACTGACAACCAAACAGCTTGGCAGTTTTCTGCCCACCCAGATGTTCTCTGTTTCTACTGGGCTTGTCCAATCAAAAGAGTGCTTGTCAATTTTGGCCCCAGTTGCCATGGGGGTTAAACCAGGGAAATTGACAGAGTGCTGAGAGTCCAGTTGCAACCTGCTGACTTCCACATTTAGCATTAGGCTGTGTGTGAGCAACCCTCTCAGGAGAGATGAATTGTCAATTTCAATATGGCAATTGGCGACCATATCCAGCACATAGGTTCTACCGGCAGAGGATAAGTTGCCTCGACATGTCGAACATGAGGGGCAGAGCTTTTACTGACCTGAACTGCAGGGAGCAGGTCAGTCAGAAAGTTGTGGGGAGCCCATAATTCAGGATTCCCCCACACGCTGTGATGCTAGTGATCAGTTCCCCACCCGGAGGCTCAGCCTGATTGACAGCTGGGTCTCCAGTCGGATGGGGAGCCGGCCACTGATGGCCACAGCAGCAGGTACGTCCACACCTGGAATGGCTGGGGGCAGGGCAGGGGGGGGGGTTGGTGTGGGGGTTCGGTCGATGAGACATGGAGGGTGTGACAGGAGAGTATGGGGAGCAATCAGGAGATCAGGAGGGGGTAAATTGGAGGAGGGTCAATCAAGGGGACAGAACGAAGGGCGATACCGATCCTGTGGGAGAGGTTGGGTCCTGAGGGGGGAATGATTGGCGGCCTCGTGGGGTGGGGTATTGTGACCTGCTGGGGGGGAAAGGCCCTGACCTAGTGTAGGGGGAATGGTTTGAGGCCTTGGGGAGAAGGCCATTGGTTGGGGTTGTGAGTGGGGGTGGGCAATCATAAAGACTCCTCAGCCAGGAACTTGGATCCAGGAGGTAGGTGTGAATCTGCCAGGTCCTCACCTCAATGAAGTTGCCAGCTTTCCCATGGCTCAGGAAACTTGAACGACAGCAGTTAACGTTCAAATGTCGAATGACAATGAGGCTTGCAGCTTCATTATCATATTCAAAGGTCCAACCCATTTCCTTGGATTGGGTTGTTTGCCTGCCCGCATTCCAGCCTTAGGTAAAGCCAGAAATGTGGGTGGGGGGGAGGGGCACGCAGGGAAGCAGGGGCTGAAGGCAGGTCTGGGTTGAGAAACAGATTTCTGACACTTTAACACCCTCCCACCACCATCTGACATAAACCCACCAATTTTTCTCAATTAAAATTCAGCCCAATGTGTCTCAGGAGGCTTAGGGTCTTGTGTCAGGCGGTGACAGACATTTGCAGCTTAGTGAAACCAGGTCTACTGCCAAGTGGACCTGGTGGCCACACTTTACCGGTGGCACACATTTGCAGGATCTCCCAACTGACCAACCACAAATGCATAAGACAAGTCGCTTTGCCAAGGCTGCCAATTGTGTCAATTTTTCATGCCCGGACACCATTTTGAATGAGCGGGAGCTCAAGATTGCAGCTGTGGCTGGCTTCCCACAGGTTCAGGTCATTAACTGCACCCATGTGACAATTAAAGCACCCATCAATCATCCAGGAGTGTTTTTCAACTGCAAGGGCTTTCCAGTCCATCAATGTGCAATCACTAAAAGATGTTTAGGCATGTCTGTGCAAAATCCCTGGGCTGCTGCAATGATGCTTTTATCCTTTGGCAGTCCACGCTCCCTGATCTCTTCATACCTTGAAGCAGACTTACCAGCTGGCTGCTCAGAGACAAGGGATACCCACTTAAAACATGGCTGATGACATCTGTGTGAAACCCAACCAGTGAGGCCGAGAAGCGATACAATGAATGCCATATGAGCATCACATGTGTCATTGAACAAGCCATTGGCATGCTGGTGCCTGGACAAATCTGGAGCCAGAGTTTGCATAATGGGCCTGGTGTGCTGTGTTCTGCACAACATTGAGCAGTGGCGAGACTTGGACCTACAGGAGGAACAATGCGCAGAGCAAAGGGCCTCTTCAGATGGTTCTGAGGAAGAGGAGGTGGTGTTGGAGGAGGAGCAGGTGAAGGAGGTGGAAAATGGTGGCACCCATTGATTCCCAGGATGACCTGAATATTGGGAGGTTCAGTTAGTTTCTGTCCATTTGATAAACATATGCAAAAACTGATTCCCCCCCACCACATCTCAATTTACCCAACACAAAGATAGAAGGATGCCACATGGGGGAATTTGGTAATTTTCCAAGTACAAGCTGAAACCGTGGCCATCACCAATGCATGTGAGAAAAGTCATGTTCCACTCATCCTACACCAACGCTATTCAAAACATTACCCCCAATGTCTACTATTCCTGCATTATAGAAAGCTCCAGCAAGCAGTTCAGTTTGATCTTCTGAAAACTGAAACAAACTAATCACATAATACTGGACTCCGAAATTATAAAGAACTTTCAGGAATGGAGGGATGCAATTATGGTATGTGGATGTTGCATATCACTGAAGAATAGAGATCCTATAAGGTAGATAATCTAGTGTTATTCTTCATTTCACATTATCCATATGTGCAAAAGTAGTTGAGAATAAAGTGGGCAGGCTCTTGATAGGTGCCAAAGCACCAGCTGTAATGACTGATCTCCCAAAGGTATTATTATGATACTGCAGCTAAACAGTAGCATTTAGTCAATGTGATGATTGCCTTATGGTGCAGCTGAGGAGAAGCTATCAGTTTAAACTTGATTAAGAGATGCCCCAGAAGCAGATGTAGAAAAGATGGAACATCTGTCATTTGATCCCTCAGACAACCATTTGCTGATCTGTTGTTTAGTTACGAGTTTACCATGGGTACTTGCGTTATCAGAGAATGATTACTTTATATGGGAGATTGAGTGCAGAATTTCTTCAATATGCACAGAGGCAGTGGGCAGATAATAATGCAGGCTTTGCATTGCTTGACTTTCCCATGGCCATTCTGGCCAAATCTTCTGGAATGGTCACTACTTAGATGTCAATGAGATGTTAATGCATGGAATGTATCTCCTGCTCACAGCTTTCCTTGGCAGCATATGAAATTTCTGGGCTTTCCACAGCTATGTTGTGTGAAACGGCAACTCAAAGACATCTTAAAGCTTTTGTTGAAAGGTCATCGACCGAAACATTCACTTTGCTTTGCTGTCTACAGATGCTGCCTGACCTGCTTGCTGAGTATTTGCAGCATTTTCTGTTTTTATTACAACTTTGCATATGAGGGCAAAATGTTGTAGACTGCAAAATGTACTAAAAGGCCAAAAATTAAAAGGCTGTAAAAGTATGTGGAGGAAAAAAATTGCTTGTCAAAAGTGTTCCCAAAATAGATATCATGAAAGGCCTGGGAGACTATGTGCTGGAATCCAGGCTCTGAAAAGTTGTCTCCCTGGTACTGTCTAAGCTGTGCACTACTGACAACTGTGCGTGAAGGTATCACTCATTTGATGAATGCTGACATAGTTCCTGATAAATGCTGAACATAATTATTTATGACTGTTTTGAATAAATTAAAACTATATCTGTAATTTTCAGCTTGATAATGACGCGTAGTTATGCACAATTGGGGTGCGGGAAAGTGGAGTTGAGGTAAAGGATCAGCCATGATCTTGTTGAATGGCAGAGCGAGCTTGAAGAGCCGAATGACCTACTCCTCCTATTTCTTATGTTCTCAAAAGAATGAAAATATGGGCAGAGATCTATTGTGCTATTTTTCCAGTCATAAATGCTCATGATGTGTCGTTCTTGTGGGTTTTATTTGGGCTGTAATTTCCACAACTTAACCATCCAGCAAGGCTTCAATATGTATTACTCAAAAGAGGAAGGCAATGAACAACAGCGAGGAGACTACCCAAAGGAATGGAAGATGCAGCTGCTGAATTACCCTTTTTCTGCTGCTAAAGAGGTTCATCAGGTTTTCATTGAGGAGATATTCTGCTAACCATCCATGCACCCATCACATCAACAGTCCTCAGGGTAGTCAGATGTGTTGTTATCTTGAGAGACAATCATCTGTGCCCACTCCATCAATCTCCCTGCTGCTGTCACACCATGCTAACAGATTTGCATGGCAACAGACTTAGTGGCCTCAATGAGACTGTCGAAGCACAGACCAAATGTTTTCTTCATGCAATTCTCTAAGCAGGAGGAGAAATTCTGTTGCACATGGGAGCTATAGCTCTGACAGCAGTTTGAGCATTCATGTGAAACATCATTTTTTAATTTTTTTATTTTATTCTAAATAATAAAATAAAATAAAAAATTTTTAAAAAAATAAATAAAATAAAGAAATTTAAAAAAAAATAAAGAAATAAAATTTAAAAATGATGTTTTGCATGAATGCTCAAACTGCTGTCAGAGCCATAGCTCCCATGTGCAACAGAATTTCTCCTCCTGCTTAGAGAATTGCATGACTGACCTTAAACCTCTGTGAGAGGAGGCTCTACTACAGATGATCCTAAAGTTACCATACTCTCTGTAATGGACTGTAATATTGGAATTCCATCTATAATTAATGTGCAGAGCCAAGTAGTGGACTCATTCGCACTGGCCATTATATGTTGCTTGGCACAGTATCCAATAACTACATCAACTTTTGATGCTTGGAATGTTATCTTATTATTTCCGGAACTGTGGCCTCATCAGTTGAGGTTGGTATGAGATGGTTCGCCAGTCAGCAGGTTCCTGTACCTCTTCTGTCACCATCAGTTACTCTTGCGCATGAGTGCTCTATGTATCACTTAGTCTGTGCTCCTCTAGCTCTGTTTCAAAGCTCTCTGAGTGAATGTGCTTGAGGTGATGGGGTGAATTTTAAGGGTGCCCCAGAGACCAGCAAGGAGGCAGGAGAGGAGGGGGGGCATAGGATTGCGATGGGAGGCAGAGGGTGGAGGGCCCGTTGCCTCCCCATTGCAACACACCTTAGTCGGGGGCAGGATAAGCTGAAAATGGCCAGAGGCCAATTGAGGCCCTTTGCTGGCCTATTATGGGCATGTCACCATTGGGATAGCACTGGTAACGGAGGTGGACTCCACCACGCGAGGAGTTTGCCCAGTAAAATGAGGTGACCTCCCTGTGGGCTTGGTTGGAGGGGCCCTCCTCCATGGACAATCAGTGGCCCACAGAGGGCCCCCACCAGGAAAACCTGAACTTCCCTGAACCCCCCTCTCCCTGCCGGTCTGGCCCTGGTGATCCTGCCTTGCTTACGTTGGGTTGGGGTTCCAGCACTGGGCCTGGGTCCAAGGCCTCTTGCAGTAGCGGCAGTGGCCACTGTTCCTGGCTGATAATGCTGAGCTGTCAGCTCTGGGATTGGCCTGCAGCTCTTGGAGGCAGGATGCGCGACTTTAAGGGGTCAGGGATCCCAGTGCTGGGCTGTTAATTGGCCCGGTACTGTAGAATCGCTCCGGGGGGTGCCAGGGTGGGAGGGCTCTAGCTGGCTGATGCAGGATTTGACCCCCCCCACCCCCCGGGCACAGAGTTCAGCTTGGTATTTTGAAGGGTTAGGACGAGTTAGTCTACATGCTGGGAGTTTCTGCCTTGCTCAGTGCACTGGGCCCTGACTCCTCTTCCAGTAGCAACCCATTATTTTACCAGGACCTTCTGCAGAATGAGTAACATGATAATGTTGTTCACTAAGCCTTTTGGTGCCAGTGAATCAGCGAAAAGTGAATAAATAGGATGAGAAGAGCAGGATAAGGCTCATACCAGGTCTGATCTTGGTCAGATTTCTTATTTTCCCATTCCCTATTTTCCCAATGGTGCCTCCTCCCATTATCTCCAAGGCTGTGCCCTCAAACAGGGTAAGAGGAGATATCTCAGGAACCCTTTCCCTGTGTGTTGGTTCTCTCCCACTTGTTACATATTATTTTCTGATAGAAACATAGCTGAAGAGATGACAAATTAACAATGTCATTATGCAGCTAACAGTGACTGTGGTTACATGTACATTCATCATACAGCGACATTACATGGAAGGATTTCTTTGGGCAAAATATATGTAAGGAATTAAGAAAATCAGCTATACAGATGACTTAACTTTTCAGGTGTGAACTCTCCATGATGAAAAGTGAAATGTTCACTTGTCCGTTTGTTAGGGAATAGATGTACTAACTTTTAAATTTGCAAGTTATTCCACAAGAAAATAGGGTTCAACAGCGTTTATTGGCTTTCATAGGAATTAAGTATACAATGATAAATATTATTGACTATAATCATACACAAATAATGTTTATTATGTAAAATAATTACACACATATTAGGGTAACACTTATGGTGCAAGGTACCAGAGAATTCACCACATCTCAGGTTTTGAGCTTGAACCTTTATCAGCTGAACAAGTCTTGCTGAATTCTGAAGTAACTATTTTAACAAATCTCTTTTTTATAATTTTATTTCACTATGGGAAATTTCATGTTTCATAGTATTATCTCATCCAATTAGCTGGACTTCAATTTTAACAAGAACCACTGCCTAATTTTCCAGATCTCCACCAGGTGCCTTTTCAAGGCTAGAATGAACAAAGTTTATTGCCTTGCTGGAAGTCTCTCGCTGCTTTAGCTTAGTTTAGTTTAGAGACACAGCACTGAAACAGGCCCTTCGGCCCACCGAGTCTGTGCCGACCATCAACCACCCATTTATACTAATCCTACACTAATCCCATATTCCTATCACATCCCCACCGACCCTATATTCCCTACCACCTACCTATACTAGGGACAATTTATAATGGCCAATTTACCTACCAACCTGCAAGTCTTTTGGCTTGTGGGAGGAAACCGGAGCACCCGGAGAAAACCCACGCAGACACAGGGAGAACTTGCAAACTCCACACAGGCAGGTCTGTGTCTGTGCAGTAAATTATCAGCTAAAACTCTCTGACTGAAATTCCTTTTAATTTAAACTCTTATATTTTATCTAAGTTAATAATCAATTGTTTCCTCTCATGTTCTGTTCATAAAATACTAGCTGACCTCTTGTGTGTTTCAGCACTTTTTGTTTTGTTTCAGATTTTCAGCATCTGCAGTTTTGTTTTTGTGTTTTGTTTATGGGAGAAATGACTGCTGCAAAAGTGTTATCCGCTGCATAATAGACATTCCTGGTAGGCATTCAAATTGCTGCAAGGCAGTGTGAGGATGAGGGGCTGCATTTTAAGACACGGCCGCCAAAATAGGCGGCGGGCGTGAAAAATTGTGGCACACACTCACGGGGACCACGTTGCAGAGCCGCTGTGATTTCAAATGTGGTAGATCATTGGCATGGCCGCGGCACCCACCCCCCGTGATGACATGAAGGGGCAGGCGAGCTGTCGCCAGCAACGGCGTCCAGCACCAATGTGCAGGCGCCGGCACCATTTTTAAAGGGCTTACAGCCCACAACGTGCATATTCATTTTTAAAGGGCCGGTTACTGTGAAGTTTTAAAAATGAATAAAAGAACCTTTCCATGAATTCTCCACCTCCCCTCCCCCCTCCATTGGCATATCACAACATTCCTGCCCTTTCTTGCACCCACCCCCATCCCCCCCCCCCAGAATCCCGAATGTTAAAATTTGAAACACAAATGAGAAATGCTGGAAATACTCAGCAGGCCTGGCAGCGTCTGTGGAGAGAGAAGCAGAGTTAATGTTCCAGGTCAGTGACCTGTCATCAAATGTTAAAATTTGACCTTTCCCCCATCCCCCGCCCAAAGTTCGGACCTTTGTCCTTTGCCCCTTCCCATCATCCCCTGACCAATCCGAGGCGTTCTAACACCGCTCCCCCACTCCTGCACAGAGAAAAACACCTCCTCCCCCCTCCTCACAGGTGTCGCGCAACATTTCCCCGAACCGGGATTCAAAGGCGCAGCATTGCCGTCTGCCAAAATAAAGATTACAAAGTGGTGGCTGAATCGTTGTAGCCTGCATGGTAAGTAGGCATTAACATATTTTAATGTGGGTCCCGTCGCCGAGTGGCGGGGCAGCCACCACGAGGCCTCGCTGCTGACACTGAAATCGGTATGGGGCCTGCCAACGTCGGGGTCGGTGGCGGGCCTCCTCCATACCGATCTTCATTGCCCCCACTCCACCATTCTCAGCCTCGAGGGCCTTTAAAATCGAGCCCGCGGTGTCGGAGCACACAGAATTAATATAAGATTATGGTGGGTTCTCTTGCTTTGCCCGCTCCAGTGAAGTCTTTAAAATATTTGCAGCATTGCAGCCAGGTCATGATGAATGGTGCACGGTACATTCACAATGGCAACACCATATCTAATATACCCCAAGCAACTCATCTAGAGGCTTGTCTTTGATTCCCAAATGGAGACGACCCCTTCTGGTGCATTCAATCAATTGCCCTGTCAAAAAAACTGGCACACTCTAGACAGTGTGATTAGAAGCACACACCACCAACATTTTCTACTGCTTCCTCTCATTGGTATCCCAGCAAAAAAAAAACTCCTTTGAACTGCTGCAGCTCTTTAAGCATATAATTTGTCATTCAGAATAGGCCAAGCCCCCAATCAGATGTGCTATTAATGATGACCGCTGGTTCCTTCAATGCTAATTAAGCTGTTCTTGGAAAAGGGACCAGGGTCAACACACTAATGGACAGGCATGTGCTAACTACTAGCTGCCTGACTGCCATCCAATTGAAGGCCCAATCTGAAAATGCAGGCTGATATAACATTTATTTTAGTTGGACTCTAGATGTCAGAGGTCAGCACCAAAACGAAACTATGTAACTGAAATGACCCTATTCAAGTCAATTTGCTCTTGAATGACTTTTCAGTGACAAAGTCAATTAGCAGAGAAAGCACAGCAGCTTCTTTTAACAACGTGATGAGACAGCACCATCTGTCAGCATTAATCCTTCACCATCCTAAATCAAGGTATTTCATTTTGAGATTTTAAAAAATGGCAAATGCTGGAAGTCTAAAATAAAAGCAGAAAAAGCTGGACATATACAGTAAGACTGTCAGTCTCTAGAGAGGAAAAGCAGGAATCTAATGAAGGATTTCTGCCTAGAATGTTAATCTATTTTTTCTCATTTCAGATACAAATGTGTTTATATTTCTAGCATTTCAAAATTAATTAGATAATTAAGCACTTTTAGCTGCACACTAAGATTTTATGAACTCCTCTCCCAGACGGAAAATCCTGTGGGGGATGCTGACCTTGTACCCAAATTCCTGCTGGTGCTTCTGCTGCGTGACTCTCGTAGATTATATCCTTAAATTTTCAGGAAAACATAATTTATCTTCTAACTGTATTCTCTCCTGTGCCATCTGTTTTGAACTTTCAACATCAGGTCATCACGGACCTGGATTGCATTTCCCCCAAAAGATACCAATCGTACCTTAAAAGTAACTTAATCCAAGCTTTATGCATAGACTTTGTACTTTTTAAATTTGCTGTATCACTGAAATTCAGCATGTGAGACTTCATGGAACCTGTACATCATAGTCAAGTGTTTGTGATTTTATGCTGTGAAATATCAACATTTTCTGATTTGTAGTTTTAGCCTCTTTTACTTTTACAGTCCAGGAGAAAGGTTGGGTTCAGAACAAGAAACATCACAGTGATGAAGTAGGATGAGGTAGAGTCTGAGGCAAAGACTTACTGAATATAATTTTTCTTTGACTGGATGTCAACAGTCTGTGAAGAAAAAATGATATTTAGCACTGTCCATCCATCACAGTCATTCCGTTCAATTGAATTATAGTATAGTTTAAATGCTAATGAGATAAATAACGATTTAACTGTGCAGGATTCTGCCTGTGTTTTAGAAAAAGCGAACAAGATGAGATAGTTGAAGCAATAAATGTCTGGCGGACATCTTAGAGAATTATTTCAGATGTAACAAATGCCAGAAATCTTGAGGCACAAAGACACATGCCAGGGACAGCAGGCAGCAGTGGCACCCGTACAAGAAGACCTTTACAAAGAAAATGTTAAATATTTTCCACCGTGAATGTTTAGACTTGTGTCTCCTTCAGGTTTAGACGCCAGGCTGTAATCCTGTTTGCAGGATTGTAAGACTTTGGCTTTTGCAGTTCTGCAATGGGACTAAAACAAGATCTAACTAAACTCCTCTAACATCAGTACAGTTAGGAAATGTGGAAAGTCATGTGAAAAGTCAGTATTGTTTTTGATTTTGATTGCTGCCTGTCACTGCCATTCAGAAACAAGAGATATTCACCAGTAATAGGCAGTTGGATACAACTGGTGGTGACGGCAATCCTACTTACACCTAAAAAGTAAACCTCACTCAATAATGCTTCAGAAATAAATAAGTTAAGATTGTGCGGCATTGCAAAGGCTCAGAAATTCCTGGTCGCCAAGTACTAATACGCAGAAAATTAAATTGAACCTAGATCCTAGCAGTATAAAACCAAAGATCAAAATTCTGCTTTTTTTACCCCGAGCAAAGCTAGTTCTGATGTAGGCGATCAGAATATCAGGTCATATACGCCAGAGTTACAGCTTTGCTAAAACATATGCCAGATTTCGATAAAATTGGCTCTGGCAGGAGACAAGCCTGCTCTCACAGTGGTGTATTTACATAAATGACATGACAGCAAAGGCAGAAGCTGCTGTCCCAGAAATTTCACCATCGACAACAGAATTGCACCTGATTTTATGTTAAACTTGTAGAAAAGAAGGGCAAATTATCTGAATAGCTTGTTAAACCAGGAATGGTTGAGTTCACAGGCTTTTAATCACCAAAAATTTGAAACATCAACTTTGACTGAATCAATTAGAAAGAAAAGTATTCTCTTAGCTGTGTAACTGAAAAGAGATTCTTCAAACTGCTTTTCAGCATTTTCGGTAATAAAATCTTTTGAATTCCACCCTTTTATCGTGGCACTCTTATCATGGGGTTTACTGTGCAGAAATAAAAAGTCAAGAGAAAGACACGTAGTGGTATCAAGGAAGACCAACTAGGAAATACCCTTTCAGCATGATACCTACTCAATGATGTGGAAGAGAAGTGTTTAATAAGACAATAGCTAGGTGAGAAGACATTTAACAAGCTTTATGTCCCAATGCAAATTGACCTCCAAGCATCTCCTCAAACCCAACACAGAAAGAATAAAGTTACTTCAGAAACTGGACTTCAAATCACCAAGTATTTTAATTGAAGACAAAGGGCTGAATTTACTGAGCCCATCGCAAGTACCAGTGGCAGATCTGGAAGTCGCCACTCGTCATATGTGGAACCCGTCCAATTGGAGTGACTGTCCGTTCAGCTGCCATTTAGGAACAACATCCACTTCAGCAGCCAGGTCAGTGGATCTTTACCTAATTGTTTGGTCACTAATTGTAGTCAGTGGCGGAGTGAGGACAAAGAGTGAGGAGCAGAACAGAGCATGATAAAGGGCGAGGAGCAGAGCGGGATAAAGAGCCATCTTGGTCCTGTTGTACACATTGGAGCATCAGGAAGACGCAGGCCCCGAGGCTGGTGACAAGGGTCCCCCGGGACCCCTATTGCAGCTGGTAGAATTGGAGCAGGCTTTCAGCTATCCCTTCAAGAACACCTTGATGAAGATCAACAAGGCCTGCATCTGGGCTTACCAGCTGGACATGCTGGCCTTGTGTATGTATTAGTCCCTGTCTGTGTAGTGGAGCGTGGTCTCCAATCATCTCTGCCATTCCTGCCATTGGACAAAGATCTTGCTTCGCTTGCACTGTGTGGTAGTCGGTGTGCAACGGCCACCAAGCGTTAAAAGAACCCACGCACAGGCATCTTCCACCCCGTCAAAATGAACTTTGGGACCTGGAATATCAGGTCTCTTATGGACAACTCCAGCAGCGAAAGACCTGAATGTTGCACCGCTATCATAGCCTGAGAACTCCACCGCTACAACATTGATCTCGCTGCCCTGAGTGAGACACAGCGGACAGGAGAAGGCCAGATCAAGGAACAAGGTGGTAGATAAACCAGAAGAAGAGTGCCGACTCCATGGGGTTGGCTTCGCCATAAAAAATGAACATGCTGACTGCATCAGCAAGCCCCCTTGTGGGATAAACAAATGTCTCATGACCTTCTGGCTCACCCTAGTCCAGAAACAGCATGCCACAGTCATCAGTGCGCGTGACCCAACCCTAGACGCAACAGATGAGGCCAAAGAGGATTTCTACTGCAGCCTTGATCACTTGCTGTTCCGTGTTCTCAAGGAAGATAAGCTGATCCACCTCGGAGACTTCAATGCCAGAATTGGGAGGGACACAAACCTTTGGAAAGGTGTGGTTGGCAAGGAAGGTGTTGGAAGGGCTAACACCAATGGATCCTTCTTCTGACGAAATGCCTTGAACATGGCCTGATCATAACGAACACCCTATTTCATCAAAAAGACAAGTACAAGATCTCATGACAGAACCCTCACTCCAGGCATTGGCATTTGTTTGACTATGTCATCGTCCCAGTGAGGGACTGCAAGGATGTTCACATCACCCATATCATGAAAGGATTTGATGACTGCTGGACTGCCCATCACCTAATCCAAGCTACTGTCTCCATAAACCCAGTCCAAAAATGACAGTGGCAGCAGAAACACTGCTGCAGGAAAATCAATGTCGATGGTGTCAAGGACTCTGCGAGAAAGCCTACTCAGACAGCGTCTTACAAGCAAATTGGCGACGCTCAACAAACAGGAACCACAGAATGTCCACAACACCTGGTCTGCTCTCAAAGCTACCGTAATCAGCACTTGCGAAGATACTCTTGGGCTTCTCAACCAGGAAACATCAAGACTGGCTTGATGAGAACAACCAGGAGATCCAGGAGCTACTAAATCGCAAGCGTAAGGTGTTCCTGCACTGAAAGCGTCACCAAAATTCGAGGGAGAAAAAGGAGGTATACAGACAATTGAAGGCCGAAGTCCAATGAAAAACCCATGACCTAAAAAAGAGCTGGTGTACTGAAAGCGCGCAGGAAGTACAGCAACTCGCTGACAGCCATGACATATGAGGATTTTTCAGTGCGGTCAAGATCATTTACGGTCCAAGCGCCCAAGGACCTACCCCAGTGAGGGCAAAGAATAGACCGGCGCTGATCAAGGACAGAGAGGCAGTCAGCGCTCACTGGAAAGAGCACTTCAAAGATCTTCTCAATCGTGACTCAATCCTTGATTCGATCGCATACCACAGCATGCTACCGCCATGACCTCAGCACAATCCCAGCACAACATGAGATTGAAAAGGCCTTCCGACAGCTAAAAAACACGAAGGCCACTGGTAATGGATGGAATTTCCGCTGAAATTCTAAAATATGGCAGAGAGGTACACTTGACACAATTACATGGAATCATCTCCCTCATCTGGAAGGAGGGGATGCCAGGGATTTCTGAGACACCATAATTGTGACCATCTTCAAAAAAGCTGACAGGATTGACTGCGGTAACTACAGAGGGGTATCCCTGCTATCCACCACAGGGAAGGTCATGGTAAGAGTCCTTCTCAACTGCCTCCTCCCTGTGGTTGAAGAACTCCTACCGGAATCACAATGTGGATTCCATCCATCAAGAGGCACAGTGGACATGATCTTCACAGCAAGACAGCTCCAAGAAAAATGTAGGGAGCAGCAGCCACCTTTATACATGCCCACCTTTGACCTCACTTCGACTCTATCAAATGGGAGTGATTATGGAACATTCCCCTCAAATTTGGCTGTCTGGAGAAATTCATCACCATCCTCTGCCTGCTGCACAATGACATACAAGCTGTAATCCTTGCCAACGGATCTGTCAGTGACCCAATCCAAGTGCAAATTAGTGTCAAGCAAGGCTGTGTCATCGCATGTTCTTTTCTATCTTCCTCGCTGCAACACTCCACCCCATCTCCATGAAGTTCCCTGCCAGAGTAGATCTACTCTATAGGACGAGCGGGAAACTATTTAATCTGCGTCGCCTCCAGTCCAGAACCAAGGTCACCCCAACCTCTGTCATCGAACTGCAGTATGCTAACAATGCTTGCATATGTGCACACTCAGAGGCCGAGCTTCAAACCTTTGTCGATGCATTCATGGAGGCGTATGAAAGAATAGACCTTAAGCTAAACATCCGGAAGACAAAGGTCCTCTACCAACCTGCTACTGCAGTGCAATACTGCCCCCTGACTATCAAGATCCACGGTGAACCACTGGACCATGTGGATCACTTCTCGTACCTCGGGAGCCTCCTCTCAGCAAGGGCAGACATCAACAATGAAACTCAGCATTGTCTCCAGTGTGCCAGCACAGCCTTCAGTTGCCTGAGGAAAAGAGTGTTTGATGAAAAAGATCTCAAATCTGGCAAAAAGCTCATGGTCTACAGGGCCACAGTGTTGCCTGGCCTCCTGTTTGCATCAGAAACATGGACACTGTACAGCAGTCATCTCAAAGCCTTGGAGGGATATCACCAGCGGTGCCTCTGCAAGATCCTGCAAACCTAGTGGCAGGACAGGCGCTCCAATATCAGTATCCTCTCTCAGGCAAGCATCTCCAGTATCGAGACACTGGTCATGGCTAGTCAGTTACATGGGGTGGGCCAATTATCCACATGCCTGACACAAGACTCCCAAAGCAAGCTTTCTACTCTGAGCTCCGTCATGGCAAGAGGTTACCAGGAGGGCAGAGGAAACGCTACAAGGATGTCCTTAAAGCCTCCCTGAAAAAATGTGAATATCTCCACTGATTCGTGGGAATGTCTTGCCCGAGACCACCCAAAATGGAGAAGAAACATCCGTGAATGTGCCAGCCAGTTCGAATAACATTGACATGCCCAGGCAGCGACCAAATGCAAACAGCGGAAGGAGCGCTTGGAAATTCGAGCATTCCCTCCACTTGCCTCACCAAATACCACCTGCCCCACCTGTGGCAGAGTGTATGGATCCAGAATTGGACTATTCAGTCACCTAAGGACCCACAAGCCTGGAGTGGAAGAAAGTCATCCTCGTTCCCGAGGGACTGCCTAAGAAGAAGGCCCGTCTAATTACTTGACAGGAACAGGCTCTGAGGCACTGATTGCGGCGTCAGATGACTCCAGAGCAGGGGCTGGCACATTATTTAAACACCTGCCGGCCCTGCTTGCATTTCCGTCTTTGAGAGATTCACTATTTGCTGATTGCTGCTGAACCTAGTATTGTAACTACTGGACCCCACCTCCAGAGAATGACAGAATACTATGGAAGAGGCAAGACACCGGGTGATCCCATGGTTTAATGATGCCTCCCTGGAGATTCTCCTCCAGGCTATGACGGAAAGGTGAGAGGTCCTCTTGCCCAGTGATGGCAGGGGACACATTGCACAGGAGCACATGGAAATGTATTAAGAAGAGCATGTAGACACACTTGGGGTTTCACAAGTGTTTGACATTTCCATTTGTTTTGTGTAACAACATTTTATCATTATTACAGTTCACACTCATTGTTGAAAAATTCTTATCCTTTCATGACTTAATTGTGAGATTAACCCTTCCTCCTTCACTGTGTAGCCAGTGTAGCCACATCTCCTTCTTTGGTAATCATCTCAGATGTGCCAGAGCACGTGGTTAAGCTGGGCACTAGACACATATTCCAGATAGAAAGTAGGTGACGGACTACATGCATTGAGGTGAGTTTTTACTGAGTTCACTCTGAGAGGCCATCATGGTGGCTGGAAGCGGGTAAGTATGAGATAGTCTCTTGCCTCCCTGGCTAGTGGCTCAATGTGCCTGGCCTCTGGTACAAGGGGTTCAAGATTCAGGCCTGCCTGCTCATTAGTCACCTCCATGTCCTCCTCATTGGTTGAGCACTGGCGATTAATCATGTCCTCTTCATGCAAGGCCTACCTACTCTGCAGCGCTAGATTGTGCAGAGCACAGCAGAACACAACGATATGCGAGATCCTTGTTGCAACATACTGCAGGGCTCCACTGGATCGATCGAGGCAACGGAATCTCATCTTCAGCAGCCCATTGGCCTGCTCGATGGTCGCTCATGTGGAGCTGTTGCAAGTGTTGTAACGTCTCTGCTACATTGCAAGTGTTTCTCACAGGTGTGAATAGCCATGTCTTCAATGGGTAGTCTTTGTTCCCGAGAATCCATCCCTGAAGGCGAGTGGGGGCCTGAAAAACTGTGGCACTTGGGACTGTCGAAGTATGTAGGCATCGTGGCTCCTTCCCGGTAGGAGGGCGCACACCTGCAGGAAATGCTTTCGATGGTCACAGACCAGTTGAACGTTGATGAATGGAAGCACTTCCAGTTGATGAAGGTAGCTGGCTAGTCTGTTGGAGACTTGAGGGCCACATGCATGCAGTCTATCACACCTTGCACCTGGGGAAATCCAGCGATGGCCCCAAATCCGATGGCCCGCTCGGCCTGATTGTCATGGTTGGTTCAGTAGCACACATAGTGTTAGCGGGAATGAATCTAGAAGAATCACTCGACACTCAGGTCTGCTCCAATGTCAAACAGTTTATTTAGTTACGCCAGCGGGGAGCAGGTCACTGGGCTGTCCAGATGCCTCTCCACCGAACAAAGGAAAATCATCCATACTTATACATTTTTCAAATAGTTACTCAGCCCATCCTGGCTGGACATGATCCAATCATAACGGTTATTGATTACATACATTACACATATTACCAATTAGATTACTCATTAAGCATCATGTGGCTACGTGATCAGCTCATAGCAAGCCCCCTGATCATCTTGTGATGTTTCCCAGACCCCCTTATCAACTATCCTTGAGTCTTCACAATGAATCCTTCTACCTTTATCAAGCTTGCATTCCTGATTGCTTCTCGCAGTCTGCAGTTACACAAAGCAACTGTCTTATGCACTGATATGAGGGGCCCTGCTTGGTCAGCCTAACTGTCTGTGTCTCACGGTACCATTCTTAGGGATATGACTTAGCCAATCTTGTTCCCACAATGCCTTGGGTAAATGCTCCATTTTGTAACAATATGTGGCTATACTTTCAACTTGTATATGAGTATATATTATATATATATATATATATATATATATATATATATATATTCACTAGGATTTTATGAATCTACTTACTCAAATAACATTTAAACATTATAATGTTTGCTGCAGATACCTCTTTAATGCAATGGGGGACTGCTGTCTGGGAGACCCCACACATGTCCCTGGTGCATCCTTGGAAAGATCCAGACGCGTAAAAGATAAGTGCCACAGTGATCTTCAGGGCCACTGGCATAGTGTGACCACTGAATCTCATAGGTCGAAGATTGTCCTGCAGCACGACGCTTAAGTCAGTGACAGCCTCCCTGGAGAGCTGCAGTCTTCACTGACCATGCCGCTCAGACATTTGGAGGTAGCTGAGTCGAGTCCAATAAACTCTCTGGCGCAGATGGGCCCTTCTTGGCACGGCCAGCTGCTGTTGCTATTGTGGAGCTTCACAGACTGGCACAACTGGCTCCTGGCCCTCCCTCCATCGGAGGCGCTGCATCATGTCATGGGTGTCTACACAGACAGGGTGTATGAGACCCATGACAGGTGATCAAAAGGCATCCAGAGCACTGTCCTTGTAAAGACGAAGTTGACTTGGCATCTTTGCCTTTGCTACTCCCCTCAGCGTATGCGATAATGGGCCACAGTACACACACTTGCTGAGATCCAGCCCAGCCCCCAATAATATGGCCACCTGCCACCCGAGACCAAGCCCACCCATGTAGCCCACCCGAGTCCAAGCCCACCTGTGTAGATCACCTGAGTCCAAGCTCACCTGTGCAGAGTGCAAAGTATGGCAGGCTGACGATGGCCTCCAGTTCCTCTCACCTCCCATTCCCCCTTCCCCTATCCAGTGCTAGATAGGTGAAACGCCTTTCAAGAAGTTAGTAATCACCTGCCAAGCAGTGATAACACTCTCTGAGAGAAGAAGTGCTATGAACAGCAGCCTGTCACCTACCCATGGCTGGAGCTCTTCAGTTTCACTGACAATAGCCTTCCAAGCTTATCAGTTTCACTGAAAATGTTCTTCCCGCTGTGCACTTGCTTCGACGTCCTTGGTGAGTTGCAGACAGGTTGGGAAACACACACCCTAGCTGTTAATTCCAGAATTGAAGGTTAAAACAGTTCTTAAATCGTTTCTTACCTGAATTACTCATCCAACTGATTCAATGAGTTTCCCTGCTCACCTTTAATCCCACCCTGCAGGAAACTGGAAGATGACAGGATGGTGTTGGGATCCCGATCTAATGTCAGTTTCAGGGGATTTAACTCCCTGCAGGTGCAAACCTGCCTCCCTTGTCTGGGAAATGCCCCCTCTGCTGTTGACCCCTGAATTGCATCACCCCATTCAAGTACTCTAACTGTGTCTTTGATCAATACTGTCACCACACCTGCCCACTCTTTTCTTTCCTTCACTATCTTTCCTGAATACCTTGTAGCGAGGAATGCTAAGTGCCCAATTCGTCACCTCCTTTAAGTCAGGTCTCTGTTTTAGCCATTGTATCACAATGTGTCCTGGCCAATATTTATCCCTCAATCAACATCGCTAAAAACAGCAATCTGGTCATTATCACTTTGTTGTTTGTAGGATCTTGCTGTGTGCAAATTGGGTGCCGTGTTTCCTACATTACAACAGTGACTACAATTTAAGAAATAGTACTTCTTTGGCTGTAAAGTACTTTGGGACATCTTGGGGTAATGAACGATGCTATATATATATATATATATATCCAAATCTTTCTTTGTTTTACTCTTCATAGTCCCATGTGGCAACTTGCGCCTGCATCTCACCAACCTTATCTACCACGCTACGTACATTTATGCACATGAACTCCAAACTCATTTTAGACTTCCACACATTTGCCTGGTGCGCAATCCCTCCTATTTATGAACTATTATTTACTCTAGTGCTATTTGTGTCTCCCAGCTCCCTGTGTACTTAGTTTCTCTTCTCAGATAGGAACATAGGAATAGGAGTAGGCCATCTAACCCTTTAAGGCTGTTTCACCAGACAATTCCACATTAGCTGATCTACGACCCAACTCCATATAATGTCTTTCTCCCATGGTCCTTAATACTTTTGGCTAACAAAAATGTATCAATCAAGTTTTAAATGTTGCATCCGGTTGTCCATCCATTTGTCAAATAAATTTAGACCCTCCCCTACAACACTAGTTAAACTCCTTGCAAAGACATTAGTCCCAGCTCTGTTGGTGTGCAACCTGCCCATCTTGAACAAGTCCCTCCTGCTCCAGAACTGGTTCCAATGCGCCATCTGAATCTAAAGCACTCCCGCCTGTGCCATTTCTCCAGCTACATGTTAACCTGTTTTATCTTAAAATTTCGAGACTCAGTAGCACATGGCATTGGGGGTAATACAGAGATTACTATCTTTGAGGTTCTGCTTTTTATTACAAGTGCTTCTATATTTTTAATTTTTTTGCATACTCATGTATTTTAAAGCAGGACATTGATTTATTTTGGAAAATTGGAAAGACTCCATGGAGGTATTTTTACTAGGGTCACTGAGAGGTCTGGCTTTGAAAACAAACAGTTGCTAGAAGGCATCTGTTTTCAAATAATTACCCAGAAGGGGTTGTTTTTGACTTGGGGAAGATGTTTATAGAGAAGCAACAGGTCAAGATTTATGGAGGTCAGGAGGCTTGTCTCTTGTGACATTGTTTATGGTTTTGCTTTGGACAGTGAGTTAGGATATGGACAATGGTTTGAAAATACAGTTAGAGAAAACTTGCCAAGAAGAACAAGTCACCCTAACTCAGTTTGTTCCAGCAGTTTAGGAAAAGCCTGCCAGGTTTCCATCTTATGAGGAGCTGGAAATCAAGTGTAAGAAGCAGACTGAAATTGTTGCTGCATACCTCCTATAAGGTCTGTCTCTGAAATCTCTGTTGCTGCATTTCCTGGAAGCCTACCCAAACTGACCTTCAACATCGCCTGAAAAGAACTGTTCTAGGGAAATCCCAGTGACAGCCATCTATAAGCACTTGGGCCACCAAACCAAAACAAAAGACATCTTTCCATATCTTCTCTTTCTTCTTCAAGAATTAGCAAGTATTAAACCCAAGTATTTTTTCGTGTCTTTTTTTTTGGAATAGAGTTCCAAAACACAAATCCTTTTTTTTTTTGGTTAACTGATGTATGTGCGTATATGTGTGAATGTGAAGGGCTAAGTTAAAAAGGGAACTTTAATATTTTAACCTGTGTCTTTATGCTTTACTTCCTTACTGTTTAAGACTTGTTTTATAATAAACTAATAATTTTGTTGTTATTAAAGAAACATGGTTGGTGTGTTTTATTCTGGGAAAAATAGCATATATGATTGACCATATCAGTAAGTGGGAAAATTTAAATATATGTTGTGACCTGTGGAGAAGTGGAACTGTAATAAACAGTGCGCCCCTCCTGCTTCGGGCATAACATTTTTAACTTCCTCCCCAGCTCCTAAAACCTGACAACAGGATGTAAACCCTTTTCCTTCCTATGTCATTGCTTCCCACATGGGCCTTGACATTAGGCTGTTCCCTTTCCCCTCCCAAAATATTCTGCATCCTCTCAGTAATGTTTTTTTACCCTGGCACCAGAGAAACAACGTACCATGTGGGACTCATGTTGGTTATGGCAGAAACACCTGCGTGTCCCCCAACTATTGAATCCACTGTAACCACCTCAATCCTACACTCTGCTGCACCTCACTGTGCAGTCCTTTTCCCCATGGTGCCATATTCCAGACTGCACCCTTTTGAGGTGCTGTCACCTTCACAAAATTGAAAACTGGTTTGTGAGAGCCACACTTTGGAGGTCTCTTCCTAGCCTTCCAGGTGGCCACCCATTTCTGTGACTGTTCTGTGACTACCTTTTGGAGAGCATGATCCACAAAAGTATTAGGTTTTTAAAGTCTCTCCATCATTGCTGCAAATTTTTCAGTAAGATCTCCTCACTAATCTTAATGCTCTCTTATCTGCGGTCCTCTCAATGTAAGAAACAAATATGCAGGACAGGATAAGGCTAGTTCTGTTGCTTATATTTGTAGATGCTACCAGAAGTGAAACAGCATAGCCATCAGCCAATTTGCAGCAATGTGTTCCCTGTCTCCAGATACCTTCAAGTTAAAGATCAAAGTCAACTTGTTGTGTTTAACTTTTTTAATGAGAAATAATTAGCATTGAAAAATTGGGGCAAGTGTAGTGTGTGATGTTCATGCATTAAAAAGAAGTGGTTGTAAAATACAGCACAGGATGAATACTCACACAATCCTCAACATATGCCAAACAGAAAATTCTGCTGAGACTGAGGACCTAGACTCAAATGGCCACTGATCAGTGGAATTGCAAATCTAATGGGCTCCTATCAAATCCTAAAAACCCACAGAGTGTCTGTTTCAACCCAGCTCCAAGAGTCTGAAAACTGAAATGCAGTGCTGTCTCAAGTCTATCCCCTAGAGCCTTAAGGGCAGCAGTCTGTGCTTTCAAGGAGGAGATATGGTGGATGGGGTTGGGGGAGTGGAGGGGGATAGGTAGGGTCACAGAGCAATGAAGTTGATTCATGTTCAGTTGATGTCTGGGATGTGGAAAATGCTTCTGTGATATTGATATATATGGGGGAAGTAGACTACCAATGTAAACCCCTGCTACCTCCCACTCATCCAGAGAGATGGACCTCAGTGTCTGCACATCTTGGGAGATGGGCCTCCTCACCTGCATATGGGTGTGATGCTCATCAAATATCACTTTTTTTAGAGCAGAGCTTCCATGAAATTTGGTTCTGATGCCTTCTCAGTCAAGAGCAGTTGTATTCACAATTTGGCACAACCAAGTCTTCTTCCACTCCTCACTCCTCCTGCTCCCTCATGCTGTATGAACCTACCAGTGCTAATTCCTCATCTTCTTATCTTTCTCCTTTCAAGTGAAGATCCCTGAGCTGGTGAAAAAACGATGAGTGATACCTTCCTTCAGATTGCTCTGGATACTCTTTTTACTGCCTCCCTCCTGTGCGACTCCAGAAACCTGGTCCTGCGCATCCTTATTTGCTCTATAGGTCCTGTCAGAGGTCGGCAAGCTGTGTGCACTTTGGCCCTTTTGTGCCAAGGAATGTATTGAAACTGCTGGTACATGTCCCAATGAAGCTGCAATGAAATTGCTGGACACCTGATCGTTATACAGTCTGTTCTGATTTTGTTTTTACCAAGTGCACAAAGTAGTTGAAGATGTTCACAAAGGCTGGGGAAAAAAAATCACATACCTGCTGGTTCTCAATAAAATTGCTTTCGATAAGTTTCTTTCCCTCACTCTCTGCCCTCAACCACTCCCGAACACCAGTATTATACTCCCATTTTACATTTGATTTCAGCTCCTGGCAAGCCACACAATATGTTAATGAGCTGACATGAATTATAGTGAGTGCAGTATCACATACCACCAGCAGACATAAGCCCTACCCAGCAGCCTTCCAGTTTTGACACAGGTCTGAGAAAATTCATAAATTGTATATTTACCTGTTAACATATTAATTGCTGGGAATTCTGAAGGTCTGCAAGAGGCTTTACCAAACTGTCATACATATTTTACAGCAATTATCATAAGAGTATTGGGAGAGAGCCTTTGACTTTTTGATTGGTGGAGTAGCAGATAGTGAAGGGGACTGTCAGAGAATACAGCAGAATATAGATAGATTGGAGAGTTGGGCAGAGAAATGGCAGATGGAGTTCAATCAGGGCAAATGCGAGGTGATGCATTTTGGAAGATCCAATTCAATACAGTAAATGGAAAAGTCCTGGGGAAAATTGATGTACAGAGAGATTTGGGTGTTCAGGTCCATTGTTCCCTGAAGGTGGCAATGCAGGTCAATAGAGTGGTCAAGAAGGCATACGGCATGCTTTCCTTCATCGGACGGGGTATTGAGTACAAGAGTTGGCAGGTCATGTTACAGTTGTATAAGACTTTGGTTCGGCCACATTTGGAATACTGTGTGCATTACAAAAAGGATGTAGATGCTTTGGAGAGGGTGCAGAGGAGGTTCACCAGTATGTTGCCTGGTATGGAGGGCGCTAGCTATGAAGAGAGGTTGAGCAGATTAGGATTATTTTCATTAGAAAGACGGAGGTTGAGGGGGGACCTGATTGAGGTGTACAAAATCATGAGAGGTATAGACAGGGTGGATAGCAAGAAGCTTTTTCCCAGAGTGGGGGATTCAATTACTAGGGGTCACAAGTTCAAAGTGAGAGGGGAAAAGTTTAGGGGGGATATGCGTGGAAAGGTCTCCACGCAGAGGGTGGTGGGTGCCTGGAATGCGTTGCCAGCGGAGGTGGTAGACGCGGGCACGATAGCGTCTTTTAAGATGTATCTAGACAGATACATGAATGGGCAGGAAGCAAAGAGATACAGACCCTTAGAAAATAGGCGACAGGTTTAGATAGAGGATCTGGATCGGCGCAGGCTTGGAGGGCTGAAGGGCCTGTTCCTGTGCTGTAATTTTCTTTGTTCTTTGTTCTTTGACTTTGTGGTAGCATTATTGCCTCTGAGTGAGAAAGTGAACCACAGTGTCGGCAAATGGAGACCAGAGGTTCAGCTCTGAATTTTGGGTTGACATCCAGTGGGATACCCACACAACTATTCCCCACCAACCCTACACTTCCCCGCACCCCCCCGCCCACCACCGCCCCCACAATAGTATGGATTGTGGGAAGCCATAAAAATTTCCTGCTGCACAGAATTAACCACCCTATCAGCTAACGTAAAGATGGTTACGGCCATTGAAGGAGGGCCTGTCATACTGTGAAGCAGCATACAACTCTTTCTGCTACTTCATACTGTTCTCCAAGGGAAAATACAAAAGCAACATAAGATTCTTAGCATTAGTTCATTCACAATAATAGGTTTATTGACATTAAGTTGAAAATGGTTTTAAAATTGCACGAAGAAGAAAAGGAACACATTTTCCTTATGTTAATCTGTGTAATCCTTGATGCACTCTTTTACTATTTAGTTTTATGTTACAGTTTAAAATTTTCCAGGGAATCAAGTGCATTAGTGCCTTAGAATTTATCACGCCCTGTTAAATCCTGTTCATGAGGGGATTAAAATCACAGATTTTGTAAATTCAATTTAGTTAATGGAAAAATTAATGGCTAAATGTTAAGGGAAAAAACTATTAACAGTAGATTGTTTGTTTTAAGGATTAGCAAATTCCCTTGCAAATATTAATTCTTTTAAAACTCGGAAAAAATTAATGTAAAGGTTCTCTCAAATTGAAGTTAATACAATCCACCAGTATTAATAGAGATTATCATTAAATTGCTTTTAGTGTTTCCTTTTGCTATTATGCAATCATTTTTTTCTGTAATTGGTACTAATGCTTTTCTTATGAAACTATCTTGCTATTCCCCAAATAAAGGTGGAATGTCTTACTGATGAGGTTTCTGAGAGATTGCTTTGATTGTAATTCTATGTAACTATTAAGGAGTGTGAATACTTAATGCCTTGGGAATTGCAGGCAGCTATGAGCAGCTGATTTGTTTGCTTATTTACTTGTGATATTTATGATTTGGGCAACTTTGACAACAAAGGATGACACAAGAAGCCAGAAAGGTATCTCCAACACAGAAGGTAGCTTTATCATAATATTACAATACTATTTTGCCTCAGAGGAAAGAACTAAATGTCCAACGGGAACTAACAGACAATAGTATTCAACATCAAATTTTGCATATAGATGAATGAACAGCACCCTCTAGAGGAAACATTTTAAAGTATTAAAAATGAATCATGAATTCAACAAATATTCAATTGGATAAATATTCTGGACTTTTGATTTTCTCATTAACAATAAGTGAGCAGCCAGGTTGAAATAACTGAGGTTGAAAAGAGAAAACAAGTCAGGAATTAGTGATTTGGCTGTGCCCAACTTCAGTTTGGCGACTGCAGAAAAAAGGAAAACTGAGAGAAGTATGGAGTTATACAATTTTGAAATTCAGAGAAAGAATGAGTTGGAGTTGGAGCCCATGTGAGGAATCTTGATCTTAACCCAGTGGAGATGTAACAAAAAAGTGAGTGTCTGTAGAATGGAGCTGAGAAGGAAGAATAGAGAACCACTGACCACAGGATAATTAAAATTGTAATTGCAAGAATTTTCTGTCAGAAAGGAATCTTGTTTCATGTAAGTATAGATTGAAAAATCAGGTATGGAGATCAGTGTGCCTAATTTGTGGAGATGCCTATTTTGTGGTTATAGATTTTAGTGACCAGGAGATTGGGAGTGCCACAAATCAGTTCCACTGGTTTCCATGCTGGGTCTTTTAATTTATATTCTTCTTCATACTGGGAGTGTTGCCACACTGAATTTACCCTATAATGTTAAAAAATAAATTAAAGATTAAGTGATTCACATCAGAGTCAGTAAACCTACGATTTCTGTACTCCAAATCGCTGCAGCTACTTTTACCTCCACAAGTCTGCTTTATCTCTGGAGTTCAAGGATTGACCTCTGTTATGAGTCTGAGCTTGTAGTATTGCATTTCCCTTTAATATGAAGGCTCAGCTTGGTAATAGACTTCTAGAATGCATCATTATCACTCTGAACATAAACTTTTGATTGACTACAATTTCCAAAATCCAGTTTAAGGCTGTTATCTTTTGCTCGAACTGGGGTTGATAGGCAGCTGACAAATTGAAATGCTGATATAGTCATAAATTGCTAGTCTCCTTGACAATAATAAAACATTCATGGTACATACACCGCAGACTTCTTTTTGAAGTATGCAACATATTTAAAAAAGAGGATGAGGAATTTTTATGATTAACAACATCATTGGCTTATCACAGAAAATGGCAGGATTTTATGTTTGCCGCCACCTTGGCTTGACACTTAATATTAAATTACAAAACTTGCAGGAAGTGGTTAATCTTACAGATACAATTGCATATTGTGTGGCTAAATAAACCTTCAACACAGGAACATTTCACATTAGAAAGTCTCTGCAATTTTTTTATTAGCCATTTTCTCCTCTTATCTTGTGAAAGTGTTGACTCTTACTGGGGTACATTTCTACATACAATGATGGCCTTTCTGCACCTTATCTGTTAATTTATGGACAGAAAATTATGGACAACATACCTGCAAATTCGCAGTATGTACTTTCAGTCAGCGAAGCTTCCTGTTGGAAGTGCACATGCATAAAACATACATGAAAGGACAGGTTCATTTTTTTAGTAAACCTTCAAGTATCATAATGTATCTTCCATATGATTCCAGTTCATCACAGGCTGCTTTTCCTACAAGAGTAACATGGTGTGAGCTGTGCACCTCTTCACTGTTAACAGCAGAGTCACTGCACCTATGAGCAGGTTGTGCAGCTCTGGAAGAGCATTTACAATGGCCTTTTTTTCAGTTGAAACACTTCAGTTGCATCTGGTACTGCGTCTAGTGATTCAGTTAAAAACTGTTAACTCACCCAATGTGGGTATGTAGTGTTAGTTTTCAAACATGAACTCTGACTGCTACTATAGCTGGCATGTCAATTTATGGCTTAACTTATGTTTGACAGGAAACAATATAAATTTACAAATCTCACTTGAGGATTTTCAAATGCCAACAACTCAAGTCACTTTGTTCTAAATGTAAGAAAAGATTTGATGAGTAAAAGTATCAGGAAAAATTTTCTTCACAACTACTACCCATGATCTACGTTTCATTTTTAAATTAACTTTAAAGCCATAAATAACCATTTGTTCACTGCCATAAAGATAGGAATATGACCAGTTGAAAGTGTAAGCTGCTGATGTACAGAGCAGATTGAACTACATTTTTCTCCTGATGTAAACCATTATTAAAAAATGCATAGTATTAAAACTGGTGAGAAAATGTGCTTGTGTAAATTCCTTTAAAGCTAATATCATCTGAAGATGATTATCTCCCGACTGTAAACAGCAAATATGCAAATAACAAATGTGCCAAGGGAAAAATACTGCTAAATGCTTGTTGACAACTTGTTAATATTAGGTCAGTTGGATCTTTTTCAGCAGAAACTCTTGGGTGCTTTCCTAAAATTGGAAACAATTCTAAAGGGTAATACTTCTTCCAATCAGACCTGACTTTATTCCTAGAGTTGAAACTGCTGAGCAGTATGTTTGCCTCTGTGCGTAAAGCTAAAGATTGTTATTTTTTAATTAAGTCATTATTAATCAATGACAGTTTACCTAAACAGCACATCCTTGTCTGCAATCACAGAGAAAAATGTTTTCTGAGGAATGTAGGTGATCATCTTGTTGTCATTTATCGCCTAACTCCCACCTCATACATGGCCCCTTGGTCAGCTATGGACTCCGTGCTTAGACCTTACCTTGCTTTGTGGAGCAGCAGCTCAACATTATGTACAAAAGATGCTAGTGCATTTTCCCCTGGATATACCTACAACCTCAGCATTGTAAGCCTTATATGAAACAAATGCGTACTGCATAAATAGTCATTGCCTTCTTCTCTACTATACTGTACAAAAAAACTGAGTTGTTGCACTTTCCTAAGAAATGCTATGCAATGTAAACCCCTCCTGTGCGCTTGTCATCCACATGTGCACTTCAGCAGAGACTTGAACTTGGCTTCAATTAGAAGTTCACCTCGTGTCTCTCAGGCTTTGCTGCTCAAAGGAAATAAGGGACACTTGAACTATAAAAGGTTACATTTGTGAAAAAAAAATGCTTACGCACTAAAATAAATTACATTGCAGTGTGCGAGTACTTATTTTACAAGGAAGGTCCTTCTCAGTTATTAGAATAGCATAGCCAAACTTGACAGCATCTTTGGGCATTTCTGATCATAAGGACTGACATTTACCAACTTCAGCTATGCACATCACAGATTATTATTATTATATCCAATACTTAGTCACTGGCAGCAGAATGGGTGCAGTGCCAATTCTGGGCTATGACATAACAGAAGAGCAGATGGCAGCGAGCTGCAGAAAGGTAGTGTTAAGCTCATAGGATGCTCAGCATTCTGCTTACTATCTCAGACCAAGATAATGCCACAGAAGGCACATCCTTTTGAAATTCACCATAGAATAGTGCTTGATAAGGTTCAGGCTGAGGAAAGAAACATTCATCGAGTTATGTCACTTGTCATGGGAAGCTTTCTCACAGTGTCTATTGACACCACTATGTCAGCCAATAAGTTAGAGGCGGGGAACAATTTAAGACAAGACTCAGAGCAAGCAGTATATTTTACAGGAAGCAACATTTATTTACTCAGCAAACAGCAAATCAAACAAACTCTATTTTCAGATGTCTATTTCAAGAGTCTCTATAAGCTTCAGGAGAGAGAAGTTAAGTATAGCTAAAACTTCAGCAATTTCTCCAGTAAAATGCAATGTGGATGATAGTTACATATTACAAACTGATTATTTCTCCAGAAAAAAATCAGTGAGTGGAAGGGAAGTTACATAATACCAATCATGTATGCAAAATTAATCATTTACAGCTGCTGCCTGGCAGGCTGAATGTTTCCAGCATTTTCTAGCTTTATTCAAATGTAATGTAACACCACTCTGTCAGCCATTGAGTTGGAGCTGGGTTGAGGCATATGGCAGGACTTACAATAGAGTTCATTGTACAGTAAACAGAGTCTATTTAAACAGGTTCTCTATATACTACAGCAAACAGAATCTATTTATTCATCAAATAGGGTTTACTTAGACTCTGCATTAATTACAGCAAACTGATCTCATGACCAAAACTACAGCAATCTCCCAATAAAAGCAGGATTACATTTCAGCAAAATTCAGTGATTGAATGATATTTAGATAATACAAAAGATGTGTGTTAGGTCAATTCGAGTCACACAACACTGCAGTCTCCAGGTGTGACTGACAGGGAATTTCCTGATCGTCTCCGTTCTGGCTCAGAATAGTTGTGTCATGATATGCAGCCAAACTGTCCAGCTGGCGGTAATGAAAGCAATTGAGCTATAGGTGAAAATCAGGGTAAGCACTGCTCTCAATTTCTATGCCACCGGTAATGTCGAGGCACCCACCATTGACTCAATGCAATTGTCAGCTTTGCAGCAAACTGTTGTAGTTGTGACATGATTGATCCTCTTTACTGGAAGGCATAGGAGTTCATTGAGCTCTGCATGGCCCTCAGCAACAGAAATCAAGGAAACTTGGTTTCGACCAAAACAGCCACTTTCCAAAGTGCAGGGCATTATTCACAGTTTTCTTGTAAGCTTCCTCATAATCCAGAGTAGTATATAGAGAGGAAAGACTTCAATTCCCAGAGCATGCAGATAGTTAATGACCAACAGTTGAAAATGATATCAATGCAACTATTAGGAAGTATTGTCATGCAGGCCCCCACCTGCCAAGAATGTGGCACATTAATTTTGCCACATGGATATTAAAACTTCAAATTGTTGCTGGGAAGAAGAGAAGGCCTACTACAAGGGCTGCCAGACTGGCTGGAAAGACATTTTGCATATTAACAGGCAGTACTTGAAAGGACAAAGGGGCTATTCCCTGCTCCAATTTAACCATTTTTATCTGCAGCACCTGTGGAAGATTCTGTCACTCTAGAATTGGCCTTTATAGCCACTCCAGGTGCTGCTCCACAAACCACTGACCACCTCAAGGTGCTTACCCATTGTCTCTCGAGACAAGGAGGCCAAAGAAGAAGAAGGAGAAGAATTTAACCCACAATGGACCTTTGATCACCAGGTATTGTGTGCAGAGGAGACTTTCCAAGGTCTGCCAGGACAAGACAATCCACAAGGGCCAGGACTGGTGAGGTGAGCTGGTCACATGACTAACTGGTTTACAGGTTTTTTTGAAGTTGCCACAGAGAATTTGAACTCAGAAGGCAGTTTTGCTCCTGGAATAAAGAACATCTCTCTCCTGTCTGCTCCCATCTTTTTCTCACCAGCTTCAGAATCCATTGACGACACATGAACCCCAAAAGATAAAAGTCTCCTACAGTGAACAAGGTTTAAGAAGAATACTGGGCCCTAACGAAAAGCAAGAACTACCTACAAGCTAGGACTCTACAGTGAGCTCGAAAAACTGTAACAACTCTTCAGATATTGCCTCAAACATTTCCACTTTACTTTTCTTCTGCTCTTTTCTGTCTCTACTTGCATGTGCGTATCGCATATGCATGCTAGCGTGAGGCATGGCGTGTATCCATAGGCGTTAACCAAATTAAAGGTTTTAGTTTAAGTTTTAATACATTTTGCCTTTCTTCTTTAAACCTAAGAAAACCTATTTGCTCATTTCTTTACCTTATGATTGGGAAGTAGTGAACAAGGATTCACCAAGGGGGAGCTAAAAACAGTGTGTTTAAAAAATAAAATCCTGTTACAGTAAGATCAGGTGAAGGCTGAGAGGGACCCCTGGACACCTTTCTTACCTGGCCATAACAGAAATGTGGGTGCTGGTGTCCGTAATTGACCCACAGACAAACGAGAGAAATTGGAAGTGGGAAGCCAAATTGTTCCCAATCAAAAAAGAGCAAGATTAATACCAGTTTTCTTGTGGTTGTGTGTGATTGAATGCAAACATGTCTGCAACTGCTCTCCAAGCCAGGGTAAAGTTACTTGGGATAAGTTAAAAGCACTGTCTATGAAGGAGTTGAGGAAAATGGCTGAGCAGTGTGGGATCACTGTACGTGGCAAGGCTAGGAAGTCTGAACTCCTAAGGCTAGTGGCCAGCCATTTTTCCCTTGAATCTGAATATGCAGAAACAGGGTTAGAAGCAGAATCTGACATGGTATTGTTAGCAAAGATACAATTGGAACAGAGGAAATTGAATCAGAAGACAGAGAAAGAGAAAGAGAGAGGCAGGAGAAGGAGAAAGAGAGAGCCTTCCAGAAGGAATGTGAAGAAAATGAAAGACAGGAGAAGGAACGAAAGAGAGAGGAGAGAGAGAGAGAAAGAATATTCCAGAAAGAATGGGAAGAAAGAGAGTTAAAGCAGTTTGAGTTAATTAGGGGGCGACAGACTAACCCCAGTGAAAGCATGGCCAATATGGAGGAGCATAATTCAGGGCTGGGTACAAAATTGCTAAAACTTGCTCAACTACTTCCAAAATTCAATGCGGAAAATGTGTAGGCATTTTTTGTATCTTTTGAGAAGCTGGCAAGGCAGCTAAAATGGCCAGCTGAGACCTGGCCTCTTTTACTACAAAGCAAGCTAACTGGAAAAGCCCATGAGGCTTATTCACTTTTCCAGATGAGAGTTCATTAAATTATGAATTGACCAGAAATGCTATCCTCGGGTCAAAGAACAAAGAACAGTACAGCACAGGAACAGGCCATTCGGCCCTCCAAGCCTGCGCCGATCTTGATGCCTGCCTAAACTAAAACCTTCTGCACTTCCGGGGTCCATATCCCTCTATTCCCATCCGATTCATGTATTTGTCAAGATGCCTCTTAAACGTCTCTATGGTACCTGCTTCCACCACCTCCGGCAACAAGTTCCAGGCACTCACCACCTTCTGTGTAAAGAGCTTGCCTCGCACATCCCCTCCAAACTTTGCACCTCTCACCTTAAACCTATGTCCCCTAGTAACTGACTCTTCCACCCTGGGAAAAAGCTTCTGACTATCCACTCTGTCCATGCCGCTTATAACTTTGTCAACCTCTATCATGTCGCTCCTCCACCTCTGTCGTTCCAGTGAAAACAATCTGAATTTATCCAACCTCTCCTCATAGCTAATGCCCTCCAGACCAGGCAACATCCTGGTAAACATCTTCTGTACCCTCTCCAAAGCCTTCACGTCCTTCTGGTAGTGTGGCGACCAGAATTGCACACAATATTCTAAGTGTGGTCTAACTAAAGTTCTGTACAGCTGCAGCATGACTTGCCTATTTTTATACTCTATGCCCTGACCGATGAAGGCAAGCATGCCGTATGCCTTCTTGACTAACTTATCCACCTGCGTTGCCACTTTCAGTGACCTGTGGACCTGTACGTCCAGATCTCTCTGCCTGTCAATACTCCTGAGGTTTCTGCCATTAACTGTATACTTCCCACCTGCATTAGACCTTCCAAAATGCATTACCTCACGTTTGTCCAGATTAAACTCCAGCTGCCATTTCTCCGCCCAAGTCTCCAACCAATCTATATCCTGCTGTATCCTCTGACAATCCTCATCACTGTCCGCAACTCCACCAACCTTTGTGACGTCCGCAAACTTACCGATCAGACCAGCTACATTTTCCTCCAAATCATTTATATATACTACAAACAGCAAAGGTCCCAGCACTGATCCCTGCGGAACACCACTAGTCACATCCCTCCATTCAGAAAAGCACACTTCCACTGCGACCCTCTGTCTTCAATGACCGAGCCAGTTCTGTATCCATCTTGCCAGCTCCCCTCTGATCCCATGTGACTTCACCTGTTGTATCAGTCTGACATGAGGGACCTTGTCAAAGGCTTTACTGAAATGCATATAGATAACATCCACTGCCCTTACTTCATCAATCATCTTCGTCACTTCCTCAAAAAACTCAATCAAATTAGTGAGACACGACCTCCCCTTCACAAAACCATGCTGCCTCTCACTAATAAGTTCATTTGTTTCCAAATGGGAGCAAATCCTGTCCCGAAGAATCCTCTCTAATAATTTCCCTACCACTGACGTAAGGCTCACCGGCCTATAATTTCCTGGATTATCCTTGCTACCCTTCTTAAACAAAGGAACAACATTGGCTATTCTCCAGTCCTCTGGGACCTCACCTGTAGCCAATGAGGATGCAAAGATTTCTGTCAAGGCTCCAGCAATTTCTTCCCTTGCCTCCCTCAGTATTCTGGGGTAGATCCCATCAGGCCCTGGAGACTTATCTACCTTAATGCTTTGCAAGACATCCAACACCTCCTCCTTTTTGATAATGAGATGACTGAGACTATCTACACTCCCTTCCCTGTGCTCATCATCCACCAAGTCCTTCTCCTTGGTGAATACTGATGCAAAGTACTCATGTAGTACCTCGCCCATTTCCTCTGGCTCCACACATAGATTCCCTTCTCTGTCCTTGAGTGGGCCAACCCTTTCCCTGGTTACCCTCTTGCTTTTTATATACGTGTAAAAAGCCTTGGGATTGTCCTTAATCCTCTTTGCCAATGATTTCTCATAATCCCTTTTAGCCCTCCTGACTCCTTGCTTAAGTTCCTTCCTTCTGTCTTTATATTCCTCAAAGGATTCGTCTGTTCCTAGCCTTCCAGCCCTTATGAATGCTTCCTTTTTCTTTTTGACGAGGCTCACAATATCCTGATTTATCCAAAGTTCCCGAAACTTGCCAAACTTATCCTTCTTCCTCACAGGAACATGCTGGTCCTGGATTCTAATCAACTGATGTTTGAAAGACTCCCACATGTCAGATGTTGATTTACCCTCAAACAGCCGCCCCCAATCTAACTTCTTCAGTTCCTGCCTAATATTGTTATAATTAGCCTTCCCCCAATTTAGCACCTTCACCCGAGGACTACTCTTATCCTTATACACTAGTACCTTAAAACTTATGGAATTATGGTCACTGTTCCCGAAATGCTCCCCTACTGAAACTTCGACCACCTGGCCGGGCTCATTCCCCAATACCAGGTCCAGTACGGCCCCATCCCTAGTTGGACTATCTACATATTGTTTCAAGAAGCCCTCCTGGATGCTCCTTACAAATTCTGCCCCATCCAAGCCCCTAGCACTAAGTGAGTCTCAGTCAATATAGGGGAAGTTAAAATCACCCACCACTACAACCATGTTACCTTTACATCTGTCCAAAATCTGTCTACATATCTGCTCCTCTACCTCCCGCTGGCTGTTGGCAGGCCTGTAGTAAACCCCCAACATCGTGACTGCACCCTTCCTATTCCTGAGCTCCACCCATATTGCTTCGCTGCATGACCCCTCCGAGGTGTCCTCGCGCAGTACAGCTGTGATATCCTCCTCAACCAGTAAAGCAACTCCCCCACCCCTTTTACATCCCCCTCTATCCCGCCTGAAGCTTCTAAAGCCTGGAACATTTAGCTGCCAATCCTGTCCCTCCCTCAACCAAGTCTCTGTAATGGCAACAACATCATAGCTCCAAGTACTAATCCAAGCTCTAAGTTCATCTGCCTTACCTGTTATACTTCTTGCATTGAAACAGATGCACTTCAGACCACCAGTCCCGCTGTGCTCCGCAACATCTCCCTGCCTGCTCTTCCTCTTAGTCCTACTAGCCTTATTTACTAGTTCCCACTTTTTTTTTAAATTTCACTTGCTGTCCAACTGCTCTGGTTCCCACCCCCCTGCCACACTAGTTTAAACCCTCCCGAGTGACGCTAGTAAACCTCGCTGCCAGGATATTTGTGCCCCTCCAGTTTAGATGCAACCCGTCCTTCTTGTACAGGTCCCATCTGTCCCTGAAGAGATCCCAATGGTCCAGATATCTGAAACCCTCCCTTCTACACCAGCTGTTCAGCCACGTGTTTAGCTGAACTATCTTCCTATTTCTAGCCTCACTGGCACGTGGCACAGGGAGTAATCCCGAGATTACAACCCGAGAGGTCCTGTCTTTTAACTTTCTACCTAACTCCCTAAACTTACCCTGCAGGACCTCATCACTCTTCCTGCCTATGTCGTTGGTACTGATGTACCAA
The DNA here is from genome assembly GCF_036365525.1 of Heterodontus francisci. Lineage (NCBI taxonomy): Eukaryota > Metazoa > Chordata > Chondrichthyes > Heterodontiformes > Heterodontidae > Heterodontus > Heterodontus francisci. Next base: position 141,306,962 of record NC_090376.1, read on the forward strand.
CAACCTCTGGCTGTTCACCCTCCCCCTTCAGAATGCCCCCTGTCCGTTCAGAGACATCCTTGACCCTGGCACCAGGGAGGCAACATACCATCCTGGAGTCTCTGGGTCATATGGATTAGTACCTGAAGCTTATTGCCAAAAGTTTAGAACACTGAAGAAGAAAGCTAATCAAACTTATCTGGAGTTTGAAAGAAGTATGCAGCTGGCTTTTGACCAGTGGCTGAGGGCTCTTAAAGTACAGCTCTGCTATGAGAATCTCAGGGAAGTAGTTCTGTTAGAGGAATTTAAAAACGCTCTCCCACTCTCAATCAAGACCCATGTTGAGGAGCAGTGGGTTCAGAGAGCCTGGCAAGCAGCCGTTCTGGCCAATGAGTTTGCTTTAATCTATAAGTCAGTTTCTCATGGGAAATCAAACTCGAATCAAACACACAAATCTGAAAAAGACAAAGGGTGGGAAGGTGATCTACACCCAGGCAGTCCTGGGAGAGAAAGGAAAGCAGGTGACACAGGAGGCCCTCCTCCAGCCATTAAAGAAGGTGCTGTGAGCAAGAGTGAGACCCAGAGACCTGTGTGCTTCCATTGTAATAAAGCAGGGCATTTAAAAGCTGACTGCTGGAAACTAAAGGTAAAACCAATAGGATTAATCAGGGCATACCCGCTTAGTGAAGACAGGACCCTGATGGAAAGCACAACAGAACAAGCTGTGGCTTTAACTGCAGTAAGAGTGAGACCCAGGAAGCTTACAGCTGTGAGTGCAAGAAAATTGAATAGGATTCCTGAGGGTTATCTCGGTTTTGCGTCTGAAGGGAAAGTAACCCCATACTCCTCAAGTGGGTCAAGGAAGCCCAAAGAGATTCTCAGGGACACAGGGGCCACTCGATCCTTTTTACTGGGTAAAGGCCTGACCTTTCCCCCAGAGAGTGCAGTGAACACTAAAATGGTGGTGAATGGTATTGGAGGGCAGTGTATGCCCGTACCTGTACACCGGGTGCACCTGGAGTACGACCTAGTTTTGGGACCGATGACCATATAGATTGCCCCTAGTTTGCCTGTGGACGGGGTTGATCTGCTCCTAGGTAATGATCTGGTGCGGTGAAGGTGGTAGTCGCCCCCCCCAACCCCCAGTTGTGAAAAAAAGACCGCAGGAGGTCAGAGAGACAGGGCAGTGGCAGGAGACAGTCCCCTAAATGTGTAGTGGATCAGGCCATGATCAAATCAGCTCCCTCACAGGAGACTGCATTGGCACTGCAGGCAAATGACCATGAGGTCTGCCTGACCGAGACTTTCTGTGGACAGTTAGAAGATCCAGAGAATGAATTAAATGGACTTTCCTTAGCAGAGGCTCAGCGAGCTGACCCAGTATTGCAAGAGTTCGCACAGGCTGCCCAGTCTGAAAGTGAAACAGACGGAGTCCATGATTGCTACTATTTAAAGAATGAGGTACTGATGAGGAAATGGAGTTCTCCTCACAGAGCTGAGAGCAAGGAGTGGACAGTAGTTCACCAGTTAGTGGCGCCACAGAGGTACCAGAGAGAAATATTAAGAAGGGCCCACGAGACTAGAGAGGCTGTACATGCCGGTATACGATAGACCAAAGCCGGCAAAAGACAACAGGACAAACCTCCACAAAGATGTGGTGGAGTACTGCAGGAGTTGCCACATGTGCCAGGTTCAGGGGAAACACCAACCTACAGTGAAACTTGTACCCCTAAGTCCTGTGCCGGTGTTAGGAAGACCCTTCAGCAGAGGACTGGTGAACTGTAAGGGACCCCCACCGAGAACAAAAGGGGACAGGCAGGCACACGGCTGGCAAAAGTTTAGAAAGAGAAGGGGAAAAAGTGACCAAGAGGGCAGGTTAAAGGAAGTCCGGGAGGAATCCTGGATGAAAACCCCTACTGTCCGGTCAACCAACTCCAAAAAATTTGAAAATTTCGACCCCACATCCTCCTATGTAAATACAGACTCTAGAAGCACTCCACCAGAGTTGCCAACAGCATTTACATGAACCTGCAGAGACAAAGAGAGACCTCTAGGGGGCACAGAACCCATGAGGGTGATGCCTCACCTAGTTGAAATGCCACAGGAGAGTGCAGTTAAGTCTGCACAAATATCTACAGGCAGGAGTGTTCCAGAGAACAAAGGAGAGATTAGCAAATAATCCTTTCCCACAGTCAGAGAAAAAGGGAACCATCCATACCCTGAAATCAAAAGTCTTTGTATGACTCAGCAAAACACTGAAAGAGAGTTGAGGATAGACCCAATACTAACTCTCCTGAAAGAAAAGTGACCTCAACAGAACCAACACTCTAGGCAGTCATGGCAATGGCCAAACTGAAGAAAAGCTTCCCCAAATAACCACACGGTTGCTGGGATGCCAAAAAGGGGAAACTAAAGTAGCACTGGCACCCAGAAAAGACCATTTTAATAAAATTTAGAATTCATGAATGAATGGAAATGAACGAGAGAAATGCATGGTTTTCTGTACCTTACATATATTTCTCTCAAATCTTTTAATGAACTGTGCCTTTTTTTCAAATCGCATTTCATTCCCCTAGGTGTGGAGGTGTCATGCAGGCCCCCACCTGCCAAGAATGAGGCACATTAATTTCACCACATGGACATTAAAACTTCAAATTGTTGTTGGGAAGAAGAGAAGGCCTATTGCAAGGGCTGCCAGTCTGGCTGGAAAGACATTTTTGCATATTAACAGACAGTACTCGAACGGACAAAGGGGCTATTCCCTGCTCCAATTTAACCCACAACGGACCTTTGATCACCAGGTGTCGTGTGCAGAGGAGACATTCCAAGGTCTGCTAGGACAAGATACTCCACAGGGGCCAGGACTGGTGAGGTGAGCTGGTCACATGACTAACTGGCTATTGCAGGTTTTTTGAACTTGCCACAGAGAATTTGAACTCAGAAGGCAATTTTGCTCCTGGAGTAAAGAACATCTCTCTCTTGACTGCTCCCATCTCTTTCTCACCAGCTTCAGAATCCATTGAAGACACATGAACCTCAAAAGATAAAATCTCCTACAGTGAACAAGGTTTAAGAAGAATACTAGGCCCCAACGAAAAGCAAGAATTATCTACAAGCAAGGACTCTACAGTGAGCTTGAAGAACCGTAACAACTCTTCAGTTATTGCCTCAAACCTTTCCACTTTATTTTTCTTCTGCTCTTTTCTGTCTCTATTTGCATGTGTGTATCATATATGCATGCTAGCATGGGGCGCGGCGTGTATCCATAGATTGTTACCGAATTAGAGTTCTTAGCTTCAGTGTTCGTACATTTCAAATCATTCTTTGAAAAGTACTGGTGAGTAAGTAGCTAGATAATTGGTTGAAAATTGTAAGAATGAACATCCACAAGGGAAAGTGCTAAATAACTAATTTCTGCCAGGAGAGATGAGCAAATTTGTGAGCTTTAAATGAAACCCAGATGCATCCATCAATGTGAAGGATAGTTAAGTTGTACAAAGTGAACAAGTAATCTTTAATACTTAATCTAAAGCTGGAAAATATGACCTCTTGGGGAATCTTTTGCCCAAAGGGTGAAAATAGGAACTAAATGGTGCTGCGCTAATAGACACAACTGTTTGAAAGTTTGGATTTAGCCCACTATTTTGTTCCTGACTGTTGATTATCATCATTTGAATTTGCCTGGTGGCGCTAAACCAGACACCTGCAAGTTTAGCACTCAAGTGCTGATTAAATGCAATTTTTGTGGAACAGTGTACGTGGGCTCCTCATACCCACTTCCATAAGAAGAGGAATAGGCCATTTAGCCCCTCAAGCCTGTTCCAGTATTCAAGGAGCTCATGGCTGATTTGCAATCTAACTCCCGCTGCCACATATCCCTTAAGATCTTTGGCTATCAAAAATTAATCAAGCTCAATTTTAAAATTAACAACATATCTTGCACTATTTAGGTGACATCCTCAGAGAATTTGCTGAACAATTTTTGCTAAGGTGTTGATAAATTCTTGACAAAATGTCCCAGAAAATCTCCCAATATGTTCAGAGGTCCTCTTCACATATCCAGCACCAAGTGGACATGAAATGGTGAATATCCCTTTAAGTAACACTGGGAATCCTCAGCAACCACCTGTATGTTCCCAAATAACTGGTTGCTCTTGGAGAGGACATTAGGTTGAGTCGTAGCCACCAAAATGTCATGCACCCTCCTCAACGAGAGCTAGTCGGCATTTTAAGTGGCAAGAAGTCCCCATGAGCCTCCGGGCAGCTGTTTCTAATGCAGGCTTCAACTCCTTTACCAAACTGGAGTCTTGTACTAAATGTGAGTTAAACCAACATTTCATCTCAACAACCCAAACTTGGCCACATTGGAGGCTCTTTGACACCTGAATGCACTAAAGAAAATTGCCCCCCTTTCGCATCTTATACAATTTTTAAAAATCTAACCTAAGTATAAAGCAATTTAAATCAGCAATCTCTTGGACATTTGAGAAGAAATTTGAAAAAGCCCAATTCATAGCACTTTAGATTTCAGCTGTGTTTGGCATCTCACTGCTGTCATTAGCGCAAGTGGAATAAAATATAACCTTTCTGCATATTTCTACCTGAATTATTTAAAGGATCAATAACATCACTGTAAAGTTGTCATGATGTTTTTTTCTCTTTCGGTTGATAACCTTATGTCATGATGACAGATCACAAAACTTCACTTTCTAAAACCCATCGGCTGGTACAATAGTGATACTGCCATGACATGCAAATTTGCTCAGTTCTCTTTCTCCCCTTGTCATTGATTCCCATCCTTGAATGGACAAATTATAGTATAATCACTGATGAAAAATATTGATTTGATTAATATTTCAGATTTGTACAACCCTTCTGAGTGATGCTGAAAATACTAGGTTAGTAATGGTAGGCAAACTTCTATTTTATGTGAGTGGCCGATATTTTACGGCCTCCCCCTAACTAGCGGGCTGGTGACGGGGGACGGGGGGGCATAAAATTGTGTGGGAGGTGGGGGTGGGGGCTATTCCTGACCACCTCCCGCACCGCTGCAATTTTACACGGGGCGCCGGTGGCGAGAACCGGCCCGCCTGCCCCAGGCCAATCAAGGCACATAAGTGGCCAATTAACTGGCACTTAAGGGCCTCCTCCTGCCACTGTGGGTATTTTACCCTCAGCGGCCAGATGGCAAATGCCCCAAAAACCCTGCCTGGTAAAACCAGGTGGCCTTCTTGCAGGCTAGAGGAGAAGGAGCCCTCTTGATCGAGCACCCTATGCCCCGGGGAGAGCCGCTCCCAAAGCCCCAACCACCCCCAGCGCACAACACTCCCCGCCCCGCCACCCCCCCACTAACTGACCCCATTGACAAGCTGGAGCCCGGTCGATTGTCCCCGGTGAGGCCCTAAAAACTTACCTGAGTTCCGAGGCTGTCCTTCCTGCAGCCTCTGATGGCTGGGTGTAGTCCCAGCAGGGCTACCAGGAGTGATTGGCTGGCAGCTGCATGAGGTGGGACTTCCTGCCTCAAGGAGGTGGAAGTCCCATGCCAGGCCAATTAAGGGCCTGGGGAATGTAAATTCCCAGCCTGGCTCCCCAGGTCTGGCAGAGGCGGCCTCGCCACCGACTTTTCAGCCAGTGGGCGAGGCCTCCCGCCCAACATAAAATTGCAGCCAGCATCTTACATTATTTGGATGTGCCAGATACTGGTGATGTTTACTCAGCAAGTAAGACAGACAACAGGTATTACTTGCACAATTTATGAGGAATAAAATATATTAGACAAATCTTGTCTATTGTTAATTTTAGTGTAAACTTTCCACTATAGGCCTGAAAAGATTAACTTGCTATGAAAAATAACATACACAGTCCACTAAGAGCAGTATTGTACAACACTTGTGTTTCTCTGTGATGTAGATATTCAAAGAAAAATCACATGAGAAAAATGGTTGAAAATCTCAACACAGAAGACCTTGGTATATTTTGATTCTCTTTGCTATTTGGAATTTGGTTGTGATACAGCACACAAAAAATGTTGCATCATTAATTTAAATTGATATGAAATATTAATTGAGTTTTGATTCAAGTTTTACTTTTCATTAAATGGATAAATAAGGCCAGTTCATTTGTTATGATGCTATATATATTTTTGTTATGTGCTGAGGGGAAATGAGCCTCCTGCACTTGTATAAGTGCTCGAGACAGTGGGCTGAACTTTACAAGCCCTTTGGGGACAGACTGAGAGGGGTGGGGGGGCCTGTAAAATGGAAAGGGAAGGTGTGGGGGTGGAGTGGCCTCTGTCTTCCTGCCACCATGCCGTCTTGCCAGTGGCGGGGAAAATGGCGGATGGCCCTTCCACCCAGAGGCCAATTGAGTCATTTAAGTGGCCAGATAAAGTCCTCTTGCTGCCACCGCTGGCATTTTACCAGCAGTGAGTGGGCCATCCACCATGTGCGGAGACCACCAGGTAAATCCTGGTGTCTTGGCAGTGGGCTGGATGTGCGAGAGCCCTCCTATTCAGGCACTCTTTGGTCCAAGGAAGGCCACCACCCCCTCCCTCCCCCTAGCGGCAATAACTGCCCCTACAGCAATGGCTCCGCCTTCCCTCACAAACATCCCCGCCCCCTCCCACCCACCTCTCATCGAGGCCAGCCTGACTGGCTCCAGCACCCCCAGACTGCACTTACCACTTGCCTGGTTGGGAGGTCAAGTTCCTTACAATGCATCCACTTCTTCCAGGTGCAGTCCCAACAGTGGCCACTGCTCCTGAGATTGCTGAGCTGCCGGAAGCCCCGATGAAGACCAATTAGTTGCCTGACCCCGTAAAATGCGGCTCCAGGTCCTGCGGATTGCCAAGCCAGCATTACCCCCGGCTTTTGGGCCCATCGCCGGGAACCCTGCCTTGAGAACAAAATTCTGGCCAATGAGGGGAGCTATAATCCTAAAAATAGCTGCTTTTGTGCATCCATCTATGTTTCATTCAGTTAGTTACAACATTCCACTTCAACATGGAATTATAAAGGACATGCCAAATGATACTGAATAAAAATATGGTAGATGCATAAAGCAATGTACCAAAAATTGTTCACTTGTGAGTCAAATAGTTCTCAAATAACACTTGTTAAAATGCCTTTTTCTTAATCTACTGGTGTGAACATGAATGTTTTATTGCCAGCGTTATGCTTACCATCTGTACCATTTGTCAGAAGCATTTGAAACATTTACTTCTGAAATAAACTAAAATTTGTCAGTAAAATTATACAAGATTTGGTACAGAAAAGTAGCGGTAGCTCACTAGATCATAAACTATGCAATACCATAAATGAAATTAATGTCTGAAATCATTTTCTCTTACAACCAAAGAGATTTTCAAGTAAACATTATTATTTGTATATAGGCGTACACAAATCAACAAATTGTGTATTTATTTATAGATACAGCACTGAAACAGGCCCTTCGGCCCACCGAGTCTGCACTGACCATCAATCACCCATTTATACTAATCCTACATTAATCCCATATTCCTACCACATCCATACTAGGGGCAATTTATAATGGCCAATTTACCTATCAACCTGCAAGTTTTTGGCTGTGGGAGGAAACCAGAGCACCCAGCGAAAACCCACACAGTCACAGGGAGAACTTGCAAACTCCGCACAGGCAGTACCCAGAATTGAACCCGGGTCACTGGAGCTGAGAGGCTGCGGTGCTAACCACTGCACCACTGTGCTGTTTTTAGCTTAAATTTTCCAGGTAGATCCAGGGATAACTGGTTGCTACAGCATATGACTGCCTGCTTTTCTGCTGCACTGAATTAAAATTTCACAGGCGTATTTAATCACTGTTAATATCTTTAAGCAGTAATGAGTATTTGGGTGAACAACCATGCCACATTAAGAAATCTGATTATTGAATGATGAGACTAAAGGTTGTGTCTGTCAATCTTTAGCCCATTCTTAATGTCTTAAGACAGTTTTACACATGAGTTCTACTATTGATGTTTAATCACACTTAAAAGATTTTCGGCCTTTGTTTCCCCTTTGGCAATCACAGGCTGTGCATATGCAGAAGGAATTTGTAATGTAGGCAAGTGCTGATGTGCATTTCCACACAGATGTTAGTGTTGCTGCCATCTCTGCTCATGTACAATTGTTTGTTCCTGTTAGTGCCTAATAAATATATTAATACCGATGGTGTGCAGAGGCACTGAGGGTTACATGTAACTGAAATTTCATGTAAAAGCATAGACAATAATAAAGCCTTATGGTTCCATATCAAGTCTAGACAATACATAAATAAGGGTGAAGTAATACTGACCTTCAGAGTAAATTGCAGAATGCTTTTTTTTCCTTTGATGTGATGCAGAGGCAGGGCAAAGAAAGTGGAGAAGATATTTTCTATGTGCATGTATTGGCCTCTATTATGTTCTCGTAGCTTGGCAAGCAGCCACTACTCACAGAAATTTAATTGGTAAATACACTTGAGTTATGATTTAGAACGAAATTTAGTGTATCACACATCCCGATTATTCATTTCCAAGCACCTCGAGACAAGTGTCCGGAAGGAGCAATTAGGTGAATTAGTTTGCCTTCAAGTGTATCATGTTTCTGCATAACCTAGTAAAACTATGATCTTGAAATGACAAAGGAATCATTTCATTAATGATAACTCTGAAGTAGCTGTCACAGAAGGAGAATAGACATCTCCCGGCACTGGCTGCAATTTCAGTCTTTTAGCCAAACTGATTAGATGCTGTGAGAGATGATCTACCTGGTCGCTTACTTATTTCATATCTTCCTATTGGGTTATGGGTCATTTTATTGAATTTGTTGTCTATTTTTCAATTAAATTACTGAAGTCAGTTGGAAACCTACCAGGTTCAGGACTTCCTTTAATCAGGCTCTGAGAAACTTGGACTACCTCCATCAACCTTCGGAAAGCACTTGACACAAGTCAACTTATTCTTAGAAGAACAAGAAGCAAGGATGTCAGGATCAATTGAAGCGCAGATCAAACATTCACCAAAAATGCTGGAAACAGTCTTTAAAACAATAAAATAAAATAAAAACAAAACAGGAATTTGGGCCACCTCCAGAGAGCTTGAGAAAAAACTTGACGATCTGAATTACAGCACAGAAGCTGGCCATTCAGCCCATTGTGCTTTTGTCAGTAATAAAAACAAGAAATGCTGGAAATACTCAGCAGGTCTGGCAGCATCTGTGGAGAGAGTAGCAGAGTTAACGTTTCAGGTCAGTGACTCTTCAGAACACGAAAACCCTTCTTCTGAAGAAGGGTCTTCGTGTTCTGAAGAAGAGTCACTGACCTGAAACATTAACTCTGCTTCTCTCTCCACAGATGCTGCCAGACCTGCTGAGTGGTTCCAGCATTTCTTGTTTTTATTTCAGATTTCCAGCATCTGCAGTATTTTGCTTTTATTTTAGTGCTTTTGCCAGTGCTGGCTCTTCAGCTGGAGCTGTCTTGCTCTAATACCATTTCCACGGCTTGTCCCTGAAAACTATTTTGATTGCCATTTTCAAATACTAGTTTAATTCTCTTTAAAATGATGTTATTCACTCTGTCCCAATATCTACTTGTGGTGAACAGACACCTTTCCTATCCTGAGTGGCGTGAAACAGGGTTGTGTTCTCGCACCTACACTGTCTGGGATCTTCTTCTCACTGCTGCTCTCACATGCGTTCAAGTCTTCAGAAGAAGGAATTTTCCTCCACACAAGATCAGATGGCAGGTTGTCAAACCTTGCCCATTTTAGCACAAAGACCAAAGTACCGGAAGGTCCTCATCAGGGAACTCCTCTTTGCTGACGATGCTGCATTAATATCCCACACAGAAGAGTGTCTGCAGAGACCAATCGACAGGATTGCGGCTGCCTGCAATGAATTTGGCCTAACTCAGCCTCAAGAAAACGAACATCATGGGACAGGACGTCAGAAATGCTCCATCCATCAATATCGGTGACCACGCTCTGGAAGTGGTTCAAGAGTTCACCTACTTCAGCTCAACTATTACCAGTAACCTGTCTCTCGATGCAGAAATCAACAAGCACATGGGAAAGGCATCCGCTGCTATGTCCAGACTGGCCAAGAGGTGTGGGAAAATGGCGCACTAACTCGGAACACAAAAATCTGAGTGTTTCAAGCCTGTATCCTCAGTACCTTGCTCTACAGCAGCAAAGCCTGGACAATGTATGTCAGCCAAGAGCGATGTCTCAACTCATTCCATCTTCGCTGCCTCCAGAGAATCCTTGGCATCAGGTGGCAGGACCGTATCTCCAATGCAGAAGTCCTCGAGGCGGCCAACATCCCCAACATATACACCCTAGTGAGCTAGCGGCGCTTGAGAGGGCTTGGCCATGTAAGCCGCATGGAAGATGGCAGGATCCCCAAGGATGCATCGTACAGCGAGCTTGTCACTGGTATCAGACCCATCGGCCGTCCATGTCTCCGGTTTAAAGACGTCTGCAAACACAACATGAAGTCCTGTGACATTGACCACAAGTCGTGGGAGTCAGTTGCCAGTGATCGCCAGAGCTGGCAGACAGCCATAAAGGCGGGGCTAAAGAGTGGCGAGTCGAAGAGACTTAGCAGTTGGCAGGAAAAAAGACAGAAGCGCAAGGAGAGAGCCAACTGTGTAACAGCTCCAACAACTAATTTTATTTGCAGCACCTGTGGAAGAGTCTGTCACTCTAGAATTGGCCTTTATAGCCACTCCACTGACCACCTCTCGGCGCTTACCAATTGTGTCTCGAGACAAGGAGGCCAAAGAAGGTGAACATTGAAATAACCATTCACGTAACACAAGCTTTCAAATGCCTGTTTTTATTCTTCTAGTGGTAATTCTCAGTCAATACTCCTTTGTTGCAAATCTACAAATCATTGGAACCATCTTTCATTTTTTATCCTCTCAAAACCTTTCATTCTTTTGAAAAGCTTTATTAAACCCTCCTTAATGTTCTCTGTTCCAGGGAAAAAGCCCCAATTTTCCAAGTCTTTCTTCACAATTACTACCTCTAATTCTTGGCATTCCCTTAGTGAATCTTTGCTGCACCCTTCCAAGACTTTAATATCTTTCCTATAATGGGATTCTCAGATGGCACAAAAAACTTCAACTGCTGTCTAATGGGCGCGAAATCACCTCGATTACTGGGTGTGGTAGCTGTGTCTCATAATGTGCCCGTACCCATTAGAAATGGGATTGGTAAGGCTGAAAATTCATTAACCTGGAAAGGTGCAGCCCCACGCAGTCGCATTGTTCATTTTGCTGCAGGCATCCTCTGCACACACCAAAGGGCCAAGTAGCATTTGGTAAAAGCAAGTGTTTCAGGCAGCCTCCCCTATTTAAAGGTGCAGTCCCGATAAAAGGTAAGTTGCCGCATTGCACTGTAGGCTGCTGGATAATTGCATTTGGCCACTCACAGAAAAGTCGTATCACAGCACAAGAAGGAGAAAACTCCCAGATTCAGCGCTGCTGCCCTGGATGCACCCTGCCAGGAGGTTGAAGTCAGAAGGGAAGCCATGTTTCCAGCGAAGATGCAAGAAACCCTCCATCGTGACTCTGAGAAGGGAGTGGAGTGAGGGTAGTCAATGACCAGAGTGTAGCACCATGGATCCGGCCGCAGTGCCGCAAAAAGTTTAATGGCCTCACTCGGGTGGTCAAGGTGAGTGAATGCATCTGCACGCCATATCTCACATCCACTACACCAGGCATCCCTCACACTGCTCAATGCACCACACCCCCATCACTCACCCAGCACCAAACCTGACACACATGGCTCACCCCTAACATCCTGACACTACGCCTCACTCACACACAGCTTTGAATTATGTCAACTGTACACACACCTCTCACTGCCTCCACATACCTCCAGCTATTAAGCTGCAGCAGGCATCACCTAAGCACACTGACTCAAGTTCTGCCCTCTCTCTTGCAGGATAAGGTGACGCACAACAGGAAGGAAAGCCAGGGGGCTAGAGGAGAACCAGATGTACACATCCCCTCAGTGCCCTCGAGGAGATGGTCCTTTGAGTCATGGGCAGCAATGTTACAGACCCAGTAGCAGCTAATGCAACGGAGGTCATTCTGGATGACGGTAAGTTGCTGTCTTACACACCTTCACCACTCACTCCTAACCCTCATCCTGAAAGGTATCATGAAAAGGAAAATGTAGATGGAGTGACCATGGATCTCCTGATCTCCTCCCCAGCTGCCTTTCTTTCATTCCTACACTTTACCTACACTTTCACGCTTTCAGATAGCCAGGAACTATCGGCTGCTCAGCCCCTTCAGAAGCAAGTAAAGGGGCAAGAGGAGGAAGATAACCTGGAAGAAGAAGCACCATCACTCGACCGAACATTCACAGCCATGAGCTCAGATACTGGCACAGCACATACCTTAGAGGCTAGTGGGTTACAGCCAAGCCAGGAAGGTAGATCAGCACATGTGACAACTCCACAAAGAGCGAGGTCACAGACCATTTCTGTTGCAGCAAACTGAAATGAGGACCTCGTTGGAGTGAACTACACGTTAAAGTTGATGAACAGGCACATCAAAATGCTTCATTCATTGGCAGGCCTGACAGAGAGCCTTCAGTACGAGGTAGAAGCAAGGAGGAGTCCAGCTTCAGTTTGGCAAAGAGCATCACGCAGAGTTTGGAGCCCATCTTTCCACAGTGGAAGCGGTGGCCACCTCCATGGCAGCACCTCTAGGCTGACCCATACTGAAGCGCCTGATAGCTGACGTCTCAGCTTCCACTACAGCACAGGCGGAGTCCACCCAGTGTATCAGTGCTATAACGGAAGCTAAGACAGAGGTCATGAGATCCCTGGCTGCTGCCATCCAGGCATAGACTGCTGCCATTGTAGATGCATATCTCACTGCTCAACAGGGCATCCAGGCTCTTATAGTAGTCCAGCAATCTGTACTCCAGGATTCCTGAGGTGTCATCCTGGGGAAGTGGCAGCAGCTCTGTGGAGCACAAACCTGCTGGCCTCTCTCAGGATGACAGCATTCATGATCCCACCACTGTTACTTGGCCAGTGCCCTTGCAGTTACTTCTCAGCGAGCCATCACAGATACTGCCGCCCTTCCCAAGGTGGTGCAATCTGAAGCCAGGCCTGCAAGGCCTAGAGCTGCTTGAGGGCATCCTGCAAGACCATCTGCAGTCTCCCCCAGTGTAAGCCAGCAGCCTTCCGCCAGCCAAGCTGCAACCACTGGGGTAGCACTGCTTGGAAGCACTAGCCTAGGCAAAGGCACCCACAGGACAGGTACTAAGGGAATGCACATGGGTGATTAGTTCTTTTTTTGTATTATTGATGAATTGTTAGACAAACTGCTGTTTGAAAGCTATTGCTTTTGGCTTTTATTGAGTGATGTAAGCCAAGGAGATTATGTTGTGGGGTGTCTGAAATGGATGTACTGTAAGCAGATGGTGGGTCCAACTTGAGGTGAGGAAGTTCTATTCAACTGAAGCAAAGACTCATGAATTGGTCCTTCTTGATCCATCCAGTTGCAGCTGGTGTATGTGGTCTCCTTCCTTCTTCATTCTCCTCCTCCTATTCTGGAGGTGACCTCCAGATCCCAGGGGGAGTGGCTGGACCCTCATAATAGCAAGGATGTGGAGGAAACAGCACATCACCATAAACATGGAGACATTCTCAAACCCCTCTCCCCCACCCACACCGAGCGATCTAGGCAGTGAAATCTCTGCTTTAGCAGACTGATGATTTGCTCCATGGTATTTTGTGTGGATCCATGGCACTCATTGAAGGACCTCTGACCTGAAATGATGGAATGGTAAAATGGGGTTGTTGTGTGATTGCCTTTAAGAGAAATGTACCTTTAAGATCTTAGTATGCTAATGAGCTTAGTACCAGGATGTAGTCATGCGACTACATGCCAGGTTCACTCTACCAAGGTACAAAACCTGCAAATAGATAGCTTTGTACTATAGTTGTTAGCTGCTTAATAAACCTGTTTGAGATCTTTAACTACCTGACCTTCAAGCATATCATTTATGTTGCATCAGACAACTTAAAAGAAGCTTCTAATTTCAAGGGTCATAAGCCATATGTGGACAAGGTAGCCCTCGTCTCCGAGCAGCCATCCTGTTGCCTATCTTGGAGGTTGGAAGACAGTGGGTAGTGCAAACTGACAAAGGATGCAAGCTTCATGGGTGCTTCCAGGATAAGCAAGCATTCACCAAGATGAATTTCTTCATGTTGTCACATGCCAACTGTATATTTATTGAGTGACAGCCCTTGTGGATGCGGTATTGCTCTCCATTGACATGGGAGTCATGTAGAGCCACGTGTGTGCAGTCAATGGAGCCCTGCACCATCAGAAAGCCCGCTATTCTGTTGAATCCATGTGCCCTCTCACCCAGGTCTTCCCTTCTTATGGAGAAGAAGGTGAAGTCCCCTCTCCTCCTGTGAGTGCCTCCGTTACCTCCCAGATATCTCTGTGAATGGTGAACTGTAAGACATTGCTAATATCGCCAGCTGCCCCCTGGAAGGAATCAGTTGCGAAGAATGAAAGCTCAAAGGGGATATTCACAGCCATTGGGAAGGCCGTCCTCACACTAGTTTGAGGCTGCAGGTCTTTGTGAAGGAGGTGACACAACTCCATCACTACATTCTTAGTAAAGTGCAGCTTCCTGAGGCACTACTTCTGGCTCATCCCAATGTAAGACTGGTGCTCCCAGAAGACCCTTTTGGGGTAGGGCCTTCTAAGGTGAGCTTCTCCTCGCTCCTCGCAGAGGTTCCCATCATTGCGTCATCTTCTACCTGTCCTGCGTATGCTGCAGAGAAAGTGGCACTTTGACTCCCGTCCCATATATATTAAAAGCTATGTAATTCGCTCAGCCTTTCTGCGCTAAGCAGAAACCTTCCAACTCCTCCAGCAACTCACCACAGTGCTTCCACCGAACTTTGCCTGAGCAGAAGTCAAAAGCAGTTCAGCTACAAATTGTTGAGAGGCCCTTTAAGTAGCCCTAGAAGAGCTACAATCTTGCTTGCTAACACTTGTTGTTTTCAGAGGCAATAAGAAAGACATTGCATGCACATTCATGACCAATTTTGCTATTTGTGCATTGCATCAGCCCATTGATGGTCTCACCCTCTCAAGCTCTTTGGGCACACGCACAGGATGCACCTGCGAGCACCACTGGAGTCGCCTAATGTTTCTGGCCAGCACAGGAAGCTGCCAGTGGTAGCTCCTGCACAACTAACATGGAGCTATGTCTGATTGAATTTCCCACTCAAATGTCTTGTACAAATTAACCATAACTTCCTTACTTTGTATTTAATGCCTTTGTGTAAAAGACCCCTGATCCTGTTTTAGGTTTCTGTTTTAGTTTTTACCATGACTCAGCAGTTTAAAAAATACAAATAAAAACAAAAAAAAAGTTAATTCAAAGTAGAACAATTGGAATGACATGGCAAATTAACATGCTAAACAATAAAACCAACTTAGAGCGAGAGTCATGAAAAAAATTACTACCCAAGCTCTCAAAGAGAGGATAGGCAGTACTGTTACTCCTTGTTTTGGGTCTGCCTTAGATATTCTCTCGAGTGCAGTAATGCTGGTTACTTCAGGCATTTCCTAATATCTAATGATGTGATAGTGTAATTGAGGGTGTAACAATAGGACACTCTTCTGGCCTGAACTGCATGCTGTGCTATTTGTTTGAGTTCTCATACGCATTTCTCCAACCTTTCCCAAAGACAGACTGAAATGTATCAGTGAGCCAAGACCAAATATAAGTTGTTCAATAGCTTTATTTTACAAACAGCATATGAACATATAGAGTATGAAATCTCAGCAATCTCATCTTGATTCAACTAACTACTGAAGCCTCCTTGAGAACGGGAAACATATGCCACACTATCCCTGTTAGTGGACTCTTTAACTTTTCCTGGTCAGCCAGGATTCTGGCTCTCTCTATGACTTGGGATGGGTAGGTTTCACCTCACTAGGACAATGTTCCACCACAGACCTAGCTAGCTGACTTACTCTTATGTCCATTTTCTTTGTGCACCCAGTCAGTGGAACGGCTGTCCCTTATATTCCTCACCCAATCAGTAATTCTTCAAATGACTTAACAATGAATTGGGTTACAGGTTTAACAAAAACACCTCCTACTGTTCTCAAAATGAATAGGGGCCACCCTGGATTAATGAAATTGTAATTAAATCATGGATCCCCATTGTATCAGTTAGAAAGAGAGAGTATGCTGTGATATTCCACAAACTGACAGAAGTAACTTTAGATATCTTACTAGTGTCTGTAGCATGTGACTTTTTGAAAAGCTGTTCAATTTCAATTTGTTTTAAAAGCACAACACTTAAAAATAACCTATTCCCAAATCCTTTCTTTGAAGAAAAAAAATCGATAATCTTGAAACAAGACAACACCAACAGTAAAATAAATATCCAAGATGACAACAGGAAAATCTTCACAACCATCAGGAAAAAAATACAACTCTGCAAACCATTAAGGTGGAGAAATACATTGTTAATATCCAGTGATATCTGTTGAAAAGTCTGCCTGCATGGATTTTGGGTCAGTCTGAGATTAGATGTGGCTAAAAAACATTACACACTGAAATGTCTTGCTGTTGCTCATCGTGAAGGCCCACTCTTGAAGGAAATCCACTTAGTGAGGTATGGAAGGGCTGTGTGGAATCGTACTTAGCACTTTCAGGAGAGGATTGAAAAGAAGAAAAATAGGGGGATAAAGAAAACAGGAAATTTCTGACTTCATGCAGTTGATGAAGAGTCTCAGCAGCCAGAAATGCGTGAAAGAAATTTAGACTTGTTTTTCCATCAGTAATTTAAATAAAAGAAAGTAAAAAAACACATTTATTTTTTAAAAGCATAAATAAGATTTTCTTTAAGTACTTCAAGATGAGAAGGCCAGAAACATGGGCCGGAATTTTTCAATGGGTGGGAGGCCCCGTCCAGCGGCCGAAAAGTCAGTGGTGAGCCCCCCTCCGCCAACCGGGATTTTCACTCCCCAGGCCTTTAATTGGTCTTGGGTGGGACTTCCACCTCGTTGAGGCAGGAAGTCCTGCCTAATGGAGCTGCCAGCTAATCAGTGGGCCGTCAGCTCTTAGTCACAGCATCGCCACCGGGAGCAGTGGCCATTGCTGGGACTACACCGAGCCATCACAAGAAGATGAAGGTTGGTCCCGAAAAAAAGGTAAGTTTTTAAAGCCTCGCCAGAGACAAGCCTGGTTGGTTAGTGGGGTGGAGGGAGTGTTGTGCGTTAGGGGCAGTTGGGGTTTCGGGGTGGCCCTACGTGGGGCACAGGGTGCCTGATCAGGACGGCCCCACCCCCCAGCCCACAAGAAGGCCATCTGGTTTTACCAGGCAGGGATTTTGAGGCCTCCGCTGCCCACCAGCCGAGGGTAAAATACCCGCGGAGGCGGGTGGAGACCCTTAAGTGCCAGTTAATTGGCTACTTAAGGACCTTGATTGGCCTGGGGCAGGAGGACTATTTCTTGCTGCTGCCGCCCTGCGTAAAATTGCAGCGGGGCCGGGAGGGGACCAAGAATGCCCCCCCCCCTCCACCTCCCACTCAATTTTATGCACCCCCCGACCTCCGCCACCCTCCAACACATTTGGATGGTGTAAAATTCCTGCCATGAAGTCAGAAAATCCTCCCTTATATAACGAATGAGAAAACTGCAGTCATCTACATCCTCTGGAAGAAGATGATTGAATGTTTGTGGGAAGAGATAAAGGAAGGCTAAAAAAAGAAGCGAATAAAATGCAGAGGAGCCTATTTCCTTTCATATGTGCTTCTTCGATGTATTTTATTTAGCAGGAAAAAATGTGCCTTTTCATTTAACATTTTCTACAATTGTAAATTGACTTCTTTATTGTTGAACCAATTTTAATTCCGAGCCCCTTCTTGTTTATCCTGCTTTCTGGAACCTCTTTTCCCTACGCATGTATGGGCATATAACTGTTTGTATTTATATTGCATAAGTCCATTAATTAGCATATTATTAATATCATTGTGCAACAATTTACATCGAGATTCAGACTGGTGTTTAGAAAATTGCACGGCACAATCTGGTCATGGGTGCACATGGATACAATCAAATCTTTGATTATCTGCAAGACATCTGCAGTCATATCTAACTGTCCCTTCAGATACTGTTTTCACGATACGTGGGAAATTAAGTCCGTAGTTCCATCTATATACTATGCTATGGATGTGGCAAAACACAGTTGTGCTGTTCTTGCAAATATATCATTTTTTTTTGGCGGATTGTAATAAAATAGAAGCTCTTACCACAATCTTTCAATCCTCCTTGGTTATGGAAGATGTGCCAGAGAACTGGAGGATTTAAAATATTACACCCCTGTTCAAAAAAGGGGAGAGGGATAAACCTAGTAACTACAGGCCAACCAGTCTAATTTCAGTGGTGGATCAAGTACTGGAGACCATTGTCAAGGACAAAAATAATTCACACTTGAAGAAGGTTGGGTTCATAAGGGATTGCTAGCCTGGATTTGTTAAACGTAAATCATGTATGACTCACCCGACTGAGTTCTTTGATGAAAAAACAGAGAGGATCAATGAAGGTAGTACAGTAGACATATGTAGTTTCAAAAGACATTTGATAAAGTACCACATAACAGACTTATTTGGAGAATAGAAGCACCTGGTATTAAGAGATGGTAGTAACTTGGGCTGTTATTTGTTCTTGTTTTATATAAATGACGTGGACTTGGATACAGGAATACAATTTCAAAGTCTGAAGATGACACAAAACTTGGCAATGCAGCAATGTAGTAAATAGTGAGCATACTTCAGCAGGACGTAGACAGATTGCTGATACTGGCAGACTCATGGCAGATGAAGCTTGTTGCAGCTAAGTATGAAGTGATGCACTTTGGAAGAAACAACATGGGGAGGCAGTATAATCAAAATGTTACAATTTTGAAGGATTGCAAGAACAGAGGAAGTTTAGGCTGCATATCCGCAAATCTTTGAAGGTAGCAGAGCAAATTGATAAGGTGTTTAAGGAAGCATCTGAGATAATTGTTTTTGCAAATAGGGGCATTGAATACAAAAAACAAGCAAGTCAATTCACGCTAAACTTTACAAATCTCTGGTCAGGTGGGGTATAGTTCATCGCACCTGGATACAGAAGGGAAGTGCAGGTGGGCTATAGGATGGTAGATGGAGGAAGGGCACATGGAAATGAGGACTCTGCTCAAAGGACTTCCACTTCTGTCTGCTTGCCCCTGATGCCCCCCCATCCCCTCACCTCAGTGTTCCACTTGTTGCCTCCTGCCCCGATAGCCGGGTCTGTCCCTGTACATGTGCAGGTGGGGCAATCTTTGGCAGGTCCTCACGGGCTCCAAAACCCAGAAGATGTTGGCCAAGAGCGTCTGAGCAGTTAGAACAGGGATTCGATTAGCCTGCATCTTGCTCCCACGGGTGTTGCATCACATAGGAGTAGTAGAAAAAGGATTTGTAATTGCACAAGGGTATACCCTTGGGTGTTTAACGCAGTTTAACATTGTCACTTTTCTGATTAATGCTTTTGAGCCATAAACTTTAGTTCAAACCTTCCCATTTTTCCCCGATGCCAGCCAAGTGGCCTTTTGTCTTGTGAAGAATGGTATGACAAGAGTATAAGACAAGGAATGGGTATCTGTGAGAGGGATAAATTGATGCTTGTGGGACTGCTTTGTGTTGTGGGCTGGTGTTTGGGTTTGGAATTGCTGTGTAGATGGCTGTGCTGCCTCAGATCAACTGAAGCATTCTGTCCCGAGTATCCCTAGTTGCTATGTATAAGGCCACAGTTGCCCTCACCACAGCAGGCTTCGTCCCCTCTCCTCCTGTTACTCCACCTTTTCCTCCCCCTCCTTCAAAGATTCAGAGTGCTCCGCCTCCCTTATCTTGGCAGTCCAGTCCTCAGTGCAGCATGATGTTGTACAAGACGCAGCAGCCCACAATCATTCAGTAAAACCTTGCTGGCATATACTGAAGGGCACCCCGAGATCTGTCCAAGCACCTGAATTGCAGCTTCAGCATTCCAATGGCTGGCTTAATGGCCACTCTTGTGCTCAAGTGGCTTTAGTTGTACCTTTTCTGGATATCAGTGATAGGGTTCCTCACAAGTGTTAGCAGCTACTTCCTTAGAGGGTATCGTATTCCTTGTCTCCCAGGAGCTATCTGCTGAATCTGCTTCAAGGTGTGAATATCTATGGGAGACTTGACTGGTCTTTTCACCTGCCAGCCGCATAGAAACCCGCCCATCCTAGTGAATTAAATTGCCACTATAATGTCTGTTAACCTTCCATTATATTTTCAGTTACTCATTTTGCTGTAAATGTAATTTAGCCATCATTAAAGTTCTTCCTGTTGTTAGGCGTGCTTAAAACAGATTTTCCCTTTAGTCCCTTCCCAAATATATCAATAGGCCTTGCCTCCCAATTACACTTTCCAACTCAGTTACAGGCTTCATTAACAGTATACTGCTTATACAGATTATGCAGACTTCACAGGTTATACACATTATGCAAATTGTATTTGTGGCAAATGGTTTTACATATATATGGTTTAAAACATGTCAGGAAAACTTATAATTTTTCAGCAATTCTACCATTTCAATTTGATGCAAGTCATTGTATTCCTTAATAATCGACACAAACTGTGCAGGATTATAATCAGAGCAGTAGTCAAAAAAGCTTGAAGAAATATAAAAGCATATAACAATATTCAGGTTTGGAGGCTTCTCCTGCATTACAAATGATTTCTCACCAGTCATGCTTTCCCAATTTCTGTATCTTCCTCTTGATTTCCTGATTATTCTGTTGCCAATATACCAGATGCTTTAGAGAAGGTTTATCACTGATTCGCGACTGAATGATAGATGTGGATTTGGGTGTCCAAAACTAACCTTTTTGAGATCCTATACTTCCTCATTGCAGTCGCTTCTCACTTGCATCCATGTTTTGCTACGGAACCTGCAAGGTATGGCCTTCTTGTCCCCTACATTCAGAATCTAAGGGGCTTGTATACAACCATGAGCCCTACTCAACCCAGTCATGGGGCTGCCACATATATATGTCCATGCAGAGACAAGGCTAAGGCCTCCATCATCTTTGTTTTTAGCATCTCTATAAATTTCTTTGTTCAGCAGTCAATGGAAGCCTTGAAATTAATGAAAGCTACAGAACACCACATTATTAAAAGAAATCAAAAACAGCAACTTGCAATTATATAACACCTTTAACATAGTATAACATCCCAAGGCACTTCACAGGAGTGTTATCAAACAACATTTGACAGAGTCACATAAGGAGATACTAGGGCAGATAATAAAAAGCTTGGTCAAAGAGGTAGGTTTTAAGGCATGTCATTAAAGAGGAAAAAGAGGTAGAGAGACGGAAAGATTTAGGGAGGGATACTTAAAAGTTTCTCCAGCTCTCCCTTTACCTTTCTCCATCTTGTGGATAATTCATGCTAAATATTATTTCTCCCTAGCCGTCAGTTGTCCCAATGCAAATTCTATGTCCCTTATTATTATAATTTTAATCCCTCTCACAGGTATCAGTGTGTTTAACTCTATCCTGATTATTTCATTAAAAATCGGTTTCTTTATGGAGTGTGCGTGAGTGCCTTAGTGATTGAAAAGGTTGTCTTACTCTTCTGAGCCACATTAACTATTTCATGTTGTGCTGTTGTCAAGTAACTGAGCATCCCTAAGACCCGTTCTTCAGTGCAAATTCACCATTTCTGCATGCTAACTGCCTAGACGCAACAAACCACATTTGCACACACATACACACAGACACACACACATACACACAGAGGTATCCCAATACAATGTCACACGTGTTATCCAATGCAAGCCATTCTTGGGCTTTCAGGTAATCTTATCAACAGATTGGGGGGTATTTGGAGATCATTGGTCATCTCCCTCTGCATAATTATGATGTCTTGGGTAATGGCCAGGCGAACAAACCTGATTTTCTTAAAAAGTGCACAGGCAATTATGCAAACATTTCCAAGGGAAAGCAATCAATTACTATTCTCAATAACACTTTCCTGACTTTCAAGAGAGTGTTACCAGATTGATATCTTTCTTTGAACTGTGACTAGGTAATTTCTTACAATTAACCTTAAAAATGATTTCTGAAAAATTCCCATTTGGCGGTGTAATTTTCCTGTTTCTATCTTATATCCTAAATGATGCATCTCATTAATTTCACTTCCATCTCGTTCTTGAACCCCGGAGGAACTTAACTATCCATTACAATATTAAAGATAGAAAACATAGATCAAACATGCCCACTTGGTCCAAGTTTTTAACATACTTTGATTGTTTATTCTAGAGGATCTTTTCTTTTGCTAAAATATTGTGCCTGAGTCCATTTTATCATTTCAAAACTATCCCAAATCCAAAGAACAGTATTGCTATACTGGCAGGTCTTGTCAAGTTTCAATTTTATTTCCTTAAAATTTACTTTCTTGGTATACAAGAACCAGTTATACTGCACTCTACATTTTTTCTTTTGATGAAAATGTGCTTATCCCCTTAAATTTCAAGTAAGGTTTCATCTGTTGTATACTTGAAACAGCAACATATCAATTCATCTTATCAATTCCAATTTCAGAAAGAAAGAATGCCCAGATTTGGTGGCTTTACATTAGAGTGCTTAGAGACAACTTTCATATCTCCCCCTCTTGAACATTCTGCGCTG
Organism: Heterodontus francisci; assembly: GCF_036365525.1. Classification (NCBI taxonomy): domain Eukaryota; kingdom Metazoa; phylum Chordata; class Chondrichthyes; order Heterodontiformes; family Heterodontidae; genus Heterodontus; species Heterodontus francisci. The sequence goes on from NC_090376.1 coordinate 141,329,680, forward strand.
AATTTTCAATTGCAAGAGGGTGCAGCGACGCATTGAAAATTGAGTTCCCAGAAGGCATCACTGGATCCTGATGCCTCTGGAATGCCACACAATTTTCAAAGGGAGGGCAGAATGAGGGGAAACCAGGAATCTGCTCACCTCCAATTAATGGCAAATTAAACTCCTTGAGGAGCTTGTTAATGGGCCAGGGAGGGCAGGAGGTGATTTTCATTGCGGGTTCAATGTGGGCAGCAGCTAATATTTTTTAATGAATGGAAAAGTTTTTGCCACCAAGTGTTTCGCTGTGAGATCGGGTGCTGTACCATTTGCCTAGCCATTTATGTGCATTGAGGCTTCTGGTCCTCTGAACTCCTGCCTCTGCTCTTGTGCAAGGCAGCAGCAGACCCTGTCATGGCTGCTGTCTGCCTTTGAGGCTCCTGCTCCAACAAACATCACCTGCCTCATCTTCGAGAGCTACTAATTGGGTGCTGAACTTGCCTTCGGTCAATTAGGGTATCAGCATTTGAAGATTACAACGCATGAGCAGTGTAGACATAGTGCAGGGTCATGACCTGGAAATTATCCGGGCATCAGATTCCTAACCCCAATTTGAAAATCCAGACCTCTGTCTCAGAAGGTAACAAATGACCCTGAATGGTTGGGTCCTAGCCTCAAAAGGCAAATCATCGGCCCAAATTGCCACCCTACTGTGGCATTTGATGTCTGTCAATGTCTGGAGATAAATTCTAAAAACTGGTGGATCTCTTGCTAATAGCATCAACATCCATGCAGTCTGGAAAATCATAGCCCCCTGTTTAAAGCAAACCAAGAATAGAAAATCCATTGTGCCTCCACTTGAGAGATCAAGGAATTAATTTGTCAATAATCAACATCCTATCGACATCCTGGGGGTCACCATTGAACAGAAACTGGACTGGAACAGCCATATAAATACTGTGGTAACAAGAGCAGGTCAGAGGCTGGGAATTCTGCAGTAACTCAACTCCTGACTCCCCAATGCTAGTCCATTATCTACAAGGCACAAGTCAGGAGTGTGGTTAATAAGACTGGTGAGGTACAGGGGCAGATTGCTATGTGGAAATATGATGTTGTGGCTATAACAGAGACCCGGCTCAAAGAAGGACAGGACTGGATGTTAAATATTCCTGGATACAAGCTGGTCAGGAAAGATAGGAAATGGAAAAAAGGGGGAGGGGTGGCAGTATTGATTAAGGAGAGCATTGCAGTTCTGGGAAAAAAGGATGTCCCAGAGAGGTCGATTTGGCTAGAGCTAAGGAATAGAAAAGGTGTGGTTACATTGCTCGGTGTTGTCTATAGACCACCAGTTAGTGGGAAGGACATGGAGGAACAAATTTGCAAGGAAATTCTAGAAAAGTGCAAAAGTTATAGGGTAGTTTTAATGGGGACTTTAATTATCCAAACATAGACTGAGATAATAGTAGTGTAAAGGACAGAGAGGGACAAGAGTTCCTAGAGCATGTTCAGGAAAATTTTCTACAACAATGTGTTGCTAGTCCAACAAGAAAGGAGGCACTGCGAGACCTGGTTCTTGGGAATGAGGTGGGCCAAGTGGATCAAGTATCAGTAGGCGAGCATTTATTGGATAGTGATCATTGTATCATAAGGTTTAGACTGACTATGGAAAAGGACAAAGAGCAATCCAGGGTAAGAATAATTAACTGGGGAAAATTTAACTTCAATGGGGTAAGAATGGAGCGGGGGTGAATAAATTGGAGTCAAAAGCTGGCAGGAAAACTGGTAGATGAGCAATGGGCTACCTTCAAAGAAGAGATAGTTTGGGCACAGTGAAGGGGAAAAGTACTCCAGGGAAAACGTTGTTACTGATACAGCCCTTAATGTAGCACAGTCTCTGTCAGTCATGGATGAGCTGGACGAACAGCCAACAAAATTGGAACTCAGTAGTGCCATTGATTCTCTAGCCAATGGAAAAGCCCCTGGAAAGGACGGCATTAGCCCTGAAATAATCAAGAGTGCCAAGCCTGCTATACTCTCAGCACTCCATGAACTGCTTTGCATGTTCTGGGATGAGATAGCAGTACCACAGGACATGCGCGATGCCAATATCATCACCCTCTATAAAAACAAGGGTGACCGTGGTGGGGAAAGTCTTCGCTCGTGTCATTTTAAACAGACTCCAGAAGCTGGCTGAGCGTGTCTATCCTGAGGCACAGTGCGGCTTTCGAGCAGAGAGATCCACCATTGACATGCTGTTCTCCCTTCGCCAGCTACAGGAGAAATGCCGTGAACAACAGATGCCCCTCTAGTGCCCCTCTATGTTGCTTTCATAGATTTCACCAAAGCCTTTGACCTCATCAGCAGACATGGTCTCTTCAGACTACTAGCAAAGATCGGATGTCCACCAAAGCTACTAAGTATCATCACCTCATTCCATGACAATATGAAAGGCACAATTCAGCATAGCGGTGCCTCATCAGACCCCTTTCCTATCCTGAGTGACGTGAAACATGACTGTGTTCTCGCTCCTACACTGTTTGGGATCTTCTCCTCACTGCTGCTCTCACATGCGTTTAAGTCTTCAGAGGAGATGGAATTTTCCTCCACACAAGATCAGATGGCAGGTTGTTCAACCTTGCCCACCTAAGAGCGAAGACCAAAGTATTGAAAGTCCTCATCAGGGAACTCCTCTTTGCTGACGATGCTGCATTAACATCCCACACAGAAGAGTGTCTGCAGAGACTCATCGACAGGATTGCAGCTGCCTGCAATGAATTTGGCCAAACCATCACCCTCAAGAAAACAAACATCATGGGACAGGACGTCAGAAATGCTCCATCCATCAATATCAGAGACCACGCTCTGGAAGTGGTTCAAGAGTTCACCTGCCTAGGCTCAACTATCACCAGTAACCTGTCTCTCGATGCAGAAATCAACAAGCGCATGGGAAAGGCGTCCGCTGCTATGTCCAGACTGGCAACGAGGGTGTGGGAAAATGGCGCACTGACACGGAACACAAAAGTCCCAGTGTTTCCAGCCTGTGTCCTCAGTACCTTGCTCTACAGCAGCGAGGCCTGGATAACATATGTCAGCCAAGAGCGACGTCTCAACTCATTCCATCTTCGCTGCCTCCGGAGAATCCTTGGCATCAGGTGGCAGGACCGTATCTCCAACGCAGAAGTCCTCGGGGCGGCCAACATCCCCAGCATATACACCCTAGTGAGCCAGCGGCACCTGAGATGGCTTGGCCATGTGAGCCACATGGAAGATGGCAGGATCCCCAAGGATGCATCGTACAGCGAGCTTGTCACTGGTATCAGACCCACCGGCCGTCCTTGTCTCCGCTTTAAAGACGTCTGCAAACGCGACATGAAGTCCTGTGACATTGACCACAAATCGTGGGAGTCAGTTGCAAGTGATCGCCAGAGCTGGCGGGCAGCCATAAAGGCGGGGATAAAGAGTGGCGAGTCGAAGAGACTTAGCAGTTGGCAGGAAAAAAGACAGAAGCGCAAGGAGAGAGCCAACTGTGTAACAGCCCTGACAACCAATTTTATCTGCAGTGTTTGTGGAAGAGTCTGCCATTCTAGAATTGGCCTTTATAGCCACTCCAGGCACTGCTCCACAAACCACTGGCCACTTCTAGGCACTTACCCATTGTCTCTCGTGACAAGGAGGCCAAAGAAGAAGAAGGTATGTTCCCTTGAAGGGGAAAAGCAAGGCAAACAAACCCAGAGCTCCCTGGATGACACGAGGTAGAGATTAAGATAAAGAAGAAAAAGTGTGCTTATGACAGATGCCAGGTAGAAAATACCATTGAGAACCAGGCTGAATATAGAAGGTCCCGGGAGAAGTGAAAAAGCAAATAAGAGAAGCAAAGAGGGAGCATGAAAAGAGACTGGCAGCTATCATTAAATTAAATCCCGAAGATTTCTATCGGCATATAAATCGTAAACAGGTGGTAAAAGGAGGAGTGGGGCCGATTAGGGACCAGAAAGGTGACTTGCACATGGAGACAGAGGGCATAGCTGAGGTATTAAATGAATATTTTGCATCTGTCTTTATCAAGGAAGAAGATGCAACCCAGGCAATGTTGAAAGAGGAGGTAAGTCAGACACTAGAGGGGTTTATAATTGGTAAAGAAGAAATGTTTGATAGGCTGTCTAAACTTAAAGTGGATAAAACACCAGGGTCGAATGAGATGCATCCAAGGGTACTGTGGAAAGTAAGGGTGGAAATCACAGAGGCACTGGCCATAATTTTTCAGTATTCCTTAGACTCAGGGGTGGTGCCAGAGGACCGGAGAATTGCAAAAGTTACATCATTGTTCAAAAAAGGTGTAAAGATAAGACCAGCAACTACAGGCCAGTCAGTTTAACTTTCGTGGTGGGGAAACTTCTAGAAAAAATAATTAGGGACAAAATCAATAGTCACATGGACAAATGAGAGTTAATTAAGGAAAGCCAGCATGGATTTCTCAAGGAAAAATCATGTTTAACGAACTTGCTGGAGTTTTTTGAGGAGGTTATAGAGAGGGTTGATGAGGGCAATGCTGTTGATGTGGTGTACATGGACTTTCAAAAGGTGTTTGATACAGTGCCACACAACAGACTTGTGAGCAAACTTGTAGCTCATGGAATAAAAGGGATGGTAGCAACATGGATACAAAATTGGCTGAATGACAGGAAACAAAGAATTAATGGATGTTTTTCGTGCTGGAGGAAGGTTTGTAGTGGAGTTCCCCAGGGATCAGCTAATCTGTACTAATGCTTTGTCTTTCAACACATCATTAACATATTGTTTGCCTTTGCTCCGTGACCTTTTGGTCAGCTATGTGGCCTGGTCCAATCTAGACCTCCTTTGTTATCTCTTGCCCCACCCCCACCTCACTTGCTTATAACTTGTGACTTTTCTAATATTTGTCAGTTCCGATGAAGGGTCACTGACCCGAAACATTAACTCTGCTTCTCTTTCCACAGATGCTGCCAGACCTGCTGAGTGGTTCCAGCATTTCTTGTTTTTATCCCCAGGGATCAGTGTTGGGACCCTTGCTTTTCCTGATGTATATTAATGACCTAGACCTTGGTGTACAAGGCACAATTTCAAAGTTTGCAGATGATACAAAACTGTGAAGCACTATGAACAGTGAGGAGGATAGTGTAGAACTTCCAAAGGACATAGACAAATTGGTGGAATGGGCAGACAGGTGGCAGATGAAGTTCAATGCATAGAAATGTAAAGTGATTCATTTTGGTAGGAAGAACAGGGAGAGACAATATAGAATAAAGGGTACGATTCAAAAGGGGGTGCAGGAGCAGTGGGACCTGGCTGTGTATGTGCTTAGGTCATTGAAGGTGGCAGGACAGGTTGAAAAAGTGGTTAATAAAGCATACAGTACCCTGGGCTTTGTTAATCAGGGCATAGAGTACATGAGTAAGGAGGTGATGTTGAACTTGTATAAGCCACTCGTTCAGCCTCAGCTGGAGTATTGCATCCAATTCTGGGCACCGCACTTGAGGAAAGAAGTGAGGGCATTGGAGAGAGTACAGAAAAGATTCACAAGAATGGTTCCAGGGATGAGGAATTTCAGTTATGAAGATAGATTGGAGAAGTTAGGACTGTTTTCCTTGGAGAAGAGAAGGCTGAGAGGTGATTTGATAGAGGTATTCAAAATCATGAGGGGTCTAGACAGAATAGATAGAGAGAAACTGTTCCCACTCGTGAAAGGATTGAGAACGAGAGGGCAAAGATTTAAAGTATTTGGTAAGAGAAGCAAAAGTGACATGAGGAAAAACCTTTTAACGCAGCAAGTGGTTAAGTTCTGGAATGAGCTACCTGAGAACGTGGTGGAGGCAGGTTCAATTGAAGCATTCAAAAGGGAATTAGATAATTATATGAAAAGGAAGAATGTACAGGGTTATGGAGAGAAGGCAGGGGAGTAGAACTGAGGGAGTAGTTTTTCAGAGAGCTGGTGTGGATATGATGGGCCAAATGGCCTCCTTCTGTGCTGTAACAATTCTATGATGGAATACTCTCCACTTGCCTGGGTAAGTGCAGCTCCAACAACACTCAAGAATCTCAACACCATCCAGGGTGGTACAGTGGCACAGTGGTTAGCACTGCAGCCTCATAGCTCCAGTGACCTGGGTTCAGTTCTGGGTACTGCCTGTGTGGATTTTTCAAGTTCTCCCTGTGACTGTGTAGGTTTCTGCTGGGTGCTCTGGTTTCCTCCCACAGCCAAAGACTTGCAGGTTAATAGGTAAATTGGCCATTATAAATTGCTCCTAGTGTAGGTTGGTGGTAGGAGAATGGTGGGGATGTGATAGGGAATATGGGATTAATATAGGATTAGTATAAATGGGTGGTTGTTGGTCAGCACAGACTTGGTGCGCCAAAGGGCCTGTTTCAGTACTGTATTTCTCTATAACAAAACAGCCCACTTGATTTGTGTTCACTCTGACCACTACTGATGCACAGTGGTAGCAGTATGTACCATCTGCAAGATGCATTGCACTAATTCACCAAGGGCCCTTAGACAGCAATTTCTAAACCCACAACCTCTACCACCTCGAAGGACAAGGGCATGTGAAGACCACCCACCATTCTGACTTGGAACTTTATCACCATTCCTTTACTGGGTCAATATTCTGGAACTCCCTTCCAAACAACACTGTGGGTGTACCTACCACACATGGCCTGCAGCGATTCAAGAAGGTCGTTCACCACCACCTTCTCAAGGGCAATTAAGGATGGGCAATAAAATGCTGGCCAGTGATGCCCATATCCCATGAAAGAATAAAAAAAAATCATCAGGCTGAATTTTACCAGCCCTCCAATGTCGGGGGTTATGGCGGGGGGCCCAGAAAATTCCTCCGGGAGAGGCCCACCACTACCCCTGACATTGAGAAGGCCCCACCACATTTTGCCGGTGGTGGCGAGGCCTCAGTGAGGCCTTAATTTTAATATTAAAATTAATTAAAACACATGGAAATAAACATAACTTGTCCCAGCGGCCGTCCCACACCGATATTCCGGCCAGTGGGCGGAAGTCCCATGCCTTCAGATCCCCATTTGAAGATCCGAGGCAAGACATTGGTGGGGAGGGCAGAGGAGTGAAATTTTCAGGGCTGGAGGAGGGCAGGGGAATGGTGAAAAGTCCTTCTATTGGCTGAAGGGATGGTGGGAAAGAGTTAAAGGGCAAAGTTACAAAGTTCAGGGGGAAAAGTTGATGATTAGGGAGAAGACGTTTTCCGGTGTGTAAATAACAATAAATGGCCATTGTGGGGGTGGGGGGGGGGGGGGGGGGGAGGGTGTTGGGAGAGGGGCCTTGGCCTTGATCTGTTAATAAAGTTTAAAATTTTAATTTTCCCACAATGTGACTTTAAAAGTTTAAACCACCGGTAAGGGCCCTTTATAAATGGCACCAGTTCCTGCACGCTGGCGCTGGACACCAGGGCCAGGGTCGGCGCGGCCACCTGCTTTACATCATCGAGGGCTGACATTCCGCCCCTCCATTTAAGTGAGCCCCCATGCGAAATATCTGGGGGATATGTCCACTTAAATTAAGAAGCTCATATTTAATAATGTCCAATATATAAACTGCATTCAGCAATACAAAGTTGTGTGGTCAATTTCAAATAAACTGTCTGCGGAAAAGGTCAACATCTTTGTAGATTTATAAGAAGGTGGAGTAAAGTAGTGTCAACCGCACGCAAATGTGCCATTTCAAAGACTTATTGAGTCATTACGGCATGCCGGCTCTCTATGGAGCAATCCAGTCAATCCTATTCCCCCATTCTACCCCCGTAGCCCTGCAAGTTTATTTCTCTCAAGTGCCCATTCAATTTCCTTTTGAAATCATTGATCATCTCCGCTTCCATCACCCTTGGCGGCACCAAGTTCCAGGTTTCAAAATCAAATTTCCTGATCAAAAAATAACCAAACACCATTTTACCTTTCCCCCACCCCACCCTGCGTTTGTGCCTTTAAAACGTGTATTACACCAATGTGTTTTTGTTGAATGATAATCTTCTTTAAACCACTGACTGGAGATCTGAATTTACATATTTTTTAAAGACATTTTAAAAAGACCAGCCAAAAGGATGACTTTACTGGCAGCTTACGATGGCTACCTAATTTGCAACACAATATCCTACACTACAATGCTTGTGAGGACAGAGACAAAATATCTGCTCTTGCGCAGCAAGAAGCAAGACCCAGGAAGTTTAAAGGAACTATCTGTTCTTTTAAGCAAGAGAGAAATACTGCTGACTGCTATGTTTGAATGACTGAGTTACTGTCATACGACAAGCCTCTCCCCATCTATGGTTTTAAGCTTGTGTCTTTCTGCAGCAGAGAGAGGAGAATCAACTGGACTCAGACACGTGCAGACCTAAATGGGGGTCTCTCTCTCTCTCGCTCCATTCCAGCTTGAAAGCTATCCAATCCTGCCTGTTGTCTGACCACCTTTGCATACTCTGGCTACAATCAGAAACCCCATTGGAGGAAATCATCTGCATCGCTGTCTCCAAGAGACAGACCGAATCTTGAAACTAAAAGCCTCAGGACCACCTAATTCAGCTAGAAGCCAGCCGAATCACCAAACAATATGGACTGTATATCCCTTTTTTTTCTATGGACTCTAACTCAGCCAATCTACCTTTCCCCACTCTGTAACCTATTTGTGTGTGTGTAAACCTTCAAAGTGTGTGTGTGAGTGAAAGGTGCGTTGTTTATTATTTTTATTAGTTCGGTTTAGGTACAATCAAGTTAATCTTTTTCTTCGTTAACTCAAAAAACCTGTCCGATTGATCATAGCAAGTAAGTAATCAAACACCTACCGAATTGGCCAGTACATCCGCTTTAAGAAAGAATTAAACCTGCTGTGGTCAAACAAGGAGCGGGAAAGGAAGGAAGCCCTTTGACCCCTCCTCACTTGATCGTAAGATTTGGAACAAATTTACCTGCATAAGTAAATGCAAAATAAATTTCAGTTCTCATATATTTCCAATTTTCAAAACGTAAGCCACAAAGACACAAAAATGTTACCACATTTTTATCCATCTCTAGGAATTAAAAGTCGATAAGAAACAGCACAAATAATTAGCAACACCACTGCCAACTTTAGACATTCTGTGGGACAATTCTGTCATATTATCCAACTACAGGATGTCTTCAGATCATTATCATACTGCTCGATCTAATGACATATTTCAGTATCATCAAGCTGATTAAACAATCAGAATCACCTCACATCATTATGTCCTTGGCATTGCTCAGAAATTCAAAAATGCCAATTATTTATGTTACAGTTTTATGTCTGTAAGTAGAGACATTCACACAATTTACAGCATCTGGAATGTCACTCTTGCCACAATGAATATCAGTTTTCCACAATTTAATAGGGTTAGCTAAGCTCAATAATTCAGATGAATATTTTGTTAAGTGAAACACAGATACAGGTGGTTTTTTGAAATGACTGTAAAAATACTGATTATAACTGAGGAAAAAAATATAGCTTTCACAGCCAGATGAAATCAACTATCTTATGCAAAAGGGAAGAAGTGTGGATTTTCCCACAGCTTGTGGGCTCCAAAACATTCATGTAGGCGTTTTAAAGGTCTTTTTACTGTTGTATGTTGAAATAGTGCAGCCTTTAGCGATAGAAATCTTTCCCTTTTCTCCTTTTTTATTCTGGCTTAGAATAGTTTAGTGTTTTTTTTCTCTCAATCTAATTTACAATTTCGAATTACTCCTCACTTAGAGGAGTAATTACTCCTCAGCTTAGAGGGTGGTGGAAATGTCAATCACAGCAGCAGATCTCGGACTTGCAATAACCAACTTAAGAAAGCAGTGCTTTGTAAACTTCAAATAAAAACAGAAAGTGCTGGAAATACTCAGCAGGTCTGGCAGCATCTGTGGAGAAACAGAGTTATCTTTCACGTCTATGTTAACGATGTTTCTCTCTCCTCAGATGCTTCCAGACCTGCTGAGTATTTCCAGCACTTTCTGTTTTTATCTCAGATTTCCAGCATCTGCAGTATTATGCTTTTACTTTGAAAACTTCAAATTGATTTAAAACCAGCTCCTGTGTTTTAGACTTAAACTACATAAATAACTGCATTTTTGAGCTGTAATCCAATTAAAGCAAGTGCTTTAAAATCTTCATATTGAGTTAACAGTTACAAAAGTAAGTTTCAGTCAAAATAAATCCACACCTGCATCTTTAACTTAAAATGTAATTCAAAGATTTCCCAAATTTTGGGTAGATAATCTTAAATTGAAATGAGCATAATCAATCATATTCACCCTTTCATGCAACTTAAAAATATTGATTCCTACAATGAGTTAAAAACTCAGAAAATGCCAAATTTGTATGTGATATTTCCAGGTCATGGGCCCAAGGAATATTCAGACTGTGTAAATTAGTTCAAAACCAAGAATATCTCAAAATTAGTACATACAATACACAGAAAACAATTAACAAACTTAAGACAGCACATGCTTGTTGGATAGACAATAATCTGCTTTCATTCATCTGTGGGATGTAGGCATCACTTGCAAGGCCAGCATTTACTTGTGCTTTCTGCCACTCCTGTTGTTCTCAAACAAAGTGCACACTACTTTCCATGGCTTCTCACTCAGCATGAAGCATACAACTCCTTACAGTGAGCACACAACTCTTTCTCCAGGTACTTCTCTGGATCCTCCTAATGGCTAGTATATATAGCCTAGTCTACCATTATATTCCTTTGTACCATGTGGTCTGTCTTACAGCTCAGGTCCTTGTTTGAGCATCAAGTTGTAGGAATTATTCTCTCACACCTCCTATTGCAGGTGTTAGAGTGGTGTTCATGGACATGAATCTGTCTCAATGGAACCACATGGATACACTGGGCTAGATGTTCAAATGCCGGCGGGGTTGGGACTGGGTGCAGACACGATTAAAAAAATCACGGTCCTGGAGGGTGTACCTGTATCCCTACGCCTCGCTGATGGAATCCAGTTACTAAAGTGAGGGTGGATTCAGGGGACGGAGAACCCACTCGCCTGCAATTATCAACTTATTGAGCTCCTAGAGGAGTTTGTTAAAAGACTGGGGAGATCGGGATTGCAATTTTCATGGATTCCAGCGCACCTGGACAGTCTGGTGCATATTAGTGTACAGCTGTTGAGTTCATAGTGAGACCAAGGGAAACTTTTTATGAGGTTCAAAACTATGGGGCCCTCAGGGATTTTGCGTCAGATTATGCTCATTACCTCAGTTTTGGATGTTTGAACACCATCTTATTCTTCTGTGCAGCTGGCCCTCTAAGGAGCTGCCTGGTCTCTTTGGCAAGTCAGTGGCAGGCCCCGTCATGACTGCCATCTCCTTTTGCTGCTCGCACTGTGCAGGTAGTACTCGCCTCCTGGAGACACTTGGCGTCACTAATCCCGCTCATTTAGGGCATTTACATTTCAAAATAGCATCACATGAGCAACGCAGTTGAAGCATGCGGAGGGGACGCATAAATTATCCAGGTATCGAGTTCCCAACCCCATTTTGAAAATTTGGTCAACTTTCACTCACAGACATTATATTTATTTTGCCACTAATAAACGGATTAAATAAAATACACAACTAGACCTAATGTTAAGGAATTAATTAATTAATTACCTAAGACAGCAGCACAGGTAGATAAGGTGGTTAGGAAGGCATTTGGGATACTTGTTTTTATCAGCCAAGGCATAGAATATAAGAGCAGGGAGGTTATGATGGAGCTGTATAAAACGCTAGTTAGGCCACAGCTGGAGCACTGTGTACAGTTCTGGTCACCACACCATAGGAAGGATGTGATTGCACTGGAGAGGGTGAAGAGGAGATTCACCAGGATGTTGCCTGGACTGGGGCATTTCAGCTATGAAGAGAGACTGAAAAGGCTAGGGTTGTTTTCCTTAGAGCAGAGAAGGCTGAGAGGGGACATGATTGAGGTATACAAAATTATGAGGGGCATTGGTAGGTTCGATAGGAAGAGACTTTTTCCCTTAGCAGAGGAGTCAATAACCAGGGGGCATACATTTAAGGTAAGGGGCAGAAGGTTTAGAGGGTATTTGAGGAAAAAAGTTTTCACCCAGAGGGTGGTTGGAATCTGGAACGCACTGCCTGAAGGGGTGGTAGAGGTAGGAACCCTCACAACATTTAAGAAGTACTTAGACGAGCACTTGAAACCTCATAGCATACAAGGCTATGGGCCAAGTGCTGGAAAATGGGATTAGAATAGTTAGGTGCTTGATGGCCGGCACAGGCATGATGGGCCAAAGGACCTGTTTCTGTGGTGTATAACACTATGACTCTATGACCTGTCCTGGTGTCTTCAAGTGCTCCAGTTGGCCAGACTAATGATCACCGAAAGTCTGTTGAAACTTTAGACATCTGGGTGGATTTTAAGAGCCCGCCACAGGCTGCATGCCAAAGAGTCACCGTGATCTCACGCGCGGCGGCTCATTTAAATAGCCGGGGTGGTCCACCCCCGCCCGCAAATCTCATGCAGGGGGCGAGCTGTCCATCCCCGGAAATGGTGTCCGTTGCCTGTGTGCAGGCGGTGGCACCATTTTTAAAGGGCAGCCAGCACTGCCGGTCAATTTGAATTTTTAAAGATACACCTCCCAAAATTTGTTAAATAAATTTCTAATTCCCCTTTCCCACCCCTCAATAACAATTACATTAACTATTTGCCCTTCCTCCCCAAAAACACTTAACTTTTAAATCTGACCTTCCCCCCCCCCGGAACCGCACAAGGTTTAAAGTCCACCCCTTCCCACCATCCCTTACACCCGTGATGTTTATTTGACCCCATTCCCCACCCACCCCGACCCACATTGAAAATACTAACTCATCCTCCCTCCCCACCAGTGTCTAGCCGGAAGATTGAAGGTAATTTCATTTAAATTTGTGCATGTCATTAATTAAATAATGAAGTCCAGATCCCATCGCCCAGCGGCGGGGAGCGGGGCCGCCATGGAGCCTCGCTGCCACCAGGAGGATCAGGCTGGGGCCTCCCAGCATCGGCCTCTGTGGCAGACCGCTGCCAGCCCCATTTTTCGGTCCCCCCCCCAACCCCGCCACAGAACCCGACGTCGAGGCCTTGGTAAAATCTAGCCCATCATCTTCCCATTAGACGAGGCCCCATCTTTTGCAGCTGACTGCAATACAGTTGCTTGGTATTGTTAAGTTTCTTATCTTCTTTGTGCTCAGACATCCTTTGTGATCTGCGCATGCACATCTTTGCGTCTGGTTTCTTCAGGCATGCCTATAGCCCTTGTTGTTTATGATTGGTTTATAGCTTAATGGGATTATCTCATAGTGGATCTTACATGTTACTTTTCAGTGGTTTCTTATTTCAAGATTGTACCAATGAGTGCTTCTGATTTTAGGCACGATTTGTCCTTGGTTACCAGCTGTCTGACAGATAGGGCAGAATTTTCCTGGCCCTGAGGTCCCAAGAGTGGAGGTACTGGAGGGAGGGGGAGTGTTGGATGCTGCAAAAATAGCAGGGAGCCACGTTCGGATGGCTTCCCGCGCATTCCAGCCACCAGTGAAGTTTCCTGGGGATAAGCCAGTTTGCGGATCTGCTGCATGTTGCAAGGTGATAGTTTGGCAGTCTGCATAATTAAGAGCCCAAGTAGGGGACATTTAGAGTACTCAACAGCAGAGCAGGCCCCTGTCGCATTTGGATGCCACCACTATAATGGAGGCGGCCTCCCTGCTATTTTCTGGGGGAGGTCATTGGAGCCAGAGGCTCCATCTGACTAAAAAGGGGCCACTGGCAGCAAAAGCCCCCCACCTCCCCACAGCGCAAATCCTCCTGCCAGAAGGGTTTCCCCTCTGATTGGAGGTACCTGCCTACTTAGCCCCTCTGAAATATGTATTAATTGTCACCCCTCTGAGGCTGCTTCTATTTTCAGGTGCCCTCACATTCTCCTAGCTGCCTCAGCAGTGGCCCCTCTGTTGATGGGGCTGCCGAAGCTAAAAAGCTGTTGCCCTTTTTTTGGGCTGGCAGCTTCGAGAGCCCGCCCACAATCCTTAATTGGCCAATTAGGAGACCACCTCTGGGAAAATAACTCCCCCAGTCCAGCTCCAGGCAAGTTTGAGCTCAGTACCTCCATTTGGTCCCAACACTCGGGTCCTGAAGCCCAATGGAAAATCCTATCCATAATGTTGTTCGCTCATCATTTTCAAATTGCCGTTTGCGGGACCTTGTGTGCAAATTGACTTCTGCATTTCCTACATTACAACAGTGATCTACACTACACTTCAAAAGTACATAATTGGCTGTAAAGGTCATGAAAGACACTGTATAAATGCAAGTCTTTCCTTCTTATGTTGAATAATATTGGGGATGATTATGTAGTGTGGTCGCAGTGTCAGTGGAACAACTATGTGTAGTGGGTAGCGCAGACTTTATATCATTTCATGAGGTCAGCTCACTTTTCTAATTACCATACACTTCCTGCACAGATTAGCTGTTGTAAAGGTAGTGTGCTGGGATCATAGGTTGGGAAATCTGGTGAGTGAGCAGTCATTAGTGGACTTTTGCTTGCAGTTTAATGCTGATCTGTAATTCTTTCAAGTTCCTTTTTTTCGGAATAGTTTTGGAATATAGAAGCAAGGAGGAAGAATAGTGTGACTATGCCTTTTGAGAATTGCACCCTGGAGGTGCTGTTTCTCAAGCTGTAGCAAATGGAATGTTGCACTCTCTGGAGCCGAGCAATCCAAGCGGAAGCAGAATGAGTCAACACTGTTGATAGGTTTATTTATCACATTTCTTTATCACATTTATAGGTGATTGGAACAGATGAGAAATAAATATTGTGACTCATTTAGACTGTCAGGATAAGAGCACACACACGTTGCCTATTGTTATTTTCTGATGAATAACGCCAAGATTTCCCTCTTACTTTGGTGCTGCTTCCCCGAGGCAACATGCACAGCAGTCAGGCAATCTGGCAGGTGATAGGCGCATTGTACAAGGTTCATTTTGTTACTGACATAGCAGTATGCTTCCAATGTTATACGTTAATCTTGCAAGTTAGAGTCATCAATCACAATGCCAATACAAGCTACTTACATGCTGCCTGACAACACAAAGTGTCTTGCAGACTAGGCATTTGGGAGCCACTGAGGGTCATTTTCATATTGGGCATGGCAGGAACACTAATGTTTGTAGATCGGCTGCCCGTGACTTCAATGGAAATGAAAATTGGGCAGTCAGTTCAACACCGGCAGGTTTCCACCAATGTCCCCTCTATTTTATTTTGTTGTGCACAGCCTGTTCATTTCAGTATACAGTTCATTTAATTTTTTTGTACAGTTGTACACACAGGGTATCTTGAAGGGAATGACGTATGAGTGGCTTACGCAATAATTTCCACCCCTGCTGGAGTTGAAAATTTCCCCTGACTCCAGCCCATGTCATGCCATGTAAATTCTGTTTGAACTACCAGCATTCCACCATATGTTTTATTCTGATCTTGTTAGGGGCATGAGAGGAAACCTTAGAGACCAATATCTGCCCTATCTTTAACATCTTACTGTACCTTACACCACTCACTCCCAACAGCTCACAATACCGGCACAGATGTTATTGACTCTGTGTGGTGGGGTTCTGTCATTTAGTTGCAGGAGGGAGAGTTGGGGTGAATCAAAGAACATAAGTGAAGAGAAATAAGTCAAAGTGGCTGTAGCAGAGCACAATCTTGCTGACTGGAGAACTGGTTTGAGTGTCTTTAGTTAGTGATTCCAGCGATTAGGACATCACAAAGCCCACCGACAAAGAAAGACTTGAGTCTGCACAATAATGAAATTATTTGTAAGTATACCAAGCATTCTGAAAATTCCTGGGGTGTCTATGGAAGAATTCACATTTGTGCATTGATGTTTGGCCAATTAAACAAACTTCAGAACATGATGAAAAAGTTGTCACTCCAGGCCTATATGCAGTGAAGTCCACACTTAGAGGTTTTTAAACTCAGGCAATTTCTGCAATGAGCATTCTGCTTGGAACAATAGACATCTTGTGCTGCAATATACAGTATCCTCCCTTGTCTGAATTCAAAATGCTGGGGTGTTGGATTAAGAGAGCCATAATACCAAGTTTCAACAGCCTTCTTGCTGCGCTTTTGATCCACTCCTAAACAGATAATTAGTCATCCTAAGAGAATACGCAGCAGCCTGACAGTAGTAAAAGTTTGCTTGAAGGATGGAGCTGTCTTTCAGTGTAATGTCACATCTATCCCACACTCCCACAGGGATTCTGCTCAAGTGACTTGCAATGTATCAGATAGTGTGCAGCTCCAAGCAGCCAGTGGATCCAACAGTTGCAGAGCTAACGCATGGTCATGCACAAGGTGTTTCTCCTTCCGAAAAACCAACATACTGACACCCAGCAGCCAGGCACCACATTTTCTTCTTTCACTGGGGATTTACTGACATGGAGTCCGAGGGCTGAATTTTATTCTCCCGCCTCCACTCTCGGCAGCGGGTGTATAAAATGGTGGCCCGCCCACACGGGCCATGCGCTGCCATGCCGCTGCGATCTAGCATGCGTCTGCTCATTTCCCTAGGCAAGGCGGTCCACCTCCTAATCGCGTGATGGCGGCTGGCTCTGCAACACTGGCAATGGCGTCAGCTGCTTCTGCACAGGCACTGGTGCCATTTTTAAAGGGTTGCCAGACCTGCACAGGGAGAAAAAAGTTCAACCCCGAAACACCCTCCAACGCACCCCCTGCCATCCCCCACTACACTGCACATAAATGTGTGACCCGTTTCCCCCCTCCAAATGCACAGAAAATAAATGGTAGCCCCATTTCCCCCCCAAAAATACTTAAATTGGATAGTTGACCTCTGTCCCCCCAACAGCTGCACAAAGTGCAGAGGTCACCCCTCTCCCCCCCCCCCCCTCCCCCCCCCCCCCCCCCCCCACCCACCCACTACACTAAAGATCCTAAGCTCTCCCTTCCCCACCTTGGTGGTGCCAGCTTTTCCAAGAAGGAAAGTGAAGGCGCTTGAATGCCGGCCATCAAACGGAGACCAGCCGGTAAGATCACGGGGAATGGTATATTATTTCATTCATGTCCTTTATTTCAATATTTAAAGTTGTATTCCGTTGACGAGCGGCGGGGTTGGGGCCGTGACAGAGCCTCGCCACAGCCAAGAAGATTGGGCCCGGCAATCCCGGCATCGGGCTCCGTGGCGGGCCATTCTGCGTTGATCTTTTGGCCCCCCGCCACGCAGCCCGCATCGGGAGCTCAACAAAATTTAGCCCCTAGTGTTAGAATATAAGCTCAGAATGGGTAATATAATTTCTGGCACCATTTGGTTAATTGGTACTTAGATATTTGCATGTATCAAGCTTTGCTTTACTTCTGAAAATAAACTATTATTGTACCGCAATGATGTCAGCTCCAACCAATGGGACTTAAAAAAGCGGCCACAAACTAAGATTTGTACACGAGATCAGGTGATAAAAGATGCACACCATGCACTTTCACAAAGGGGAAATAACTGAGCAAGACGCAGCGTGCAAGTAAATCCCAACATATGGAAAAATAAAGTGTTATTTCAACTGTGTTCTAAGTCTTCACTTGTGATGAATCAGATAGCAACAGAGAAATGGACCAGTAACCATGACAGTTGATGTAGACAGAGGATAATGGTGGAGATTGTTTACTTATCAACCTTATTAATGTTTGTGCATTCATTGGAGTAGGCACTTATGTGAAGGTCTTGTTGATTTTTTTTTTATTCATTCATGGGATGTGGGCATCGCTGGCCAGGCCAGCATTTATTGACCATCCCTAATTGCCCTTGAGAATGTGGTGGTGAGCTGCCTTCTTGAACCGCTGCAGTCCATGTGGGGTAGATAGACCCACAGTGCTAGCGGTTAGATACAACTGAGTGGCTTCCTAGGCCATTTCAGAGGGCATTGCTGTGGGTCTGGAGTCACATGTAGGCCAGACCAGGTAAGGACAGCAGATTTCCTTCCCTAAAGGGAATCAGATGGGTTTTTACAACAATCAACAATGGCCATCATTATACTAGCTTTTTAATTCCAGATTTATTAATTCAATTCAAATTCCACCTTCTGCTGTGGTGGGAATTGAACCCATGTCCCCAGAGCAATACCCTGGGTCTCTGGGTTACTAGTCCAGTGACAATACGACTATGCCACCGCCTCCCCAAATGTTGTTGATTTGAGTCTGTTTGACATTTGGGGTAGATTTCAACTTTGCACGATAGTGTAAATCAGGTGATAGTGTGTCGGCAGACAGTTTCACTTCTCTTTTGAATTTTATTTTCATTTAATCATTGGCTCTGACCCCATGATCGGGACCTTTCTCTTGGAAAAGCACCCAGTAGACAGCAGGCAGCCAGCAGCCTTTCACTGGATACAGTTGACCTCATGCCTGTGCTGACTCTATACAAAGAGCTATCCAATTAGTCCCACTCTTTCCAGCTTGTCCTGCAATTTTCTCCCCTTCAGTATTATCCAATTCCCTTTTGAAAGTTATCATTTATGTGCGGCGGAATTGTTGCGCTTGCGCAGCTATTTAATTTAGATGTTATTTAATCAGAGATCTACTATTGTAGCTCTTCATCCAACCTAGGTTCCCGTTTAGTGTGACTACATGCTGGGAGCACAGGGGTAATTCATTAGCCTTGCAGATTCCTACAATAACAGCATCAAGCTAATCAGTTACCTGTGTATGAATATAGCTCTTGTCACAGTGAGACCTGGGAGCAGTGCTGGAAAAAGCAAGCACTTTCGTAAATAATGGGTCCTTGTCTGGAGATATAGGCCGGAATTTTACAGCTCCACAATGAGCGGGCTGGTGGCAGGGAGTGGGGGCGGGGGTGCCATTCCTGACCTCCTCCCGCCCCTGCTGCAATCTTATGCGGGGCAGCGGCGGCGAGAAATGGCCTGCCCACCCAGGCCAATCAAGGCCCTTGAGTGGCCAATTAACTGCCATTTAAGGGCCTCCTTCCACTGCCGTGGATATTTCACCCTCGGCGGTCAGATGGCAAATGTCCCTAGAACCCTGCCTGGTCAAACCAGGCCGCCTTATTGCGGGCAGTGAGGGGCCCTCCTGATTGGGCTCCCTGTGCCCCAGAGCAGAGTGTTCCCGAAGCCTCAACTGCCCCCAACGCACAACACTCCCCCACCCCCGCTCCAACTGACCCCCCCCCGTTGCCACGTGGTGCCCAGTCAATTGACCCCGGCGAGGCCCCAAAATCTTAACTGAGTTCCAGGATGTTCCTTCCTCTTGCCTCCGATGGCTGGGTGTAGTCCCAGCAGTGGCCACTACTCCCCATGATGCTGCTGGGACTAAGAGCTGCCAGCCCACTGATTGGCTGGCAGCTCCATTAGGTGGGCCTTGCTGCCTCAAAGGAGCTGGAAGTCACACCCAAGACCAATAAAGGCCTGGGGAGCAAAAAGACCTGGTGTGGGATTTTTGGCCAATGGGTGGGGCCACCTGCTCAATGTAAAATTCCAGCCAGGGCGGCACAGTGGCTAGCACCGCAGCCTCACAGCTCCAGCGACCCGGGTTCAATTCTGGGTACCGCACCGTGTGGAGTTTGCAAGTTCGCCCTGTGTCTGCGTGGGCTTCCTCCGGGTGCTCCGGTTTCCTCCCACATGCCAAAGACTTGCAGGTTGGTAGGTAAATTGGCCATTATAAATTGCCCCTAGTATAGGTAGGTGGTAGGGAAATATAGGGACAGGTGGGGATGTGGTAGGAATATGGAATTAGTGTCGGATTAGTATAAATGGGTGGTTGATGGTCAGCACAGACTCGGTGGGCCGAAGGGCCTGTTTCAGTGCTGTATCTCTAAAAAAAAAATAGTCTCTGATGCCTCTGCGATGACCTAAGATCCAGAGAGGTTAAAACTTGGTTTAAACTAAGAGACTGCATTTTTGTTTTACTAATGTTCCTGATTGATGTTGAGAAACTGATCTGGAAAGATGTCTTCCTGAGGAAAAAAGCCTTGATTTGAGAGATTACTTTCGGCATTGTTTAAGACTGATGCCCACACTTTCTCTCTCAGTATTCATGAAAGTTAGCAGCCAATTTCACTATCATCGGCAAGGCAAATTGGTGTAAGTCTGGTACTCGATATCCTTTAAATTCATTATATACACCATGCAGCATTTGTTTATATTAAATCAAAATATCCAAGAATGGTCTCCTTAAGGCAATCAATATCGTTAACGTGACTTTTGTCAATCCTGAGAGATAATTCTCTTTCTCCAGCTATGTTAGGCTTCTGCCTTGGATTGCAATAAAATCAGTGGCTATCCTATGTTCTGTGCCCTCTTTTACTTCAATGCTGAGGCAATGAAGATCAGGACATGAATTGAAGATAACCATTTTCTTTCATGAATTATATCATCATCTATGGTATAATTCCTAAGTTATTGATATATAAAATGCACAAGCGGACACAGAGAAATGAACACATGGATCACAGAATATGTACACACTAGAAGATGGACGAAATTATGAGCTCTGATTTTGCAATGATAGAAAAATTGGGGTTGCTCCCACCTATAAACAGGTGTGTACCGCTGGTGAGGAATTCTGCCCTCAAACTATTTAATGAGACTATCAGCTTCACAAAATTATAAGAGGCTTTCTGCACATGAAGCTTGGCTACCGCCATGGTTGTTAGAAGCACGGTGGGAGGGTTGGGGGTGCGGGAAGTGGGGGGGAGGGATGGTTTGGTCAGTCAGATCTTAAAGGGCTGTGTTGGCAATTGATGCCAAAAAACGAGAAGGCTCATCTGCTGCTTGAAAAATCACTTATAAATGACAATGGAAGTAAGAAGAAATGTGAGAAAAGCATTGCCTTTTGAGAATAATGTCTTGGAGTTTGTGCTGCAGGGATGCAGAAGAACAGGGTCATCCTGTTTGGAAGGGAAAGTCACTTCATGTCGAAGTGGAACTGAAAGCTGCAAAGCTGCAAGATGGAGCTTGTGGACATCATGAATATGGAAGAGGTTTTGTGGTATCAGGAGAACTGTCAAACTAGATGTTCTCATTATTATACCCGTTATTTTACCACTGAGACATGTTTTGCATGGCACAAGGCAAACTCACGAGTTGCAGAACCCTCAAGAAAGTAGCATGCAGAGCATGCAAGGTTTTCCATTTTTTAATTGCAGAAATACTGACAGGTGCATGTTTTGTGGGGTACATATAACAGCTTAGAATATGACATATCAGTTGAAAGGAGTGTTTTGAACAAGCTGTATTACTACAAAATACACATACTCTCTATTTGAATATACGCAGACAAGGAGGAATCTGCACTGGACTTGTTAATTCCAAAGATGTGAATGTTATTTTATTTTTTTTTAATTTTAGAGATACAGCACTGAAACAGGCTCTTTGGCCCCCCGTGTCTGTGCCAACCATCAACCACCCATTTATACTAATCCTATATTAATCCCATATTCCTACCACATCCCCACTTTCCCTTCAATTCTCCTACCACCTACCTATACTAGGGGCAATGTCCAATGGCCAATTTATCGATCAACCTGCAAGTCTTTGGCGGTGGGAGGAAATCGGAGCACCGGCGAAAACCCATGCAGTCACAGGGAGAACTTGCAAAACTCTGCACAGACAGTACCCAGAATCGAACCCAGGTCACCAGAGCTGTGAGGCAGCGGTGCTAGCCACTGTACTGCTGTGTAAGGCTGCTTAAAAACATAAATCATGGTAGGTTTCCAGAGGGATACCAGAGTTAATTTCCAATCTGCTGTCGCCAGTCCTGGCAATTTTAACTGCTGAATCATGTCAATATACACCCGTCATCTTCCCGCCTGTTTCAGGCAAGAGGTGGGCAAAGAAAGATTGCCAGCCTGTGGATAATTAGGCGGCCTTCTGGTAAGTATGCAGACATATGTTGCAGGGAAGGAGTTAGGATTCCAGAGCAGGGGAGGCTGAAGCTTTTCTTGAATGGTCCGAACGAACATTCCTACACCCCTGATCCCACAAAGGAACATAAACTTACCTTGAATGGTTTCTTCTGCTGCCAATGACAGACCTTCATCTAATGGGACTGCAGGGGCTCCCATACTTAAACTGGTGTTAAAATTACCCCCACCCCCACCCCCAGGCCCAATGATGTCATCAACCTCAATCTGCAAATTTAAATGACAACCTTGCTGGCTTTAGGAAGATGACTTAGCTACCTGTCCAGAAGTGCCAGTAGAAGTCAAAAATGACAGGATCAGGACAGGACATTGGCAGGTAAGGATTTTAACTGCTTATTCAACTTGGTATTTTTATCCCTGGGTTTCTGAAATGAATAGGGGAGAGTTTGGATGTGAGTCATCAGTGCCCAGTAAATATCTTCTTCATTTTCCCTCTCGTTATTGCCTATTCTCACGCTCTCACTCAGCAACACAGAGCCACACATGCACAGCAGTGGCATGACACACAAAATATAGGCATCATATGTGTTGTGAAACTTTTGCAATACATTTTCCTTCTCTTTTCTTAGAAAGTATCCTAAAGGCACCTCAAACCATTAAGACCCCTAATGCATACCAACAGCCCACCACCACACTTGGTCCTCCTACCTGGGGAGCACATAGATGTAATAATAAGCTGTGCAGTACAAGATTTTTAAATTTTTTTATTTAGAGATACAGCACTGAAACAGGCCCTTCGGCCCACCGAGTCTGTGCTGACCAACCACCCATTTATACTAATCCTATATTCCCTTACCACCTACCTATACTAGGGGTAATTTATAAGGGGCAATTTACTTATCAACCTGCAAGTCTTTGGCTGTGGGAGGAAACCGGAGCACCCAGTGAAAACCCACACACACACAGGGATAACTTGCAAACTCCACACAAGCAGTACCCAGAATGTACCCAGACCATGATCATTTTGAACACCTTTGCTGGAGCATCCAATTTACGTGATCTAAACAGCGGAACCATTGTTTTACCATTCTGGTGCTGTGATGTACTGTACTTTTGGTTTAAATGTGTGGTTCATGGTATTTGTGTTTCACTGTTACTCATGGGCTTCTCAATGGGGTCATCAGCCATGGTTGCAGAGGATATCCCTGGTCTCCCCGCAGTCATCATTCAGCTTGGATAAACCTTCAAATAATTCGGACACTGGACTGCTGTAAAATGAGCATGCCATGGTATGATGGAGTCCTCGAGTGCAGCCTGCATTCTATACAGTTGACTTGTTAAATGAACTATTGGGTGATTTGACTTTGGGTTCAAAGAGTGTTTTGAGACAGAACCTGATTTGAAACTGAAACTAAAAGGCCTTAAAGTTCCGAGAGGTTGGAATCAGGTGAAACAAATAAGCAGTTTTATTTTACTGGAGTTATGTGATTGGAGCTTAGGTTTCAGTTTCAAAGAAGACTTTGGAGAGTGGTTGTTTTAAAGAGACTGGAAAAGCAGCAGGCTGGAATGGTTGTTTTCACTGAGAGAGAGCTATGTTAAACAGTAGAATCCCTCTGCTAAGAAATGTAAATTAACAAGTGGATTAAGATTAGATTGTTCAATGGGAAAAAGCCTTCTGGGTGGGCAAGCCGCTGAGTTTCGAACCTGTTTTTTGGTCTGCTGTGGGGAATCAAGCAGCAGATTATTGTTGCTTCCAGAGAAGCTGCTTGGACTAAATGGACTACAAAGCAGCTGGGTGAAGACTTTTTTTTTTCCCAAAATATACTTTATTCATAAAAATCTGTAAAAATTACATTGCCAAACAGTTTCAAAACAGCACCAAAAAATACAAACATTGCAAGGGAGATCAGTTTCCTTCAATACTGTCATGAGTTTCTTCACAAACCTTCCGTTTCACAATTGTCATGTCAATTACAGTTTTACATTTACAGCAATTGAGAATATTAACGATACAGTTCGAGGGGTTTCCCATGGATCCAGCCCCTCAGTCCAGCTTGGTGGGGGAACCTTACACTGTGGTCTTTCCCCATTGAGCCTTTGCTGCGGCTGCCCCAAGCTTTCGTGCGTCCCTCAGCACGTAGTCCTGGACCTTGGAATGTGCCAGTCTGCAACATTCAGTGGTGGACAACTCTTTGCGCTGGAAGACCAGCAAGTTTCGGGCAGACCAAAGGGCGTCTTTCACCGAATTGATAGTCCTCCAGCAGCAGTTGATGTTTGTCTCGGTGTGCGTCCCTGGGAACAGCCCGTAGAGCACAGACTCCTGTGTTACAGAGCTGCTTGGGATGAACCTCGACAAAAACCACTGCATCTCTTTCCACACCTGCTTTGCAAAGACACATTCCAGGAGGAGGTGGGCGACCGTCTCTTCCCCACCAGACGTTGTTTCGACTGCAGGCAGAGCAGCCTGATCTGAGAACCCTTGGAAGATACTAGTTGCTACCGTTGTCTTTGGTGCCTTAAAAGTTCCATAAGGTGAGACCGGTGAAACTACACCACCAGGACTGTTGTGAGAAAAACCATAGAAGCTCCGGAAGGGTGCACAATTTTGGTGGAGACGATATAGGTGGGGTTCAGATTACAGAGAAACTGCCATTGAGTGGCAGCCAGCATTTGCATCTTGTGGAGACGGAATCTGGAGACCCAATTGAAATGTTCAAGGACCTGCAGGACTTTGGGACTGATTGGCACCATCTTGCTCAAAGGACTGTTAAAGGACTTGTGAGATATATCCTTGTTGCACCTGATAGTTAATATGTAACCTTTAAGATATATAGTGCCCGTGATTTAACTGTTAGTTTATTTTTCATTTATGTTGGTTTTAGTTTGAGTGTTAAAGTAAAATTTATAAAAGTGAAATCTTGTCCATTTGATTTTTGCTTCCTAAATTGGGATCAGTCGGTAGATTCAATTCTTTTGGTTTATTGGTGGTGTCCATCGAGATCATAGCAAAATTGGGGGTTTGTCCGGAATTTGTTAGGCTGTGAAATGGGTACTCTGGAATCTTGCAGCATCGAAACAAACAAGATTTCACATTTACTTGGGCTGTGTTCAGTGGGAAATCAACACGAGTACCTTTGACACTCAGGCCTTTGTGGAGAAAGGGGATTTGTCTCTTCGTGCCTTGAAACAGTTAACAAAAGAAAATCTGAAGCCAAAGCAGGGAACTCAGGGATCAGCTTAAATCAAGGTCCAGGAAAGCAGGAATGATCCAAGAATTGGTTCCTCACTTGAAGCTTGAGGACAAAAGGATGTTTTGGCTAGTGTTCAAATAGAACTAGCAAAAATTGAGTTAGAGACAATAAGATTGGAAAGAGAAGAAAAGGAAAGAGAAAGAGCAAGAGAAGAAAGAGAAAAAGACAGACAAGAAAGAGGAAGACAGACAATTACAAATTGAAATGAGAAAACTTGAATTTGAAGAAAAAGAGAGAAAAAGAAATGCAAAAATTTGCATTAAACATTGAATTAAAAAGGTAAAAGCTCCAAGCCAGTGGATGTGAATTGGAGGTAGAAGATGAGGATGACCCAGAGGAAACTCCTCAAAGTTTTGATTTAGCAAAGAATATTCACTTGGTAAATAAATTTAGTGAAGAGGGAGTAGAAATATATTCTACGCCATTTGAGAAAATTTCCAAGAATCTGGGTTGGCCTAAATCATCTTGGACAATGCTCCTAAATAGTGTTTTTGTAGGGAAAGCTTTGGAGGTGCACTCATCTCTATCAGATGATTAGTCACATGACGATGACAAAGTAAAGACTGCTGATCTCAATGCCTATGAATTGGTACCAGAGACCTTCAGGCAAAAATTTAGGAATTTAACAAAGAAACAGGGTCAGCTGTAAATGGAATTTGCCAGAGAGAAGGAAATGGTGTTTGATAAGTGGTATAGATCAATGAAGCAATGAAGATTGCACAAGATTGATAATCTTAGGGAAGTGATTCTGATGGAAGATTTCAAAAGTAGTGTCCTTCAAGAATAAAGTCTCAACTAGAAGAACATAAATTTGGTAAAATAAGGGATGCCACAGTAATGGCAGATGATTATGAATTGATTCATAAAAGCAGTCTGCACAAGCCCCAGTTTGGAAACTTTCAGAGAAGTTGGAGAGATAAGAAGTTTGAAAAGAAAAAAAATACATCTGATTCCATTGAGAGAGATGGCAAAGGTAAAGAGACAAACTCACCTTAGGTTAGTTAAAGAGAAAGACAGGACGAAAAGCTTGGTTCGAGGGGACTGGCGTGTCATTTCTGTCATAAGAAAGGACATGTGAAGTAGAAAAACAAGCCTGTTGCATGTATATAGTCAAAAGCTGTTACCCCAGGAAATGGTGTCTTTGGGGTAACATTCATGACAAGCAGGTAGTTTCTCCGATGTTTACTGACAGAGCGAATCAGGTTGCAGATGGCTACAGAAGTTTTCTGTTTAAGGGTGAAGTATCTCCACAGTTGTCTGTAAGGCAGGCAAGCCAATTGCTATTCTTAGTGATACAGGGGTGGCACAGTCACTGATATTGGCAGGTGACATTAATTTTTTTCCCCAGTAGTTCGCTAAATGCGAAGGTGTTAATCCAAGGGATTGGTGGAACCTATTATTGACTGTAGTTTAAATGTTAGCTCATGTTTCATTAATATTGGTTTTGGTTTGATTGTTAAAGTAATATTTATAAAAGTGAAATCTTGTCTGTTTTTTGTTTCCTAAATTGGGGTCAGTTGGTGGATTTGATTCTTTTGCTTTGTTGGTGTTCTCCACGGGGATCATAACATAAGGAAGCTTCTTGGATAATGGCATCACTTACATTATGAAGTTTCTAGGTCACATACCATGTCAACATTAAGTGAATGGAAGCCCTGTCTGTTCACTTAAGCTTTCACAATGAGGATACCGTCCATCGTGTTGTGTGGCACTATCACCGTGCAAAATGGGATAGATTTCGAACAGATCTAGCAATGCAAAACTGGGCATCCATGAGGGACTGTGGGCCATCAGCAGCAGCAGAATTGTACTCAACCACAATCTGTAACCTCTTGGCCCGGCATATCCCCCACTCTACCATTTCCATCAAGCCAGGAGACCAACCCTGGTTCAATGAAGAGTGCAGGAGGGCATGCCAGGAGCAGCACCAGGCATACCTCAAAATGAGGGGTCAACCTGGTGAAGCTACAACCCAGGGCAACTTGCATGCCAAACTGCGTAAGCAGCATGCGATAGACAGAGCTAAGCGATCCCATAACCAATGGATCAGATCTAAGCTCTGCAGACCTGCCACATCCAAGTGAATGGTGATGGACAATTAAACGACTAACTGGAGGAGGTGGCTCCACAAATATCCCCATCCTCAATGATGGGGGAGCCCAGCACATCAGTGCTAAAGATAAGGCTGAAGCATTTGCAACAATCTTCAGCCAGAAGTGCTGAGTTGATGATCCATCTTGGCCTCCTCCTGAAGTCCCCAGCATCACAGATGCCAGACTTCAGCCAATTTGATACACTCCGCGTGATATCAAGAAACGACTGAAGGCACTGGATACTGCAAAAGCTATGGGCCCTGACAAAACTCCGGCAATAGTACTGAAGACCTGTGCCCCAGAACTTGCTGCGCCCCTAGCCAAGCTGTTCCAGTACAGCTACAACACTGGCATCTACCCTGCAATGTGGAAAATTGCCCAGGTATGTCCTGTACACAAAAAGCAGGACAAGTCCAACCCGGCCAATTACCGCCCCATCAGTCTACTCTCAATCATCAGTAAAGTGATAGAAGGTGTCATCAACAGTGCCATCAAGCGGCACTTGCTTAGCAATAACCTGCTCAGTGACACTCAGTTTGGGTTCTGCCAGGGCCACTCAGCTCCTGGCCTCATTACAGCCTTGGTTCAAACATGGACAAAAGAGCTGAACTCAAGAGGTGAGGTGAGAGTGACCGCACTTGACATCAAGGCAGCATTTGACCGAGTATGGCATCAAGGAGCCCTAGAAAAACTGGAGTCAATGAGAATCAGGGGGAAAACCCTCCACTGGCTGGAGTCATAACTAACGCAAAGGAAGATGGTTGTGGTTCTTGGAGGTCAATCATCTCAGCTCCAGGACATCACTGCAGGAGTTCCTCAGGGTAGTGTCTTAGGCCCAACGATCTTCAGCTGCTTCATCAATGACCTTCCTTCAATCATAAGGTCAGAAGTGGGGATGTTCGCTGATGATTGCACAATGTTCAGCACCATTCGTGACTCCTCAGATACTGAAGCAATCCGTGTAGAAATGCAGCAAGACCTGGACAATATCCAGGCTTGGGCTGATAAGTGGCAAGTAACATTCACGCCACACAAGTGCCAGGTAATGACCATCTCCAACAAGAAAGAATCTAACCATCTCCCCTTGACATTCAACGGCATTACCATCGCTAAATCCCCCTCTATCAACATCCTAGGGGCGACCATTGACCAGAAACTGAACTGGAGTAGCCATATAAATACCGTGGCTACAAGAGCAGGTCAGAGGCTAGGAATCCTGAGGCGAGTAACTCACCTCCTGACTCCCCAAAGCCTGTCCACCATCTAGAAGGCACAAGTCAGGAGTGTGATGGAATACTCTCCGCTTGTCTGGATTGGTGCAGCTCCAACAACATTCAAGAAGCTTGACACCATCCAGGACAAAGCAGCCCGTTTGATTGGCACCCCATCCACGAACATTCACTCCCTCCACCTCCGACGCACAGTGGCAGCAGTGTGTACCATCTACAAGATGCACTGCAGCAATGCACCATGGCTCCTTAGACAGCACCTTCCAAACCCGCGACCTCTACCAACTGGAAGGACAAGGGCAGCAAATACATGGGAACAACACCACCTGCAAGTTCCCCTCCAAGTCACACACCATCCTGACTTGGAACTATATCGCCGTTCCTTCACTGTCGCTGGGTCAAAATCCTGGAACCCCCTTCCTAACAGCACTGTGGGTATACCTACCCCAAATGAACTGCAGCAGTTCAAGAAGGCAGCTCACCACCACCTTCTCAAGGGCAATTAGGGATGGGCAATAAATGCTGGCCTGGCCAGTGACGCCTACATCCCATGAATGAATATAAAAAAAAATGTCAGGAGCCCTGATGCCTTTTTAATACACTCTATGTACCACCCAGTAAAGGTTACCTTTCCAATCCAGCTGATGCTTCCCTTCTACAGGGAAATCCATGTAAATACAGCATCAGTCACTTGATTGGTGCATATTTGGCTTACATACTGCCTGAGCTGGCTGCAGTGCCTTGGAAGGATCCAGTAAAATGTAAGAACATGGAATAGGAGCAGGAGTAGCCATACCACTCATTGCATCCACTCTGCCATTGAATAAGATCATGACTGATTTTCTATCTTAACTCCATTTTTCTTTCTTATCCCCATATCCCTTAATCTCCAAAAATGTATTGATCTCTGTCTTGAATACATTCAATGACTGATCATTCACAGCCCTCTGGGGGCAGAGAATTCCAAAGATTAACAATCATCTGAGGGAAGATATTTCTCCTCATCTCACTCCTGAATGGCAGACCCCTTAGCTTGAGACTATGACCCCTAGTTCTAGAAACAGTCTGTAACATCTATCCTGTCAAACTTTCATAGAATTTTATATGCTTCATTTGCTAACCTCCAGAGAAAACAGGCACATTCTATTCAATTCGCCTCATAGGCCAATGTTCTCATCCCAGGTAGCGTTGTTGGTTAATGCTGTGAAAACTTTCACTCCATAGGAAGATCCCCTTTTGTGGTAGAAACTGTCAGCATCTCAGACAGTAAAAAATGGTGCAGTTCAATAATAGTCTGTGTTATGGATGTATATATTGTTATACTCTCTGTAAAGTGTTAGGAACTAATTAGCTAGGAACTAGTTGTTATGTTTAAGTTGGGGGGGGGCCGCATTCACAGCTGCACTGGGGGGAGTCATGTTATATGTAACACAAGAACCAGTTGAACCAGGTTCTGCAGCACAAAGCATGGTGCTGTAATAAACAATGACTCCAGCCTTTTCCAAGTTTAAAGTGTGATTCTTTCCAACATCTGGGAACCAGAAACAACTTAAAGGTGAAACAGTCTGTCTAGTAAAACAAAGACAGCAAAGACAAGTCTCCCCTGAGATGCCCAAGGAGGAGGGTCTGTAAATACAGGCCCTGAGCTCTGTCGAGTATAGATCTGAGATTTTAGCTCACTCAAAACCCATTCACTTATACAGAGTTGAAATCAGGCAATACCTTAGCTGTTGTAACAATTTTTTTGGTGTTTCTTCATGACGTCATGAACTTGCTCCTCCTCATCTAAATTGTGCAGGGCCTCCAAAGGAAATCACAGCCTTAGCACTTTGTTCACTGTAACTTCAAATGCAGCAGCGAATTGCAATTCTGGGGGAAGGTGCTGCAAACAAAAATGTTTTTGTTTCCTGCAAACCTACCACATTCCATAAAATAGAAAATATTGCAGAAAGCACCAGCAGCAAAATATCAATGTTTCTTCAGAGAGAAACACTAGTGTAAGGTCAACCTTTCCAAAAATCCAACTTCAGTTTGCCAGAATAGTGGGTCAGTCATAAAAACAGAAAATGCCAGAAACATTCAGCAGGTCAGGGAGCATTTGTCAAGAGAGAAACAGAGTTAATGGAGGGAATTTTAACTCCAGCCCCCACACCCCATAATAGATGGGATAGGGCCAGGGGTGGGGTTAAATTGATAAATATGTGAAACCCAATCACAACCTGCCACAATGCCCCTTTTTAGGATTTAACTGCAGCAGGTTCGGGGGCATCTGAGCAACTCACTCTGGAGAGGAAGGTCCATTCTTATAATGTTCAAATGAGTCTCTGTTCCTCAGATTTTGGGAGCCATTTGAATTTAGCGGTTGAGGGCCAGGTTGCCCAGGGCTTGGGAAAATCGGCAACTAAAGGGAGGCAGATGCTGCCAGATCCATCAGGTAAGTGCTTTTCAAACACTACTTGTGGGTCACGAGGAACAGGAGTGCTTTTCCTGCCCCCTCAGGCAAACCTTCTGCCACAATCAGCCACTTCCTCCAGTGATCGACCGACTGCCCCAACAATCCCTTCCTCTCTCCTTTCTTCCTCACTGCTGCAGCCCGAGCACCGAAAGACTCTCAATCTGGCCGACTGCTTGGCAGGAAACAAAATAAAATAATGTTAATCAGGACCTGCCATTAACTTTTGCAGGACATCCAACTTCCTGGGATTTCTGAGATTTTCCCAGCCATAGACAAGTGCCCCACTTCCTCTCTGCCTCCCTGTAAATATCGGGGCAATGTTTCAGGTCAATGACCTTTCATCAGAACAAGAAGATGTTGGAGATGAATAGCTTTTATGAAAATACAGAGTCATAGAAAAAGGAGGGAGATGAGGAAAGAAAAAAGGGAAGGTCTATGATAGAGCATAAGGCAGTGATTAAATGACTAAGGGATGCTGGTGTAAGGTCAACCAAGGTAATACTGGGACAAACATGAAAACAAAAGATATGGAGGTTTAAATGGTAATAAAATGTCCTTGTGAAAGGGTGATTAAGATCTAAATTTTTGGCTTGTGATATTCCCATTTTATCTGGATGGTGAATGCACAAGTAGAGCTCAAAGAGTGAAATTCTGCATGGGACCGAATTAATATTTAATAATGTGGCTGGGCCACAAATGCAGTCTCTGGTTGTTGGACATTTATCTTCCCCTTAAAATGTGATGCACAACCAAAGATTGGACCAGTTTGCACTCCAAATTGCTGATACATGCATGCCAGCAGAGCATTGCCAAGTTGAGATGATAGTGCACCGTCTAGCCTTGGATTATTTGTACAATGATATCCACAAGATATTCTAAATGAATACACATTGCAGCACAGATAACATCTGTCAAGAAATTAGTCTTCATCTATTCTCTCATCTACCCCTTCCCTACTTGATGCTGAACAATTGAATTCATTGTGAACAGAGTAACAGCACAGCTATAAACTGTGGGAATTATTTTCTCATCTGCATTCAGTGGAAATACCTCCCCTTTTTCCCCCTTGGAAGTGTTTGCGGTTGTAAAGCAAAAGGTTCGTATCCACCTGCTATCAATATGCCAGCAGGTGGACTTAGGGAATTAAAACCTCCTGGTGCAGGAAATACATTGGGCCAGCTTTCAGTATCAGTTATCAGGATCATCCTGACCTGAGCTGTGAACAATCCCTATGGGTTTGAGTGAATAAATGCTGGAGATATATATGATTGCAAAGCAAGTTGCGACATAAATCTTTTGCTCATAACTTTGTGGCAGGTTTGACTTCAAATATTTTAAACAGGTTGGCTTTATTATAGCGTTGCAAAATTAACAAGACCTCGGTGAAAATCTGTGAAATGTATTTTACATCATTTTAATTTGCATGAATATTTCCAACAATAAACCCGGCTACAATCAAATAGTTAGCTCACAAAAGTTTGCAAATATAAAGTAGTACCAGTTCCTTCTTTGAAGCCTCTTATATTTCATTCATTGCAATAACATTTGCAATTTTTATAATTAATTCGTGGGATGTGGGTGACTCTGGCAGGGCCAACATTTATTGCCCATCTCTAAGTACCCTTGAGAAGGTAGTGGTAAGCCGCCTTTTGACAAATGAATAGCTTGTTAGACCATTTCACAGGGTAGTTAAGAGTCAAACATATTGCTCAGATGAAATCGTTGAACATCAGTTCCTTAAATGGGAACTAAATTAAAGAAGATGCCACCATTTAAATGCTAAATAGTATTATTACACCTGAAAGCAAAGCAGTTTTAGTAAATGTTGAATATGACATTTATGTAACATACAGAAGGAAGAAAAGATGAAACTTTAGCTTATTTAAAAAGTGCTTCCAGTTAAGCTTGTATTTCTTTTTTGAATATTAATAGCTTCTTCAAGGTGCGTGGTGAGCCCCTTCAATTAGGAATAGCTGTTCAAAAAGAATAATAATGTAATAGCAGCAGACAGGTCAAGTACATATCCTTGATAGAAAGGCTGTCAGCTGCTGTAAGGATGCTTTGCAGATACAATGCTATGATTTTTGAAAAAAACTGAAAATGTAGCCTCCATCTTCGAACAAGACAATTAAATTGCACAGTAAAATACAGCATCATAAGATAGTCTGTCATCATATAATTGGAAAAACACCAGAAACAAGAGTTTTCATGGGATTTCTTGACACTTTTGTTTCAGTAGTTCCAAATTGATTATGTTGGAATTGAGCACCAAGCTGCAAAATTGAACTTGATCTGAAAATTCTAATTTTGGCAAAAATCCAATATTAATTTCTTCCCATCGACATCTTTCCTGCAGTACTGGGCATTCTAACATTATTTTATATTTTCATTTATACTTCACTTTTTTCATCAGTTTAATTTAGCAATATATCTTCAACTTAACTTCAGCTCTTGTTAAATTAAACTTTGTGTAGTTAAATTTCCTTTCTAACTTTTCTAATAATGTCTCGTTGGTACAAATTGTGATGATTTTGGTCTCCACACATCTGTCATCATTACCACAAGCTGACTTACTAGTTGGCTTTTGACCATTATTTCAATCTGTTCAGCACTAGAATTGCTTCTTGTTACAGCATTGTGAAACATTACTTTCTTTTTCTATGTACCACGCTTCATAAATATAACATCTGCTCTAATCCATCCTCATTTCATTTTGAGCAGACAGATATATTTTGCCTTCATACTCTCAACTTATCCTCCAAGACTGCATTTAGTTTTTTCATTCACATTGTTTACTATTTTGGTGATCATGCTAATGAACAGTTAATTTCAAGATGCCTCAGATGTTCTATTTGATGGCAATAATTAGCAACAGATAGACCTAAGTAGTCTTTGGCATTGAAATAGAATAGTTGTGTCGCTGGGTTAAAGAATTGAATAAGAAGGTCGTTTTTGCTTCGGTGAATCTATAATAATGAAATTTTTTCTTTTATCCTTTCATAGGATAACACTTAGAAACGGGACAGAAGGGAACAATGATTGCTATATCTACCACTCTGTTTATGCCTTAAAACAGGGTGTTAGACAAACAATTTAAAAAAAAGTCCTGCCCAATGCCCGCCCAACTCAATTTTTGAATAGGTTTCGAAATGCGAGGCCAGATCTGCATCTAAAACAGATGGGAGTTTTATTTAAATATTTAAATTGGGGTTCCACATCCATTATACAATGCTAACATGAGTTTCATGTACCAGTGGATGGTGCATGTATGGTACACATCCCGGCCATTAGCCACTGGCATGGAGCAGCCAAACCAATAGTCGTTATCGGGACCAATGTAGTCTTTACAAAAACAGCTGAAGTGTTTTTTCTTCAATACTCTAACTTGCTACTGGTCCCTGCCAAGAGATTGAATCCTCTCCTCAACCCCAAACTGTGGGGCTAGCCCAGGGTAGGAAACCAGCCTTCACAACTGATGTACTGCCTCAGATTGCCCATCTCATACACGCAGCACATCAGCTGCATGTTAGTGAGGCCAACCACTAAGATGGTACAAGCCTCTCACTGCTGCGATCAAGTGGAAGGTGTGATCACTTTGCCCACTGTATCCATTTACGTCCGCACTCAAAATCAACCCCAGGAAATTGTTTTAGATCTTTGACTGCTATGTTAATGGTACAGAAATCTGCCTTGGAGAAGAAAAGAAAACATGGAGAGACAGAATTGTCCAAAATAAATAATTTATCTCAGTAACCAATAAAAAATGTACGTAAAATGAAATTTCAGCTTTTAAATCTAGCATTTATAATGTTAAAGCTTGAAGTTATAAATACAAAAAAAAGTCTCTTTTCAAATAAAATATACATGTATACATTATGTACAATTCCACAGTATTGTTTCTCAATATTAAGATGCAAGTCACTTTAAAAGTTTGGAGAATTTTAAGTCTATTATGGAAAACAAACAATTGGTCTAAAAGTCTGAATACAATATTATGGGCAAATTGGAACATTAGAAAGCATTATAAGTACTGACAGTGGCAAACATGTTTTTATTGATAATCCATCTATGCCATTTTAGCAGTTTCTAAATGTGCTTCTGTTTAGCTTGCTATAACTTTGAAACATTAGTGTAGGACCACTTACTGCATTAGTGTGAAATTCAGTTGTCTGCTGTTTCAAATGAAAAGGGTTAATGGCTCTACTAAAAGGGGACAAGAAGAATTTAAAATGAATATATTGGGCGGCACAGTGGCTAGCACTGCAGCCTCACAGCTACAGCGACCTGCGTTCAATTCTAGGTACTGCCTGTGTGGAGTTTTCAAGTTCTCCCTGTGTCTGCGTGGGTTTCCTCCGGGTGCTCCGGTTTCCTCCCAAAGCCAAAGACTTGCAGGTTGGTAGGTAAATTGGCCATTATAAATTGCCCCTAGTATAGGTAGGTGGTAGGGAAATATAGGGACAGGTGGGGATGTGGTAGGAATATGGGATTAGTGTAGGATTAGTATAAATGGGCGGTTGGTGGTTGGCGCAGACTCGGTGGGCTGAAGGGCCTGTTTCACTATTGTATCTCTAAATAAATTAAGTATTCAAACCAGAAAATGCTAGAAATGCTCAGCAGGTGTGGCAGCATCTGTGGAGAGAGAAGCAGAGTTAACGTTTCAGGTCTGTGACCTTTCATCAGTTCAGACCTGAAACATTAACTCTGCTTCTCTCTCCACAGATGCTGTCAGACCTGCTGAGTATTTCCAGCACTTTCTGTTTTTATTTCAGATTTCCAGCATCCAGAATATTTTGCTATTATCTTAAGTATTAATGTGTTAATGTCCCACAGTGCAATTTCAGGGCCTCAGTGTTTCAGGAAAGTGGTCCCATGCTCATACTCATTTGGAATATATTCCACTTATGAGATATTTATGAGTAAATTTAACCTGGAAATGAGTTTCCTTCACATGCGTATCATATCACTGAAAACTGGCTGAAAGTAAAAGCAATATGACATTGTCCTACACAAAAGCAATAATGATGACAATAAAAATGTTTATGTTGTAATGCAGAGTAAAATGCAATAATATGTTAAATGATAAGAAACTCACCTTACACTTAATTTGCTGAATAATGAAAAATTATACTGGTAGTATAGCAGTTTAATTTTTATTCTATCTATTCATCAGCGACAATGATGAATTGCTGTGTAAGTACAGCGTAATATGAAAGCATCATTCTAGTTCACACAAATGTCCATGCAATGTAATAAGCACACACAGAAAACTGCTGATTATGGAGATATAGAGTGGCATTGCCTAACCCAGCAAAGTGAAGGATCATTTTTTTCCCTTCTGTGCTTGGGATGTGCATTGGAAATGCATATCTTAAAAGTGTGTACTCCCAGTCCATGATTCTCCATCCATAAATTTTAATTGACAGGAAGTCAATTGCCTTGAGCACTGAGGTAGAGAAGTCACCCCAATGTGCCACCATAGTTCAGAATACAGGGGGCAATTTTCAGAACACGTATTGGCAGTGGGGAATGTCACCCAGTGCCATATTAGACACGGTGCCTGCAATTTTATGCCAAGCACAGGTGACAGGTGAGATACCTTATTGCTACCAGATACTTGAAAAATATTTCCCAGCTTGCTGACAGCAATCTTTATCAAATGCTTCCATTTTAAAAATAAAATGCATTCGTTTTTGCAGTTATTGATGGGTATGATTGACGTAAATGCCCATGATATTACTATTTATCATATTTTTCCAAACACACCTGTAGTGTTGTAGTGTTTTGAAATTGCAATTGCATTGTACATTGTGTACTCCAGACGCTGCTGTAGAACACACATGCAAGCAAAGAGAACGTGAAACTAGGACAGTGGTGCAGTGGTTAGCACCACAACCTCACAGCTCTAGGGACCCGGGTTCAATTCTGGGTACTGCCTGTGCGGAGTTTGCACGTTCTCCCTGTGACCGCGTGGGTTTTTGCCGGGTGCTCCGGTTTCCTCCCACCGCCAAAGACTTGCAGGTCATAGGTAAATTGGCCATTGTAAATTGCCCCTAGTGTAGGTAGGTGGTAGGGAATATGGGATTACTGTAGGGTTAGTATAAATGGGTGGTTCTTGGTCGGCACAGACTCGGTGGGCCGAAGGGCCTGTTTCAGTGCTGTATCTCTAAATGAATAAAGAGAAGCCTTTGTGTTCATCTGCTGCAATCTTTGTCTCTCTGTCTTTGCCTCATACCTTATACCAAACCCAGCTAAACCTCATTCATGTCCCAAGGCTATCACAATGATGACGAGGTAAACAAAAA
The DNA here is from genome assembly GCF_036365525.1 of Heterodontus francisci. Taxonomy (NCBI): domain Eukaryota; kingdom Metazoa; phylum Chordata; class Chondrichthyes; order Heterodontiformes; family Heterodontidae; genus Heterodontus; species Heterodontus francisci. The sequence goes on from NC_090376.1 coordinate 141,366,899, forward strand.
AGGATGAAATAAAAAGGAAACATTGTTTTCAGGTATGAACATTTTGAAAGCTTTTGTCTACTTTCACAAACAGCATTTTAACTTGGAGACTGTGGGCTGAATTTTTATAGCTGGCTGCCGTTCTCAGCGGTGAGCTTCAAAAAGTGCACGGCGCACCCACGATATTTCGCACTGTGGCTCATTAACACGGAGGGGGCAGACCACCAGCCTCCGATGACATAGAGAGGGAGGGCATTTTTTCCCCGGCAATGGTGTCTGGCGCCACCGCACAGGCGCCAGCACCATTTTTAAAGGGTTTCAAGCCCTTCAGGGCCATTTAAATGTTTAAAGCGACAGTTTTGTCAAAAAATTAAAATAAAATTTTAATCACAAGAATAAAAAAAAAAAGCACCATTAGTATAGTAAAATGTTCCAAAGCGCTTCACAGGAGTTTTTTCAAACAAAATTTGATATCAAGCCATAGAAGGAGATATTAAGACAGATACCCAAAAGCTTGGTCAAGAGGTTTTAAAGAGTGCCTTAAAGGATTAGAGAGGTAAAGAGGCAGAGAGGCTTAGGGAGGGAATTCTACAGCTTTGGGCTAGGCAGATGAAAGCACAGTTGCCAATGATGCAGTGAATAAAACAGGGAATGTGCAAGAAACCAACACACAATAAAGGTCGTTTCAATGCAGCAGGAATCCAATCTCAAATTGAGGCTTTCCAAACAAAGAATCTTGCTGTATCCAAAAATATGACACTGAGGAACCCCCATACCAAACGTGTTGGATACACAATTATAGACTTACAATAAATATAGCCTATAACAAATATTAATATTCTCTAAGAAGGGAGCTAAGCAGGTCATCCAAATTCGGAGAAAGTACCTCTAAATTAATCCAGCCTGTCCCACATCCATCTGCTTGAGGGATAGGCAGGTGAAGACCAGCTGCACTAAAGTGGTTCCCTTTGCAACACTTTACTGGGTATACTTCCTTCTATAGATTTCCTATGAAAAGTCAGATTTCAGGAAGGTGACACCAAACTGGCAACCTTTTTTACGTTTCTGTTCATTCAGTTGTCCTCCCTGCTCTGATTCTTGTCCCTACTTAAAATCATAGCATCACAGAATCATAGAATGGTTACAGCACAGAAGGAGGCCATTTGGGGCATCATGTCCATGCTGGCTCTCTGCAAGAGTGGCACACCTAGTCCTACTCTCTCACCTTTTTCCTGTAGCCCTGCAAATCTTTCCTCTGCAAGTAAGTACCCAGTTCTCTTTTGAAGGCCTTGATTGAATCTGCTTCCACCACACTCTCAGGCAGTGCATTCCAGATCCTAATCACTCATTGTGTACAATAGTTTTTCCTCATGTCGCCATTGCTTCTTTTGCCAATCATCTTAGATCGGTGTCCTCTGGTTCTGGATCCTTCGGCCAATGGGAACAGGTTCTCCCTATCTCAGCAGCGAGCTCAAAAAATGGTGGCATTCCTGCTCAGGCTGCACGCCAAAGAGCTGCCGCGATCTTAAGTGCGGGGCTCATTTAAATAGCCGGGCGGCCCACCCCCACCTAATCAGGTGGAGGGGGGCGGACTGTCCATCCCCAGCAATGGCGTCATCTGCCTGTGTGCAGGCGCTGACACCGTTTATAAAGGGCATTAGCCCTGCCTGTGTATTTAAATTTTTAAAGTGATATCCCCCCAGAATTGCATAGAGTTCTAACGCCCCTTTCCTACCTCCCCAATAACAATTACATTAACTATTTGCCTTTTCCTCCCCAAAATACTTAGCTTTAACATCAGACCTTCCCCCCCCCCCCCCCGACCAAACTGCCCAAATTTTAAAGTACAACACCTCCCACCAAGCCTTACACCCATGACGTTTATTTGACCCCATTCCCCCACCCCCCACACTGAAACATGTGCCTCCTTCCCCCTCCCGTTTCCTCGGACAGGGATATGATGGCGTGGGAGTGCTGGCAGCCGGGCCGAAGATGGCAGCAGACCTTCAAGATTGTGGGTGAGTCTATTTAAATTAATTAATTTCATTGATTTAAATAATCAAACTATGGTCCCATCGCCCAGCGGCGGGGGGTGCTGCCACAGAGCCTCGCCGCTACCAGGAGGATCAGGCCAGGCCCTACCAGCGTCGAGGTCCGTGGCAGGCCATCTTCAGGCAACCCCTGCTACGAATCACCACATTGAGGGCTGCTTAAAATACAGCCCCTCATGATTTTGAACACCTTTATCAAATCGTCTCTTAATCTTCTCTTCTCCAAGGAGAACAGATCGAGCTTCACCAACTTATCCACGTAACTGAAGATCCTCATCCCCGGAACCATTTTTGTGAATCTTTTCTGCACTCTCTCTAATAGTTCTCGGTAAAGTTTGGGCGTAGGTGGCATCCTCTGTGAACGGTAGTTAGATTCCTGATCCAGATTGCCTTACATGAATGATTTGATTTTGCTAACATATTGGTACTCCAGTTGATTCAGTAAAATTTGTCATAACTCCCAAGCCAATGAATGTGCAGGGAGTTAATTCTGGATTCTCTAATGAGTTGTGGACAATTGGGACCAGGAAGCTCCCTCCCACCCTTCCCTTTGGGGAAGAAAGTAGACGAGGAGAAGAAAAAATGAGATTAAAGAGATGTCAATGTATGTCTTGCTTGAAGATGTAAAACACTTGCTGCACGTGACCTCACCCCTGGAACAGGGATCCCATATAAACCATAACTATCAACTTTCATTGAGTTTTCATATCTATATCTTGTCATGCTAAGCCCCCGCCTGCCAAGAACGAGGCACATTAATTTAGTCATGAACATTGATTTTAAACTGCTACTGGAATGTGGGGAGGACTTATTGAATAGATCAACCGTGGCTGGAAAAGACATTTGCATATTAACAGACGGTGTTTGGAAGGACAAAGCAGCTATTCCTTGACATTCAGCCCACAATGGACTTTGGTGGGGAGCTCGTATTCCAGGTTTTCTGCTAAGATGGCTGAATACACAAATGGACATGGTCAAACCAGCTTGTTACATGACTAACTTGCTGGGCAACCAGAGATTTTTAAATTTGTACAAACAGTTTGGGCAGAAAGCTGTTTGCTCCTGTCTGCTTCCATCTCTTTCTCACAAGCCACTGAAGAGATAGGAACCCCAAGAGAGAAAAGTGTCCAACAATAAACAAAGTTTAAGAAGAATACTGGGCCCCAACGAAAAGCATGATCTACATACAATCAAGGACTCTACAGTGAGATCGAAGAACCATAACAACAACTCTTCAGATATTACCTCAAACCTTTCCACTTTATTTTTCTTCTGCTCTTTTCCATCTCTATTTGCATGTATGTATCGCGTATGCATGCTAGCGTGGGGGCCAGCATGTATCTGTAGGTGTTAACCGAATTGGAGTTTAAGTTTAAGTTTAATAAATTTCAACTTTTCTTCCTTAAACCTAAGAAAGCCTGTTTGTGTTGGTTTCTTTGCCTTATAATTGGAAAGTGGTGAACAAGGATTCACCAAGGGAGAGCTAAAAACATGGTGTTTTTAAAATTAAACCCTGTTACAGTAAGATCAGGTAAAGGCTGAAAGGGAACCCTAGATCTCTTTCTCACCTGGTCATAACAATCTCCATGTCTATAGTCATAAGTAAAAGAGGTGATTATATATATAGGTCATTGATACCAATTGCCAAAATAGGCCCAAGAGTAAATCACACCTGTAATTTTCTGATCTATGTTGGCTACCCTTTCATGTACAGGAACCATTGCATTATATCGCAGCTGCAGATTCAGTAGATTGCCCTGCAAATTCTTTAGTAACATGGAGAATCCATCAGAGAAGATATTAATCTTATTCCTTTCCACCTGAGTTTTACAACAAACATCTTGGATAAGTTGATTGATGAATCTACACACAAGGGTAAAGAAGGCATGCCACAAAACACACTGGGCAGTATTTGTTCACCAGAGAGCCATACAATTACAGATAGTCATTTTAACAGACTGAAATTTCTTTCACACTCCAACAATGTCCCTTATCAAAGCTTAAATAAAGGCTGCTGCTCCACAGCAGCTGCCTATCTTGAACTCAGCAGCAAGATTCATAACTTACCACACAAAATGGAATTCAGCACCTTGTATACCAGATGTTGCATGGTTAGCCCATTCAGCCATGTTGGATCATGTTCCTTACGGGAAAACTCTGCTTGGTAGTTGCATTAAGTAGATGTATGTTTACCCAGTTATTCCAATACTTATTTCATGGTGGCCCGGGGTTTCACTCCTACACCTACTCACATCTTTTTAAAACAGCAGCCAATTTATTATTTGTGGATTTTAGTCAAGGAAACAGTAACTGAACTCTGCCTAAATGGGACTTATGGGCATCCCACTGGTCCTCTAGCTAACTAGCAAGAGGAAGAGTAGGATCAGAGGCAGTCTGCTTACACATCAGCCCAGCTATCCTTGATGACAGCAATCTGATGGACCTTACACAATTTTGCCATTGACAGGTGCAGAAGAAGACATTCTGTTCTCAGCAGTAGCAAAAAAAAAAAACCCACTCGACAGCCTCATAGCACATGTCTGCGATCACGAAGCAAAATGTGTCAACATTGTTATGGCAAAGCTAAAACATGGCACACCTTTGCATTTTGAAAATAAGTGAAACATTGCCAGAGTACTATGTATTCTCCCTATGTGATGCTACATCAAACTTACAGCAACATGCTGATGAGGTGTAAGACAACATTGTAAAATTAAGCAAAGAGTATGAAACTTATTATCCTTCTTAAACTACCGAATGTCTTACTCTCCTGCTTCCAGGATCTGCTCACAGGTGAGAAAGTATTCAGTCTTCCTGCTACCTTCATCCAGGCTCTTTCTTCCATGAGGAATGCCCCCCTCTGCTCCAAAAAGAACCATCCTTCTCTCTAATAGCTCCTGTAAAAAGGCCTTCAGAGTTGCATCCTGGAAGGCTGCCATTCACTGTCCTGATGTTGCTGGGATTTCTACTCCTTGATAGTAATAGAAATTTAGGGTGATCAGATGCCCTTTAATAGCTGCTGGCACCAGATAATACAACTTTTTTCTTCACATGATGTGCACGGGGAGTGGTAATGCATTATTTCAAGGAGTTGAGTTTAATTATAATGCAAGGTCAGCTCATACGCTACAGGTGCCGACAGCGACCAAAAAGCAGTGCTACCACTGTTATAGTACTTGAGAGCACTTTCTTGGCCCCATTGTCTTTTTGTAATTATCACATAATTTGTCTGTATTAAAAGTGTGAAACATTTTACTGTAATAAGCATCTTTCTCTAATAAGTTTGGTTCAGCATGTTTCAAGGACCATTTGTGCCAAACTCGCAACATCCGACATGCCCAGAGGAAGGCCAGAGGTGGCACAGCTGCAGAAGTTCCCCCAAGCACCAAAAATGACAATATGAACTGCCAGTTCTGTGGACAACCCTGTCGATCCTGCTTGGACTCTCGTCATGAGAGGATCCACAGAAGACGATGAAATCATTTACAGCTTGGACATATTCGAACAACGAGGAATCAACCAAAACTCTAACAGTTAGAAAGAAATAACTGACATTTATATAGTGCCTTTCATGACCTCAATTTATTTATCATTTGATTTTGGTGGTTTAGTCTGAATGCAATACTCCAACAGCTGAAATATGTTCTCTTATTAAATAACACTATCAGTCCTAGATTGGTCTCCACCACACCAGAAATGAATGTGAAACCTAACCTTTGTGCAGTATAGCTGTGTCATATGGTATTCCAGTTTATGAAAGAAAATGTTTAGCCAGTGCTCTACATTTCCGCTTTGACATCAAAAATGATTTCGTGATTTATAAGCGATGTTATAACCTGTGATTTATTGATTGCTATGAAGTGAGCTTGATATAATACTACACATGTAATCTGTGTATATTTTCAATAGTGAAAATCAATCATTTTGATTAGAGAATAATGACTGCCCTGGTTGCTATAGCCCTCTATGAGATTACTCTGAGCAGATCAATGCAATTCTCAGCAAGTGCATGTCTATAATACAAAACTTCCTACAACACAGCACTAATTGGAAATTGGACTCTGAAAGGGCATGAAGATGGCTGGTGTGAGAAATGGAACATTTGACACTAGTGTAATTGGAGATTCTCTCCCTGCGAGAGAGAAGGGAATTTTACTTTACAGCTAGGCTGTGCTGCATCTGACCTGGGAGTGCATGATGCTTATATTGAGAAAACAAAGTGGAAAGGTTTGCTATTCCTCAGCACTACCATCCTTCACCATAATAAGCAGAAAATAAATTACAAAGAAAAACTTAGCAGAGCAATAATATGAACTTTGTTCTGTCAGCATCTGTGACAAGCATTCAGATACACTCCAAATATATAGATAATAGTCAAATGCATCATTCTGACTTGGAGTAAGAATAGTTAACATTTTAATTGTGAATACTTCAGAAGTAGTTTCATTTTTAAAACTGGTGCTTACATTATTGGTAATTGTTTTAATTGTGCATTGAAAAACTCAGTGTCATTTTTGATCAGTTATAATAGCCTCCTAAAAGCTGACAATTTAAAACAATCCTGAATATAGGTGTATGAAATATAACTGCACTGAAAATGCAGTGGAGTACTAGTCTCTGGTAACCTAAGCTGAATGTTCATCAAATGTTCGATTACTTGTACAGTGGGGGACAAAACAAGGTAAAAGAAGTCCTAAAGGGTGATATGAGTGTTCAAGATATGAGACTGACCTTTTAGAATTCATAAAGGGGCATGGGCTTCAGAATCTTGTAGTCTTTGATGGTTTCATTGGTGCAATTGCTGCCATTGACTACTGTAATTCTGTTGTGGAGATATCTGGATTAAAAATTCAAAAATTAGACACAAACCTGAGCCTTACTAAGTTCGCTGTGCCCCCATTAACAGCAGGGGCATTAAAAGTAAAACCAGATTCACTGATCTGTGCAGATTTTCTCTACAACTAGGAAAATTACTGGGCCAAAGCATTGAAACTGAGTTGTGGGCTCATTTGAGCAGAGAAAGTTTGAATTTCAATGATTTGTAGAGATTAGAATTTGTAGCAGGGACAAGGGGACACTGGGCCTGAAAACACTGAGATATAGTCTTTCCTGTTTAGTATTTAGAAAGAAAATATTGCCTGGGTGTAATGCATAGAGTAGTAAAAATGAGGTACCAACCTGGTGAATCTACAGCACAGAGCGACAGGCATGCTAAACAGTGGAAGCAGCATGTTCTAGAGAGAGCTAAGTGATACCACTGCCGATGGATCAGATCAAAGCTCTGCAGTTCTGCCACATCCAGTCAAGAATGGTTGTGGACAATTGAACAACTAATAGGAGGAGGAGGGTTCATGAGCATCACCATTCTCAATGATTGTGCAGCCCAGCTTGTGAGTGCAAAAAACACAGCTGAAGAATTTGCAACCAGCTTCAGCCAGAATTATTGAGTGGATGATCCATTTTGGTCTCCACCTGAGGTCACCACCATCACTGATATCAGTCTTCAGCCAATCTGATTCACTCCACGTGATATTAAAAAATGTCAGAGCTCACTGGGTGCAGCAAAGACTATTAACCCTGATGACATCCTGGCAAAAGCACTGAAGATGTGCTCCAGAACTAGCTGCACCCCTAGCCTAGCTGTTCCAGTACAGCTACAACACTGGCATCTACCCAATAATGTTAAAAATTGCCCAGGTATGTCCTTTCCGTAAAAAGTAGGACAAATCCAATCCAGCTAATTACCGTCCCATCAGTTTACTCTCAATCATCAGCAAATTGATGGACGGTGTCATTGACAGTGCTATCAAGCAGCACTTACTCAGCAACAACCTGCTCAATAATACCCTGTTGGGTTTCGCCAGGATAGTTTAACTCAAGACCTCATTATAACCTTGATCCAAACATAGACAAAAGAGCTGAATTCCAGAGGTGAAGTGAGAGTGACTGCCCTTAACATCAAGACAGCATTTTACTGAGCGTGGCATCAAGGAGCTCTAGTAAAACTGAAATCAGTGGAAATTGGGGGAAAAATCTCCACTGGCTGAAGGCATACCTAGCACAAAGGAAGATGGTTGTGGTTGTTGGCGGTCAATCATCTCAGCTCCAGGACATTGCTGCATGAGTTCCTCAGGGGAATGTCCCAGGCCCAACCATCTTCAGCAATGACCTTCCTTCCATTATAAGGTCAGAATTGGGGATGATTGCACAGTGTTCAGTTCCATTCACAACTCTGCAGAAAATGAAGCAGATTCTGCCCACATGCAGCAAGACCTGGACAACATTCAGGCTTTCGCTAACACGTGGCAAGTAACATTTGTGCCATATAAGTGCCAGGCAATGACCATCTCCAACATGAAAGAATCTAACCACATCCTCTTAATATTCAACAGAATTACCATCACTGATTTCCTATCATCAACATCGCGGGGTGGGGGGGGGTGGGTTGTGGGTTGGGGGGGGTCTGGTGGCGGTGTCACCATTAACCAGAAACTTAACTGGACCAGCCACATAAATACTGTGGCTGCAATAGCAGGTCGGAGGCTGGGTATTCTGCAGCGAGTCACTCACCTCCTGACTCCCCAAAGCCTTTCCGCCATTGGCAAGGCACAAATCAGAAGTGTGATAGAATAGAGCTTGGATGCTCCAACAACATTCAAAAAGCTCACCACCATTTAGGACACAGCAGCCTGCTTGATTGGTACCCCACCAACCATTTTAAACATGCCCTCCCTCCACTGGCACACTGTGGCTGTCATATGTACCATCCTCAAGATGCATTGCAGCAACTCACCAATGCTTCTAGACAGCACCTTCCAAACCCCTACTTCCCAGAAGAAAAAATGTACCAGGCACATGGGAACACCACCACATGCAAATTCCCTTTCAAGTTACACACCGTCCCGACTCGGAAATATATCCGCTGGGTCAAATTCCTGGAACTCTTCACCTAACAGCAATGGGGGGGGTGATACCTTCACCACAAGGACTGCAACATAGAAAACAGAAACATAGAAAATTTATGGCATAGACGGAAGCCATTCTGCCCAAAATGTTCGTGCCAGCCGAGAAGAATGGTCCTCTTTAATCACACTTTCCAGCTCTTGGTCTGTCACCCTGTCGGTTACAGCACTCCAAGTGCATATCCAAGTATTTTTTTTTCAATATAATGAGGGTTTCTGCCTCTATCACCCCTTCAGTCAGTGAGTTCCAGACATAGGAACATAGGAAATAAGAGCAAGAATAGGTCATTTGAACCCTCAAGCTTGCTCTGACATTCAACTAGATCATGGCTGATCTACCACAATGTCATTTTCCTTCACTATCCCCATATCCCTTGATATCTTTAATATCTAAAAATTTAGCGATCTCTGCCTTGAATATACTCAATTACTGAGCTTCCACAGCCCTCCGGGGAGAGAATTCCAAAGATTCACCACCCTCTGAGTGAAGAAATTCCTCATCATCTCAGCCCTAAATGGCTTACTTCTTATTCTGAGACTATGTCCCCTGGTTCTAGAGCCCCAGCTAGGGGAAATATCCTTCCTGCATGTATCCTGCCAAGCCCTGTAAGAATTTTGTATGCTTCAATGGGATCACCTCCCATTCTTCTAAACTCTAAAGAATATTGGCCCAGCCTCCTCAATCTCTCCTCATAGGACAATTCCAGTCTGGTGAACCTTTGTTGCACTCCTTCTATGGCAAGTATATCCTTCCTTAGGTAAGGAGAGTAAAACTGTACACATTACTCCAGGTGTGGTCTCACCAAGGCTCTATTGAATTGCATCAAGACTTCTTTACTCCTGTACTCAAATCCTCTTGTAATAAAGGCCAACATATCATTTGCCTTCCTAATTGCTTGCTGCACCTGCATGTTAGCTTTCACTGACTTATGAACAAGGTCACCCATGTCCCTTTGGACATCAACACTTCCCAATCTCTCACCATTTAGGAAATACTCTGCCTTTTTTGCTACCAAAGTGGATAACTTCACATTTTCCACATTATATTCCATCCGCCATGTTCTTGCCCACTCACTGAGCTTGTCTAAATCTCCTTGAAGTCTCTCTGCATCCTCCTCACAACTCACATTCCCACAAAGTTTTGTGTCAGCAGCAAACTTGGAAATGTTACATTTGGTCTCCACATCCAAATTATTGATACAGATACTGATATTGTGAATAGCTGGGGCCCAAGCACTGATCCTTGCGGTACCCCACGTGTCACAGCCTGCCAACCTGAAAATGATCCGTTTATTCCTACTCTCTGTTTTCTGTCCATTAACCAATTCTCAATCCATGCCAGTATATTACCCACAATCCCATGTGCTATTAATTTTGCTTACTAACCTCCTGTGTGGGACCTTATCAAAAGCCTTCTTAAAATCCAATACACCATATCCACTGGTTCCCCCTTATCAATTCTGCTAGTTACATCCTCAAAAAACTCTAATATGTTTGTCAAACATGATTTCCCTTTTATAAATCCATGTTGACTCTGCCTACCATTATTTTTTTAAGTGTCCAGTTATCGCATCCTTTGTAATAGATTTTAGCATTTTGTCGCTGCCGTCTGGGTGAAAAATTTCTCCTCAACTCCCCTTTAATTTTTCTGTCAATTACTTTAAATCTATGCCTCCTGGCTATTGTGATCTCTGCTAAGGGAAATAGGCTCTTCCTATCCAGTCTAACTAGGCCCCGTCATATTTTGGTACACATCAATTATAGAGTCAAAGAATCATTATGGAAAAGAAGGATGCTATTCGTCCCATTGAGTCCAAGTTGGATTTTTCTCTATATCCCCCTCAACCTCCTCTGTTCCAAAGGAAATAAGCTCAGTCTACACAATCTTTCCTGATAGCTAAAATTTTCCATTCATAGGGTCATAGAGTTATCCAGCACAGAAACAGGCCCTTCAGCCCATTGTGTCCATGCTGGCTGTCAAGCACCTATCTATTCTAATCCCATTTTCCAGCACTTGGCCCTTAGCCTTTCCTGGCAACATTCTCATGAAACTCCTCTGTACCCTCTCTAATGCGATCACACCCTTCCTGTAATGTGGTGTCCAGAACTGTACCCAGCACTCTAAATGAAACCTAACTAGATGTTTAAATATAGTTCTGGCCTAGTCTCCTTACTCTTATATTCTATGTATCAGCTAATAAAGGCAAGTATCCCATTTGCACTCTTAACCACCTTATCTACCTGTCCTCCTACCTTCAAGGATCTGTGGACATGCACTTCAACGTCCTTCTGCTTCTCTACACTTTTCCTTATTCTCTTGCCTTGCTTGCCCTCCTCATGTGCATTACCTCACACTTCTCTGGATTGAAATGAATTTGCCACTTTTCTGAGCAACTGATCAGTCCATTGATATTTTCCTACAGTCTACAACCTTCTTCCTCATTATTAACCACACAGACAATTTTTGCATCATCTGCAAACTTCTTAATCATGCCCCCTACATTTAAGTCTAAATCATTGCGATATACCATGAAAAGCATGGGACCCTGCAGAACCCCCACAGAAACAGCCTTCCAAGTCATAAAACACCCATTGATCCTCTCCTTCCTATCACTGAGCCAATTTTAGATCCAATTTGCCACTTTCCCTCGGATCCCGTGAGCTTTTATTTTTCCGACCAGTCTGCCATGTGGGACGTTGTCAAAAGCCTTGCTAAAATCCATGTAGACTGCATCAAATGTGATACCTTCATCGACCCTCAAAAAAATGCAATCAAGTTAGTCACACACACCTTCCCTTAACAAATTCTTGCTGACTGTCCTTGATTAATCTGTGCCTTTCTAAATAATGATTTCTACTGTCCCTCACTTTTTTCCAATAATTTGCCGACAACCGAGGTTAGGCTGACTTGTTTCTAATTACTCAGTCCATATCTTGCTCCCTTTCTAAGCAATGGTGCAACATTAGCAATGCTCCAGTCCTTGCACCACGCCTTTAGCCAGAAAGAATTGGAGAATGATGGTCAGAGCCTTTGCTATTTCCTCCCCTGCTCTTAACAGCTGGGGATATATTTCATCTAGGCCTGACATTTTATCCATTTTCAAAGATGTTAAACTCCTTAATATTTCCTTTCTCACTACGCTTATACCATCAATGTGATGAAAGGTCAGCAAACTGCTGAGTATTTCCTGCATTTTCTGTTTTTCTTTCAGATTTCCAGCATCCGTAATATTTTGTTTTCGTCCTACCGCACTGACACTGATTTACCTGCAAGTAGCTGTTTCCAGTCCACTTTTGCCAAAACACATTTCAGCTTAGTAAAATTGGCCTTTCCCCAATTTAAAATGTTTACTCTTGGTTCATCTTTTCCCTTTGTCATAACGATGTTAAATCTAACTGAAGTACGAGCTGGATTTTATAGGCCCCCCAATGTGGGGTTGGAGGCGGGAGGCGGGAGGTGGAGGGATGGAGGGCCCGGCACTGTTCTGTCGCCAAGCAATTTCCCCGGAGGCAGGAGAAGCCAACAATGGTCTTCCCGCACAGAGGCCAATTGAGGCCCTTATGTGGCCTATTAACAGACATTTAATGGCCTCTTCCCCCCGCTGCTATCATCTAACCAGTGGCGGGAGGTGCCTCTGCCACACTGGGAGGGCACCTTGTAAAACGAGGCACTCTCACTGCGGGCTTGGGCGTGGGGGTTCCTCCTCTGTGGACGATCTGTGGCCCATGGAGGAACCCTGCCGGCAAAACCTACACCTCTATGGACACCCCTCCCCCCGGAGTTCATGGCCATCCTCCCATAGCGCCTCATTTACCTGAGGTCTGGTGTTCTTGCACTGGGCCTGGATCCAAGGCCTCTGTAGTACCGGCAGTGGCCACCACTCCTGGTGGTGCTGCCGATACTGCTGAGCTGCCAGACCTCTGATTGGTTGGCAGCTCTTGGCGGCTGGATCCCCGTCTTTAAAGGAACGGAAATCCCGGCGCCGGGCACTTAAGTGCCTGAAGAATGGAGGAGGACCACTCACTGGGTGCTCGAAAAGGCCAAGGCAGGATTCCCCGCCCCACCCCGAGAGCCCCGCCGCTTCCACAAAATCCAGCCCATGGTCACTACCACCAAAATGCTCTCCCACTGATACCTCTTCCACCTACCCAGCTTCATTTCCTAAACTTAAGTTCAGAACTGTCCCTTCTCTTGTTAGGCTTGCTACATACTGGCAAAAAAGTTCTCCTGATTGCATTTTAAGAATTCTGTGCCCTCTAAACCTTGCAGCGGTTCAAGAAGATGGCTCACCACCACCTTTTCAAGGATAATTAGGAATGGGCAATAAAAATTGGCCTTGCCAGTGACACCCACATCCCATGAACAAATTAAAAATAGGACAAAAATGGGGCAGCATGGATCGCACATGTGTAATACGGGCTGCATGATTTTTTGGCCATTTAAATTAATGGACAGAAAATCATCTGAGTCATCGGCGTGCAATCCACCTTACGGGTTTTGTTCTTTGAATTCTAACTTGATAAAGCTTAATGGACAAGTGCTAAAGGCAAAACTTGTCTTTGATTAACTGAATAAAATGCAACTGGTTGGCTTGTATGCGACTATATTCTGCACTGTTATGAAAACCCAACTCAGTTGGGAAAAGGCTACACAATGGTTTGTTGTAAAAGAAAAACTTGTCTAATTAAGTTCCTGGATAGAGAGCGCCAAACATTAAATGTGAATTTCCATGGCCTTCTCCCATCTGTCCACTGTTTACAACATTCTTCCTGGGGTTTCTGTGGCTCTTTTGTAAATGTTATGGCATAGGAGTGGCAGAATGCCAAGGGAAAATCTCCCCCCTCCAATTTTCTACCTTTATTCATCTTGTTAAAACAGTTTATCAAAAAAAGTCTTTGTATGTCAAAAATAATACGGAAGTCCAGTACATTGTGATCATATGCTCATGGCTGTTTTTAGTAACGAGTTGGAAATGTTAGGGGACATTATTCTTTACTCCTCACCCTCTGGGACTTTTTCTCCAGGACCTCTGCAACTCTGCCTTGTTAGCTTTGCTAATGCCATAAAAAGTCTCCTTAAGACCATTCACTCCAATTTTGTTTTCTCACTAAAATAAAAGCAAAATACTGCGGATGCTGGAAATCTGGAAAAAAGACAAGAAATGCTGGAAATACTCAGCAGGTCTGGCAGCATCTGTGGAGAGATGCCACCTCAGCGTGATGCCACAACCAAACGCATCTTCCCCTCCCTTCCCCTGTCAGCATTCCGAAGGGATCATTCCCTCCGTGACACCCTGGTCCACTCCTCCATTACCCCCGCCACCTCGTCCCCTCCCCATGGCACCTTCCCCTGCAATCGCAGAAGGTGTAATACCTACCCATTTACCTCCTCTCTCCTCACTATCCCAGGCGCCAAACACTCCTTTCAGGTGAAGCAGCGATTTACTTGTACTTCTTTCAATGTAGTATACTGTATTCGCTGCTCACAGTGTGGTGTCCTCTACATTGGGGAGACCAAACGCAGACTGGATGACCGCTTTGTGGAACACCTCCGCTCAGTCCGCAAAAAGGACCCCGAGCCTCCGGTTGCTTGCCATTTCAACACTCCCCCCTGCTCTCATGCTCACATCTCTGTCCTGGGATTGCTGCAGTGTCCCAGTGAACATCAACGCATGCTCGAGGAACACCATCTCATTTATCGATTAAGCACACTACAGCCTGCCGGACTGAACATTGAGTTCAATAATTTCAGAGCATGACGGGCCCCCATTTTATTTTTATTTTTTATTATTTTTTTCTTTTTCCTTTTTTAAATTTTTGTTTTCTGTGTTTATTTTATTTTATTTCATCTTAGTTTGTTCAGTTTGCTTACCCACTGTTTTTTGTTCATGTTTGTACTTGCGGCTGTTCAATTTTCAGTCCGTTAGCACCCTATCTGTACTAATGCTTTATCTTTCAACACACTATTAACATATTGTTTGCCTTTGCTCCACGACTTTCTGGTCAGCTATTCCGCTTTACTTGCTTATAACCTTTTACATTTCTAATATTTGCCAGTTCTGAAGAAGGGTCACTGACCTGAAACGTTAACTCTGCTTCTCTCTCCACAGATGCTGCCAGACCTGCTGAGTATTTCCAGCATTTCTTGTTTTTCTTTGTTTTCTCACTCTGCGTTTGTGTCTCAAGAATGAAAGATTTGCATTTGCATAGCGTCTTTCATAACTTCAGGATGTCCCAAAGCATTTTATAGCCTTTTTTTCATTTTTATTCATTCATTGGATGTGAGTGTTGCTGGCAAAGCCAGCATTTATTGCCCATCCCTAATTGCCCTTCAGAAGGTGGTGGTGAGCCGTCTTCTTGAACCACAGAAGTCCATGTGGGTAGGTACATCCACAGCTTTGTTAAGTAGGGATTTTCAGGGTTTTGACCCAGCAATGATGATATTTTACCGAGTTAGAATGGCATATGACTTGGAGGGGAACTTGCAGGTGATGGTATTCCCTTGTGTCTGCTGCTCTTGTCCTACCAGGTGGTAGAGGTCAGAGGTTTGGGAGGTGTTGTTGAAGAAGCCTTGGTGAGTTCCTATAGACGATGCACTAGCGGATGGATAAATATTGGCCAGAGCACCAGAGAGAACTCCCCTGCTCTTCTTCGAAATAGTGCCATGGAATCTTTCATGTCCAAAGGAGAGGACAGATGGGGCCTCAGTTTAACGCCTTATCTTATAATCGCATCTTCTCGAGTGCAGCACTCCCTCAGCATTGCACTAGTGTCAGTATAGATGTGTGCTCAATTCACAATCAATTACGTGACTTGAACACACAATCTTCTAACTCAGAGGTTAGAGTGCCATCACTGAGCCACAGCTGACATCTATGCTTTGTAAAGAGCTTTGAGACCTCTCTTTGCTTGCAAAGAGTGCTTTAGAAAGTTATGTTGTTGTTCAGAGTGAAATTCAGTTACAAGGTGCAAATATTTGCAATTTTGATTTTTAAAAATCTATTGATTTTGTTCTACAATGCTGTTAATAATCACAATATCTTAATAATTTATTGATTTTACACTATTGTTTAAATAGTCCTGATGCACAGAAACAGTTGGGGTGGTTTTAACCAAACTCGCCTGATGGAAAGCCATGGGACCTGGGGTAACAGTCCATTGAGATCAATGGAGTATAAAAATAGGTCAGGTGCAAAACACCCAATCCTGCCAGTTTCCCAACTGGTGTGTTAGGTTAAAATTGCCCCCTCTCTCTCTCTTGCTTTCTATCCCTGTGAATCATATGCAAGAATAATGCAAAATTAACAAACTCTTGTGGCCATGCAATTGGTAGAGATACTGTTAACTTTGCAAAATTAATAATTCTTTAAAATAAATACAAGTCTTAGTAAGACTATGTCAGAGTATCAGAAGATAATTTATAATTTGAATTACTGCTGCCAATCCAATATACAAGTGTAATTTTGCTCAAAATAATCTTTGAGTAGAGTTATGTATAAATTTGGAAAATCCACGATCAATCCTTAAAATTCATCATTTTGATAATGAATTGCATAAACTAATCAGGATGAAATTAAATTTGTTGAGATATTTTGGAGCATTTATTGAGGCTTTTATAAGCACGGCAACTGTTGCAATTATCATTTGGAACAACCGGTAGACATGTGACAAAGAAAAGGAAATTTAGTTTTTATTTTCATGTATGAAAATGTTACGGCCGAGGCAGGAGGAGTGAAACTGTTAATCCAGTCCCACTTCTTCACGGATCACAGCATATCAATAAATTTTCCCACTTCCCGAAAACAAACAATTAGATACTCTGTCTGTCCCCAGAATAAAGCACACCAACCTGGTTTCTTTAATCAACAACAAAATTAACCATTTATTATAAAACCAAGTCTTAACCAATAATGAAGTAAATCGATATATGAATTGAGATATTAAAGCTCCTTATTTTCCCTAGACCTCATGCGCACACACACATACATCCACAAACCGGTTAACTGGGGGAAAAAAAGGATTTTGGTTTACAGCTGTTTCACAGGAATGAAAGGAATAATAAAATAACTTAGCTTGTTATGATCTAGAAGGAAGTTCTAGGTTTGGCGAGGTGTTCCAAAGTCTAATAGCTCGATGCCACTCGAAGTCTTTCCAGGTGAGATTGATGAACAGTCTGTGATGGGTAGGCGGTTATGGAAGTTCAACTGCAGCAGACTTCACATAGGTCTTCCATCAGGGATGTAGCAACAGGTGTCAGGTCCCTGTTACACATTCGATGCAAAAGTCCTTTTCAAAGAGACAAGATTTCTGCAAGCATTCAGGGTTTTGTAAAAATGCAGGAGGCAATAGTACCACTTTTGATGCAGGGATTCTTCAAAGACAGGAGGTAATAGGAATCTACCACATTTGAGATATAG
This sequence comes from Heterodontus francisci, assembly GCF_036365525.1. Classification (NCBI taxonomy): domain Eukaryota; kingdom Metazoa; phylum Chordata; class Chondrichthyes; order Heterodontiformes; family Heterodontidae; genus Heterodontus; species Heterodontus francisci. The sequence goes on from NC_090376.1 coordinate 141,384,308, forward strand.
TGTTTCTTCTCAAGAGATGCAGGATTCCTTTACAGTGAAGTAATACTTTTTTTGGTCTACTTCCTCCAGGCAGGTCAGAATTAAATTTCAAATACCTGCTTTTTTGTCCAAACTCTCTGGCTTTTTAAAGTTCAAAACAGAAACTGAAACTTCTCTCTCTTGTCACTCAAAGAGTAGCTCTGAGGTCAAACCCCTTATTGATTTCCTTGAAATTACCTGCTTTCCTGCCCTTGTTTATAAGTTCAACCCCTGCTGGACTTCCTTTCAAAACATCCATAGAGTTGAGTTGTCTCAGTGTCCACTGAAATCCTTTTTCAGTTTTTTAAAACACACAGAATCCTAAGTTTTTAATACAAAAACAAAATCCTTGTAACAAAAGTTCTAAGGAAAGGTCATCAACCTAAAACATTGGACAACATCTTACTGGAAAAATAACTCTGTGTTAATGATGCACGCTGTTCTTAATATGCAAATCGACCAAGATCAGGAGCCTATGAAGTAAGCTGTGAGTTGCAAATGTATTAAACTGGCTGGTCAATTTATATTGCTTCAGCATTTGCTTTTCACAAATAACATCTTGCTGGATTTGCACATAAATTGCCCATTAACCTCACTGAAGAATATTAGGGCTGGTAATTCAGAATGTAAGTAACCTATTAACCACAAGATAATTGTTAATGCAAAGCCAATCAACCTCTGTGGCTGAGAAAGGGAACAATTTAAATTGTTCAATCTCATGCCTGCATGTAGTAAAATGTTGTTGGAGAATTTTTTAAAAATCAATTTTTAATTTTTCTTTATAATTTTTCTTTCCCCCTCTTTTTTCTGCCTCTCCAAATGAAATTTTTCTTTCCCCCTCTTTATTTTTCTTTTTTTTTATATTACTCAAATTTATCATTCTACTCCATTCCTCTGTTTCATTCTCAATCCTTAAATCTCATTGGTTAAAATCTGTTGGACCTGCTGTTCTCCATTCCCAAACACCCTGTTGCCCTTGTCGTGCTGTTATAAATGTGCACTTCCAGCAAGTTACAACACAAAAGAATTTTAAGCTGGAGTGTGCAAGAATATGTCAAACTAATGGTGTATGCTGCGACATGCTTGACTCGACAAGATCTGTCCTATTTTAGGGGTGTTCAGGGGTGACTTAGATGAAAAGACAGAGAGGAATGTATCTAAGTTTGCTGATGATACAAAGGTAGGTGGAAAGATAAGCTGTGGGGAGGACACAGAGAGGCTGCAAAGAGATATAGACAGGTTAAGTGAGTGGGCAACAATATGGCAGATGGAGTATAATGTAGGGAAGAGTGAAGTTATGCACTTCGGTCGTAAGAATAGAAAAACAGAATATTTTTTAAAGGGTGTGAAACTTGTAAGTGTCAATGTTCAAAGAGACTTGGGTGTGCTTGTACAAAGAACACAGAAAGTTAACATGCAGGTACAGCAATCAATTCGGAAGGCAAATGGCATGTTGGCCTTTATTGCAAAGGGATTGGAGTACAGGAATAAGGAAGTATTGCTACAATTGTACAGGGTTTTGGTGAGACTACATTTGCTATACTGTGTGCAGTTTTGGTCTTCACATTTAGGAAAGGATATACTTGCATTGGAGGCTGTACAGTGAAGCTTCACTAGACTGGTTTCTTGGATGAGGGGTCTGTCCTATGATGAGAGACTAAGTAAATTGGGCCTGTATTCTCTGGAGTTTAGAAGAATGAAAGGCAATCTCATTGAAACATGTAAGATTCTAAAGGGGCTGGATAGGGTAGACACTGAGATTATTTCCGCTGGTCGGGGAATCTAAAACACAAGGGCACAGTCTCAGGATAAGTGCTGATCATTTAGGACTGAGATGAGGGAAAATTACTTCACTCAAAGGGTTGTGAATCTTTGGAATTCTCTACCCCAGAAGGTTGTGGATTCGCCATCATTGAAAACATTTAAGGCTGGGATAGACTGATATTTGGTCTCTCGGGGAATCTAGGGATGTGGCAAGCGGGCGGGAAAATGGAGTTGAATCCTTAGATCAGCCATGATCATTTTGAATGGCGGAGTAGGCTCGATGGGCCCTATGGTCTACTCCTGCTCCTATTTCTTGTATTCTTGTGTTCTTGTGTTCTCTGCCTTTCCCTGGTGTTCTCTGCTCTCTTCTCCTAAAAGGAAGGAAAGAAGAAACCAAAAAGTGAAAGTAATGGCATGTATTCACCCAATGAATGCAGTGCATTTGGTGAGGGTGACTACGAGGGAGAGGCATGACATTGAATAGGATGGGAATAAGTGTGAGTCGTGAATGGATAGAGATGGTGATGTGAGGAAGTGCATAGACAGAGAGGGATGAGTGCACCTGCAAGGTAAGGGGGTGTCAGGAGTGATGTGCTGGAGTAGGTTTGAGAAGGCGGAGTTGGGGTGATGGACACATCACATTGTAGGTGAGCTTTCTGACCAGCCTAGATCATTAAAGCACCTCCTGCATTGGATCCAGGAGTATGGCACGACACTCCTGCTGCTGAACTCCTGGCATCCTCCAACCACATCTTGCTTTCTGAAATAAAAACAAGAAATGCTGGAAATACTCAGCAGGTCTGGCAGCATCTATGGAGAGAGAAGCAGAGGGAGAAGGGTCACTGACCTGAAACGTTAACTCTGCTTTTCTCTCCACAGATGCTACCAGACCTGCTGAGTATTTCCAGCATTTCTTGTTTTTATTTCAGATTTCCAGCATCCGCAGAATTTTGCTTTTATCTTGGTTTCTGTTGCAGGTTTTCTTCTCCTATTGCTGGGGAATAATATTTCCCTCCTACTCCTTGCAGCCTTCAGCGGCACGTGTAGGGAGGCATCATTGAAGCAGGGTGCAGCCTTTATGCATCTCCCTTCCATTTCTCCTTCCTCATTTCGTCTACAGAATGTCAGTCACCTCTAGATTGCTTCTTTGCAGTTTGCCTTTAAATATGTGAGTTAAGATTGTGTAATGCGGGTCCTTATCACACCCCCTGCCACTGATTGGATGGAAAACGCAGAAGCAAAATTATAATGCGGTGGCTGCATTAAGAAGCCACTGACAGACATGCTTAACATACTTCCAGATTTCCCATGTACTAGCGGACCCTTCCCCAGCCCCACTCCAGCTGGTCTGAAAGTCAAGATCAAAGCCAATGACTCTGTTTCACTCTCCCCACATGCTGCCTGACTTGCTGAGTGTTTTCCAGCAAGTTCTGGTTTTATTTCAGATTTTCGGCATCTGCAGTATTCTTTTTTGTTTTTTTTTCAATTAGTTGGGATAAATCTACATGAAAAACAGCAGCTGCCTGTTGTGTTTCAGGGAAGTTATTTTCATCTGAGCCATTTGTCAGCTGAAATACAGTCATTCAATTTCAAATTCATAAAGTTGTAGCTTTGTTGTTGTTCCATGCCTCCTTAAAATACAGCCAATTGTTTAATTTCATGAGATCCTCCATGACACTATCCTGGTAATGGCAGTCTGATAATGGTCCCAAATTTGCAGTTGTAATGACATCAAAACTCTCAGTGCTCGTTGACGTTACAGTAAAAAACTGAGAGCAACCTCTGGCGTCTGCACAACCACAGTTAAATGCAAAAATTGAGAAGTTGCTGTCAGTGATACCCTGCTCCTCCACAGTGTGAGCTGTTGCAGTCTTTCCAGATAAAATCAACACACGATCAATGATTAAATGTGAACTTCACATTTTTGCACACTATTCTCACTTGCAAAAGCATTGAAAATTTTAAGTCTTTTTGAATAAAGTGTATCTGAGTTTCAAGACATACTAAGTCATAATTATTGCTGAACAACCTCTCTAGACTTGATAAACTTGCAACTAGTAGGGTAGATAAAGGGGAGCCTATAGATGTAGCATACTTGCATTTCCAAAAGAAATTCAATAAGGTGCCACATAAAAGGTTAATATGCAAGATAAGGTCTCATGGTGTTAGAGATAATATATTAGCATGGAACAGACAGGAAGCAGAGAGTAAAGATAAAAGAGGCATTTTCAAGTTGGCAGGCTGTAACTAGTGAATTATCACAAGGATCAGTGCTGGGATCTTAGCTATTTACTATCTATATTAATGACTTAGAGGAAGAGACCAAGAGTAAGGTATCCAAATTTGCTGATGATACAAAACTAGGTGGAAATTTAAGCTGTGAGGAGAACGCAAAGAGGCTGCAAAGAGATGGAGTATAATATGGGGATGTGTGAAGTTACTTACTTTGGTAGTAAAATAGAAAAGCAGAATACTCTTTAAAAGCATGAAACTTCTAAATGTTCTTGTTCAGAGAGACTTAGGTGTACTCATACAAGGAGCACAGAAAGTTAGCATGCAGGTGCTGCAAGCAATTAGGAAGGCAAATGGCATGTTGGCCTTTATTGCAAAGGGATTGGATTACAAGAGCAAGAAAGTCTTGCTAGAGTTGTGTAGGGCTTTGGTGAGACCATGCCTGGAGTACTGTGTGCAGTTTTGGTCTCCGCATCCAAAGAAGGATATACTTGCCTTGGAGGTGGTCGAGAAAAAGCTCACTAGAATGGTTCCTGGGATGAGTGAGTTGTCCTATGCTGAGTGGCTGAGTGGCTGAGTAAATTGGGCCAATACTCTCTTGAGTTTAGAAGAATGAGAGGGGATCACTTTGAAACATACAGAGTTGGAAAAACCTTGACAGGGCAGACGCTGAGAGGTTGTTTCTCCTGGCTGGGGGGATCCATAACACAGGGGCACAGCCTCAGGATAAGGGGTCGATCATTTAGGTCTGAGATGAGGGGAAATTTCTTCATTTAGAGGGTTGTGAATATTTGAAATTTTGTACTGCAGATGGTTGTGAATAGTCCATCTATTCTATCTAGTCTGTCAGTTCTCAGAAAATCAAGCATTATAGGGAGTGTGTGGGAAAGTGGAGTTGAGGCAGAGGATCAACCGTGATCGCATTGAATGGCAGAGCACCTTGAGGGGCCATATGGTCTCCTCCTGCTCCTATTTCTTATTCTCTTATGTTCTTAAAACTAATTTTACAAGTATGGAGTGTCATTCCCTCAGAATAGCATTTAAAAATTCCATGATTTTTAACATTATAAAAAATAGTTTTTTCAAAACAGTGTTTATGGTATTTCAGCTTCTACTTTAATCATGTGTGTCATTGTTTATTTAGCTTTCTATAAAATGATTTAAAAGTGAATTAGAACCTGTGCTTTTTCCTTTCTGATTTGCTGTCTGTGGGAATTCTTCAATCTGATTGGCTGATCAGCCTATCTGATCACTTTGCTGCTGCTTTATTGAAGGTGCCAGAGTTAAAGTCATGTCAGACTGGAGGAAATCGATGCCGTAGACCCCACTAAACCTTTATGAGGTCAATGGCCCCTTCACTGTTGACCACAAAATCTGGGTTATTTTAAATTCTTACGTTAAGAACATTGTGGTTGTTGTATGTGAATGCCACCAGTTCTTCAGCAGTTATCCCATTCTTTACCAAGGTGTGAAGACTGCCAACATTTTAGGTGTCTGACAACATCAGAGAATTTGCTTATCTTTTAGAGGAGTACACATTACTATAACATAACACCCTTCTATAGCCTTTCAGTTTCCTGTTTGCCTGTGCTACTATGTATGAAGGGTGTGTACAGCTCTATGTTCAACTCTTACATATGCCCTACTAGAGACTGTAGGACCAATTCTCTGAATGTGTGCTCTCAGCAATGAGCATTGCCCACTGAGAGTTCGGATGAAGTAATTATTGGTGTGCTCCTCATGTTTTTATATTAATGTACTGAAAATCATAGGGAGCGTGTTTAGAATTTCACACTCCTATTGAGTGACAGTTCCTGATGGGAGCGTACATTGCAAAAATAATTCCATGTGTACATTTATAAGAATTTGATGAAATAAATTGGAAGTACTGCAGACACATTTTGAACTATCAACTCAGGTATGCGCAGTGTAAATTGATGATTGTAATGTATAGCATCTTGCTTATGTGCTTATTACAGTGAATTCTTTTATTTGCAAATTAATCTGGACAGTAGTTTAGTCTGTATGATCTGAGGTAATATGTTCCATCATCTAAATCGAAAAGAAATGTCGTGGGCATTCTATGAGTTTTCCAGGAACCAATTTATTACAGTCAGGGTTAATTGTTAATCGGATTATGCTATGCTTTATAACACAAGGGTTAAAAATGCAAGATTGATTCATCGGAAATTTTTTCTGTTGGTGAAAGCTGTTCCCAAGCAATTTATGTGAGAAAAAAATGTATTGGGAATAGCTTGAACCATAACAGTAGTGTCTCTTGCATTGTGCTCTGCAGTATTGTGGAGCTCAACTGTCATGCTATTGATGCTTAAAGTTATCGTTTAGAAGTACAAGGGATACGACATTTGATTTTCGTACTCTTGCTTTACAGCGTCACATGTCAGGAGTGTATCACTAGAATTTGGTTCAAGATTCCCCTCCCTCCCCTGCCAAGACTAAATTAATTGATGAAAAGTCGTCGGGGCATGTGCCTCAATACCTAATATGCATTCTCACGTACCAAGCTATTTGCTGGGAGTGCTAATAATGAAAATGTACCCCTAGAGCACTATAATCCAGCAGGTGTTTGATTTTTGAATGACAATCGAACCTGTGGAGCTGCACAGGAAGAGGATTCGCCAGCTGGTATGTGTGATGCCTCGCTATTTTATAAGCTACAAAATGAGATAACAAAATTGTGTTGCTTTCTGTTTCTGAGGCTTGGGACTTGCTTACAACCAGCTTAAGAGATAAAATTGCACAAACGTACATGTCAGCTTACCCTCATTGATTTTAGACTCTGAAGACAGTCCATTGTCAAATGACTAATGAAATACTCCTGATAGGTAGACAGGAATACTGCCCTTGTCAACATTTAAAGTTGGCCATAATTGGTTAAAAAAAAAAATATATATATACCAGCCTCAATAGAAGGAAGCCTCTGGCCTCCTTCAGCCCTGATCTCCAACAATCCCCTGACCTCCTGATCGTAGGCCTCATCTCCCTCCAAATTGGTAACCAGAGCTTCCACTGTACCTCCCGATTGTTAATCTCCATCTCACTCCTCATTGCGGACAGAAACTTCCTCCCACCATCCTGATTGCTGCCATCATCCCCACCTCTGCCATCATCCCCAAGGTTCCCTGGCTGCAGCCTGCTGCCACTGGTGCTTCAACCTGCCCATCGACCAGGCTGCCCAGTTGACAGGCTCTGAGGTGGAGCTACAAGATACAAATGAAGACCTCCTGTTAAGATCGGCACAACCTCCACGTCCCCAGACTTGCCAGGTTCTTCAGCTGTTTTTGGCCTACCCCGTATCCTCCCCACCTCCCTGTAAATATCAGGGCCACTGTTTTCACTGGCCTCTTTTTATCCAATTATTCCTCATTAGAACTTCAAAGTTACCTCCAGCCCCAGCCTTGAATTTCTCAACCAGCAGGATAGGGCCTTGGAGCTATCCACAATTGCAATACCTTCTGCAAACAGCTGACAGCAGGACTAGTTTAGTTGATAGGGATTTGCACTGCCACTTTTTTTTCTTCCCATCCACAAGGCACTTCATAGGAGCGTTATTAAACACAATTTGTTACCAAGCCACATTGGGAGATATTACGACTGGAGAGAGGGACCTATTAGGGGTAAAAATAAAAAAGGGAAATAGAAGTTATGGGCTCGGGTCTGGAATGGCAGCCAAAACAGGTATGTGAATGAATGCAGGGAACCTCACGTTACATAGGTATGGTTACATCGCAATAGTTACATATTGTAGTTACATATGTTATGGAGAGATGATAGGGATGATTTCCCCTTTTTCACCTCTCGACTGACCAAAAACAACATTTTTTTGATGGAAAAGGTTTTTTTTGACCCCTGAGTGCTTTAATTGTAAAGAACAGACACTGACAGGTTTTCTTGTAATTTTAAAAGGAAGATAAATGTCTATTGGACAACACCTGAAATATACGCAGCAATACTTGTACAGATACAAACACACTCAAGAAAAGATAGAGATTATAAAGATAATGTGCGCTAGGTCTGATGATTTTAAAGAGTTTTCTGTTAAACTTGCTTTTCCCTGGGGTGAAGACTTGAAACGATGCAGGCCTGTAATCTTTTCCCTTGTTCACTGAGGAAAGGCTTGGGAGGTTCAGGAAGATAGATGCGATGTTGCAGACTGCTCCTGTTATATTCCAGCCAAAGGTCAATGCGACATCCTGGTTCAATTTCTCAGATAGGGAGTTCAAGGCCAAACTCCAGTTGCTGCCTACATGTAGTTCAACAATGGTTATCTCAGGCAGGGGCTCTTCTCTTTGATGGCATAGATGGAACTCCTTTGTCTGCCCAGAATATATCTGCACCAAAGCTCCTTATCAGAAACCTAGTTTCTGTCATGTGACCACAGTTTCTTTCCATTGCCCTCATAAATGCTTTCTGATGGTGAGGGCATTGTTAGACAAAGGAGTCGGGGTGTCATTCATCCTCATCTCACCTTGATAAAGTAGGGATTTTCACACCTATTCTTTGGAATCTGAGTTTAGAGTCAAAAAGACTGCAACAGTATTGTTCACCCAATCAGTTGGAGAGAAGCAGCCATTACCACAGAAAAGGTCATTTGCATTTTAATGATTTCTCATGGATGTGTCCAGAAAGGTCGTTTGTATTTTAATGACTTCTCCAAGACTTGTCCGTACATGAGAATCAGCTCAGGGTTCTTGTAGTTTTATGTGTATCGGCAGGAAAGGAAAGGTCACCTGACCTCTTACTCCATTTTGTTTACAAGAGAAGTATCCATTTTGGGTTTACTTCATAAGTTCATTTTATAGTTCATAAATTCAGATTGTGTGGACATGACACATAATATAGATATCCCCTGGTTGTACAGAGAATAAAGAGACTGAAAGACAATGCTCAACAGTGTGCCCAATTTCTTTGTCAAAACTTTAGGGTTGTTTTGTCAAACACATGTGGGGAGCCTCGGTTACTGAGAACATATATTGGGAATTCATTGATGTGCTTCCCATGGCTCTATGATATGATAGCTTTACGTGGACTTTTAGAGGGTGATGCTCTGTGCTGGGAGAGTGGGATTTTTTTTTGTTTAATCTTTCCAGGTCAATTCAGTACATGTTTGGCCTATTTGTCACATAGCTGAATCTTAACAATTGTTTATAATAAAGTTCTTGTTGGAACTTCTCTATTTTGGACTGATTGGCTCAATAGTACAGTGAACATTATCAACCCAAAATCACCTTGTTGGCTGCCAGGACGGCTGGCCTGACTGAAAATTGGAACTTTAGTTATTATCCTGTAAGTAGAAATGGGGCTCTGTGAGTCATATTGTTATGGAGAAGTGAGAGATGATAGGGATGGTTCCTCCATTCCCACCTTTCGACTGACCAAAGACAGCGATTTTTTTTAATTCATTTTTTTTAAACCCTTGAATGCTTTATTTGTCAATAATATTAACTTAGCTTTAAGAATCCAACTTTAGCAGGCCAGGTCAGTGCATTATTTGTGGCACATTTTATGTATTAAGATGGACACTGGGTGTGGTGTTTGCCCAAGCAGCATGAATATTCTGCACAGGACCTCATTACCGTAATTGCTCAATTTAAATGGATGGAAAACCATGCTTACCTAAATTATCATGTATACTTCTGTTGGGCAAGGAGCATGAAGTCAAGAAATCACCACTTTAGAATAATGAAATCCTCAGTTCCTGTGAATATTGAGTCGTTATAATTTTCTGAAACATGTTTTAAAAGTGTATTTTTTTCTACATCTTTCCTTAAGTTGAAGTACATTGCTTTGTAGTGGAAATATAGAACTCAACAGATCCATTGATGGGCTGAAGTCACCACTCATTGCATCATTAACCAGGTAAACCAGAAGATCCCAGCTTTGATCCAGAACGCACACAGTTACTGGAGACCTGATAATAATTGGGAGCAGCAGTCCAATATCATATGTGACTAAGTTCAACATGTCTGTCAGTGGCATCTTAACACAGTTGCCTTATTATCATTTTACCTCTGGGTTTGGCATCGATTGCATGGCAGCAGGTATGAGGACCCCCATGACTCGATCTCAACTCTCAGCATTTGAAGTGCCAGTGCGAAGATGGAATTTGGAGGAGTTGGGAGTTGGAAGCAAGTGAAGAAAAACTGCGAGAACGCTAATGATGCCTCCTTTGATGCATTGGTGGGAACAGTGAGAAGTTGCAGAGAGCTACAGTTCCCCAGGAACAGGAGGGCGAAACCTACTGCTGCCACAAAGAAGGCATGGATAGAGGCAGCACAGGAGGTCAGCAGCAGGAGTGTCGTGCCGTACTCCTGGATTCAGAGCAGGAAGTGCTTTAATGACTTAAGCACGTTTCCCTACATCCTGCTCGGTGTATCACCCTCCTCCCCAACTCTGCCTTGTCAGGACTACTCCGTCATATCACTCCTCACAACCACTTAATTTACAAGTGCATCCATCCTTCTATTTCTATGCACTTCCTCACATCTCCATCTATCTATCCACCATTGCCATTCACCCTCAACCTTCTGAAATTTAAAGTCCTTCCTTGATAGTCATCCTCATGAAAAATATCTCATCCATTGGGTGAACATATTCTCTTACAGTCACTCATAGATCTGCTCTTCTCCCCAATGCAGGAGAAAGAAAGCAAAACCCACAGGAAAGAGAGAGAGAAACAGAGGTGGGCCCTGCAGGAACATATTTCTGTTATTACTCACCAGCTGCACATTGATGGATTGGAAACCCTTGGGGGTTCACTAATAATTCTGGTTGATCTAGGAGTTTGCAAATTGTCATGTCTGTGCAGTTGGTGATGTCTGATCCCTGGGGGAAGCCAGCTAGAGATACAAACCTGAGCACCTACTCATTCTGACTGGCATCCTCGCAGGCAAAGTTCAGCCCTGACAAACAACCCATCAGTCTCTTACCTAATGCATCTGTGTTCCTGGATATGTCTCTGGCAGATGACTGGAAAGATCCAAAGGCAAAAAATGTTGAGGGCAGTGGTGACTTTGACAGCCGCTAGTAATGCATAGCCATGAAGTCCAACAAGGAGTAATTCGTCTTCTAGGAGGCTGCAAATCACCACCTGATGTGACAACCTGAGCCCCCAGAAGCACTGCTGTTCCGATACGTCAATGAAACTCAGCCTTTGCCTGTACACTCTGGGCTGAATTATACTCCCCCGTCCCTGGAAGCGGTGGCATATATTGGGGGCCCGCATGCACAGGCCGCGCACCGCAACACCGCTGCGATCTAGCGCATGGCGGTTCATTTAAATACGCAGGGCCACACCCCCCAGTCACATGGCAGGGCAGCCTCAGCGATGCAGTGAACGGCATCAGTTGCCGCTGCGCAGGCGCTGCCGGCATTTTTAGAGGGCTGCCAGACCTGCAGAGAAACTATAGAATTGAACGCCATACCCCACACCCCTCACTACACTGTAAATAAATTTCTGGCCTGTCCCCTTCACCAATACAATGAAAATAAATGGCTTCCCCATTCCCCCCACCAAAAACACTTACACTGATGATTTGTCCTCTCCCCACCCCCCCAAAATGGCACAAAATGCGGGGGTCATGCCTTACCCCCCACCCCCTGCATCTGCACTAGAAATACAGAGTTGACCCCGTTTCCCCCCCGCCCCCCACCCCCGACCACTTCACTAAAAATCCTGTTCCCCCTTTCCCGACCACAGTGGCACCAACTTTCCCTGGAGAGGAAAGTGAAGGTGGGTAAGTGCTGCCCATCACACGGAAGATGCCGGACAGCCAGTAAGATTGTGGTGAATGGTATTTAAATGTATTCAGTTCCTTTATTTAAATATTTAAAGTTGGGTTCCATCACTGAGTGGCGGGTGGTGGGGGCAGTGTGGAGCCTCACTGCCGCCGGGAAGATCGGGCCCGGCAATCCCGGCGTCAAGATCCATGGTGGGCCGCTGCCATTGTGATCTGCTGGCTTCCCGCCCCCACCCCCACCCCCACCCCACCCTGCTACCCCGCTGCCACGGAGCCCGGGCTTCGGGAGTTCAACAAAATCCCGGCTCCCATATCATGGTGTTACGACAGAGGCTGGAGGAACCTAAGAACAAACATAAGAAACAGGAGCAGGAGTAGGCCATTTGGCCGCTCAAGCCTGCCCCGCCACTCAATAAGATCACGGTTGATCTGCCCCAGACGACAACTCCTCTTTCGTGCCAGCTCCTCATAGCCCTCAACTCCCCGATATTTCAAAAATCTATCTACCTCCTTTTTACATACTTTCAGTGATCTCGCCTCCACAACTCTCTGGGGTAAAGAATTGTAGACATTCACTACCTCTGAGAGAAGAAATGCCTGCGCATCTCAGTTTTAAATGAGTGTCCCCTTATTCTGATTTCCCTTTCACAAAACCATGTTGACTCTGTTTGATTGCGTTAAGCTTTTCTAAATGTCCTGCTATTTCTTCCTTAATAATGGACTTCAGCATTTTCCCAATGACTGATGTTAGGCTGACTTGCCTATAGTTTCCTGCTATTTGTCTCTCTCCCTTCTTGAACAGGAGTGTCACATTAGCAGTTTTCCAATCCACTGGGACCCTCCCAGAATCCAGTGAGTTCTGGAATATTTCGACCATTGCCTCCACTATCTCTGCAGCCACCTCCTTTAAAATCCTTGAATGTAGGCCATCAGGTCCTGGTGACTTGTCTGCCTTTAGCCCTATTCATTTGTTAAATACTTTGTCCCTCATGATAGAGACTGTTACAAGATCTTTCCTCCCATTAGCTCCTTGGTTATTTGATATTTGTGGGATGTTTATAGTGTCCTCCACCGTGAAGACCAATGAAAAATATTGGTTTAAATTATCTGCCATTTCCCTATTCCTCGTTATCAATTTTCCAGTTGCATCCTCCAAGGGTGCCACACTCACTTTAGCTACTCTCTTTTTATATACCCGTAGAAGCTCTTGATGTTTTTATATTTCCTGCCAATTTACTTTCATAATCAATTTTCTCCCTCTTCATTAGCTTTTTAGTCATCCACTGCTGGTTCCTAAAAAATTCCCAATCCTCTGGCCTACCACTAGTTTTCGCCACTCTGTATGCCTTAGTTTTGATTGGATACTCTCCTTGACAGCACTGTATTTTTCTAGTTCCACATCTCCACAGGTCACAACACATAATTAAATGTTTACCCTGTTACCAATTCGTTCAATCATATACTCTACTCTTTATCCCAGAATAAAATACACCAACCAGGTTTCTTTAATAAACAACAAAATTATCAGTTTATTATAAAACAAGACTTATCCAGGTAATATGCAAAGCATTAACACACAGTTTGATATATGAATGTAGATTCCCTTCTAGATACACAACACACAAGCACTCACACACACATACACCAGTTAGAAGAAAAATCCATGCAGAGGTCTTTTCCAAAAAAACACAAATAAAGAATACTTTGGACAATACTTGTTAATTCTTGAAGGAAAAGAAGATATGGAATGATATCAGTTGTCCCTTTATTCTGGCATCCCAAATATGCAAAGACTGCTGTCACTGGGATCTTTCTGGAGCAGTTGTTTTCAGGTAGCGTCGAGAATTAATCTGGCAGTCTTTCCAGGAGAGGTGCAGCATCAGGGGTTTCAACTATCATTCTGGATTCACAGGGTTTTTCAAAGAGGTGGAGAAAGATGAGCTGGCTGTTTCTTTTAGCAGGATACACATCCAGCTGCCTTCAGAACAGTCCACACCCCAAGAGCAAGTCAAAACTTCCTGACGACCATAAATCTTGACATGTCACTTCTCGATAAACAACTCCCCTAGCCACTAAGGTTCCTGTTGTTTATTTAGCTTAAGGAATGTGACATCCAGTAAAGGTTGTTTATAGGCACAAAGCTCAAGTAACTTCCCAGTGACCCTTGCAAAAAAAAACTTCCATGAAATCTTTTCAGTTTTCCAAATGAAGCAATGTCCATAATTCTAAAGTATGAGCCCTCAAAAAAATTTGAAAAATAGAAGCACTTTCAGAACACATCCATCCTTGGAGGAATGAAATGCCATTTTTAAATATGTTTAGTTGCAAAGTGTAGAAAAAAAACAGAAGATGAAAAATATTGGAACACATTTACACACTCAGTCTGGAACCTTGTTCAGCTGCTGCCGAGGTCAGCAGCAGGTGAAGGAAGCGACGGCTGAAGGAGGCAGCAGCCAGAGAAAGCGGCGTCCGGCCCGCGCCGGATGTATTTCGGTGACCCACCGCACTGCAAATTGCGGCGGCTCATTTACATGGATGGGGCAGAGCATTCCTCCCCCGATTACGTGGAGGGAGGCAGCCTGTCCGTCACTGGCAATGGCGTGAGTTGCCTGCGTATAGGCACTGGTGCCATTTTTAAAGGGCTTGAAGCCCTTCCAGGAGTTTTGAAGAAATCACTCCACATTTTGGAAACAATTGAAACCTGTATGTTTGGACCTCTCCCACCGCCGCCCCTCCACCCCCCCCAATACCCACAATACTAAGTACTTTCCCTCTCCACTCCAAAACACTTGCATTTTCCAAATGACCTTTCCCCTGTCAAAGTGCACAAACTATCAACTTTACTCCTTCTCACCATCCCCTTCACCAATGAAAGCCCGATATCGCTGCTCCCCTCATCTACCCCGCACAGGAAACATTACCTGCTCCCCCCTCCCAAACAGTGTGGCACCTCGATTCCCCGGCAGGGGATCGGAAGGCATGGAAGTGATGACCAGCAGCACGAAGATCGCACTGGGAACGGAGGTGGTGGAGGGCTTGCAACTAAGGCAGGTATTTAAATGTATTAAAATGTGTAAACGCCGGGCCCATCTCACAGCGTCGGGGTCAGGGGAGGGCCTCCTCCACAGCAATCATCAGGCCACCCCGCCAAGGACCCCGACAACTGGGGAGGAACTAAATTCAGCCCTCATTCACTCTTTACCTGGAACTAATACAGTTCTGTTTTGTACCATCTTGTAGTCAGATAAATCAAAGCAAATTTAAATTCTAGACAAAGCATCAGCGATTAAATTATTTGTCACCGCAGTGTGGATAATCTTTAAGTGATAAGGTTGCAGTAGTAAACTCCATCAAAATAGTCTGGCATTCGGATTTTGAACTTTTCCACAAAAGCTAGGGGATTATTATCAGTACCAGTGTCTCTCTGTAGTCATGGCAGACATATACTTCAAAATGCTTAAGAGCTATTAATAAGCCCAGGGTTTCTTTGTCAACTGCTGAGTATCTCTTTTGGTGTCAATTTAGCTTTTTGGAAAAGTATCCCATTGGCCTTTCTATTCCTGATTCATCCATCTTGTAACAGGACTGCATCGACCCCCAGTCACTAGCATCAATTGCTACCTTGAAGGGTTTAGTGAAATTTGGAGCAGCTAAGACTGGCTCATTAATCAAATGGCTTTCAGCCTCTCAAAAGATGCTTGGCACTCCCCTGACCACACAACCTTAGTTTTCTTTTTTTGTAGCAAATCTGTCAGTGGAGCAGCTATAGTATTAAAATTTGGTACAATATTGTGGTAGAAACCACACATTCCCAAAAACCTCATGATTTCTCATTTAGTCCTAGCGACAGCCAACTCCATCAATGCTTGTACTTGTGCTGTTCTTGGCAACACTTGTCCTTGCCCTACTATATACCTGAGGTAGGTTACCCTCGATTTTGCAAATTCACTTTTGGCAAGGTTTATCATCAAATCAGCCAACTGTAATTTTGTAAATAGAGCTTCTAATTGTTCCAAGTGGTCCTTCCAAGCATCACTGTATACCAGCATATCATCAAGGTAAATCACACAGTTAGGAACATTGGCTAACACTTGGTTAATTAGTCTCTGAAAAGTGGCAGGGGCATTTTTTAGCCCAAATGGCATCACTCGGCATTGGAAAAGTCTGTTGGTGTGACAAAGGTCAATATTTCTTTAGCTAGGAGTGTTAAAGGAATCTGCCAGTATCCCTTTAACAAATCTATTTTGGTAAGAAATGTGGCACTGCCAACTCTGTCAATACAGTCTTCAAAGCAAGGGATTGGGTAGGAGTCTGCCTTTGTTACTGCCTTGACCTTTCTGTAGTCTACGCAGAATCTAGTTGAACCGTCAAGTTTAGGCATAAATGCAACTGGGGAACTCCAGCTGCTTTGACTGGGTTTAATTAGGTGGTTTTCCAAGATGTATTGGATTTCTGCTTTCAACTGGGCCTATTTCTCTGGCCTTTAGTAATAAAGATGCTGTTTTATAGGAAAGGATTCCCCTACATCCACATTATATGTGGCTAAGGTTGTACCTCCTGGTTTGTCCCTACAAACTCCTTTAAATGTTTTGTTATGATCAAGGCGGGAGTAATGCACTGTTAATTCAGTCCCACTACTCCACAGGTCATAGCACATTAGTAAAGTTTCCCACCTCCTGGAAAAATAGCGAAATTAATCACTTTATTTATCCCCAGAATAAAGCATGCCAAATCAGGTTTCTTTAAACAACAACAAAATTAACTATTTATTAATAAACCAAGTTTTAATTGGCAATGAAATGAATTGATATATATGAAAACATTTTAGAACTCCTTAATCTTCCAAACCCTTGTGCACACCTATACATGCAATTACCAATGGTTAACCAGGAAGAATGGTTATATTCATTTTATAACAGTTTCTTAGGGATAATAAAATAACTTGGTTGCATCTTCTGGTAGTATTTTCCTGGATTGGTGAGGTGTCCCAGAGTCAAATAGTCAGATGCCACTCAATGTCTCTCCAGGTGAAATTAATGAACAGTCTATGGTGGGTAGGCGTTCGAGGTAGTTCATCTGCAGCAAGCATCACACGGATCCTTCAGCAACAGGTATATTTAAATCTTAAAGTAGCAGTCCAACAGTAGAAACTTTCTTGAGTGTTCAGGAACTTCCAAAAATACAAAAGTCAACAGCAAAGGACTCTTCTGCACAGAACACAGCACTACAGAACTCACTCTCGAGGCTGGGATTCTTGACTGGAGGCAACAGCAACTCGCCATGCCCAAAACACAGGCTTCCTTTCTCCAAAGCAGTGTTTCTCCACAGAGTGTAGCAATTCCTCTTTCCTCTGGGTCTCTTCCTCTCTCTTCAGGTATGAACAGTAACAAGGTTTTTAGCTCCTATACAATAGATTTTCAACTCCTTCAAAGTTCTTTTGACTTCATGAAGTGATTAGAATTTTACTTGATACAGGAATTATTCTTCAAGAGAAAGAGTTTTCTTGGCTCCATACCTGGCCAGTTTCCAGCAGTAACTCTTTTTGCTGCTCACAACTCTTTTGGTCTCTTCTCACTGCCAAAATGAAACTGAAAGCCCTTTTCACAAACAATAAGAGTCACAAGACAATTGTAAAACCTTCAGGTTGCTTGGATACAAATTGCCCTGCAGCATGGACTTCAAATACCACAAGTCTCTGCAGTCACTGTTCACAGAAAAATAGGAACATAACTTGAAGGCATACAGACCTCTTTGTTTCTTTTAGGAAAACAAAAAACACTTATGACAACTGTGAGTAGTCTTGTTCGGTCTTCACGTTGTTCGGCATCTAAATATGAAATCATAGTGTCTAATCTTCCTAATAATTCAGTATCAGCTCACCAGATATTAGGAGGGTCAATTTGAGAATTGTCTCAGCTTCCTTCTGCCTCATCCTCACTATCCCTTTCATACTTTGCTGTCCCTACTACGTGACATACCTGTGCTTGCCTGTCAGCCTCCAGGCGGTGATATTGTTTCAACATATTGATATGACACAGCCGATTCTTTTTCCGGCAATCTGGGGTGTCAATCAAATAATTTACTTCACCAATCCTTTTGACTACTTTATATGGTCCCACTAAACCATGCTTTCAGCGGTTCACCCTGTAAAGGCAGTAACACCAACACCTCACCCCCTGGTTGAAATGTTCGGGTCTTGGCATACTTGTTTGCCCATTTCTTCATCATTGTTCAGGAAGCTATCAGGTGTTCCTGAGCCACTTTGCAGGCTCTTGTGAGCTGCTCCCGCAACACAGATTGATAATTTGACACAGAAGATTCGTCTCTCTCTGTTCTAAAAACTTTTCTTTGATTAGTTTTAGTGGACCTCTTACTTCATGTTTTAATTCAAAACTAGTTCAAAAGGACTAAAACCGGTAGACTCCTTAGGTGAATTCCCAATGGCAATCAAAAGGAATTCTAGCCCTTTTATCTGAATCATGACAGTATGCCCTGATCATCATTTTGAGGGTTTGATGGTACAGTTCTAAAGCCCCTTGTTCCTGTGGGTGGTATGCTGAGGACTTTAACTGTGTTATACCCAAATAATTCATAACTTCCTGGAAAATTTTAGACATAAAATTGGAACCTTGACCCAACTGAATCTCAATCAAAAATCCATATCTAGTGAAGAACTGGGTTAACTTCTCTATCACTATCTTAGCAGGATTGTTCGCAAGGAAATGGCCTCTGAGAACTGAGTAGCCATATCCATGATAGTGAATATATATTGGTGTCCCGCTTTTGATTTTGTTAAAGGTCCCACACAGTCTACCAATACCCTACTAAATGGTTCCCCAAAAACTGGTATGGAAATTAGAGGTGCTGGTTTTATGGCAGGTTGCAGTTTTCCCACAATCTGGCATGTATGGCAGGTTTTACAAAACTGCACCACGTCCTTGGAAAGACCTGGCCAGTAAAAATGGTGACTTATACATGATTGGATCTTCCAGATCCCCACATGTCCTGCTATAGGAATTTAATGGGCTATCCTTAATATTTCCCAGCGATACTTCGGCAGTACCACTATCTGGTGAACAACCATCCATACTTCGTTCACAGGTCTGTGAGGGGGTCTCCACTTCCTCATCAGAATCCCAATTTTTAATCTAGTAGTCTTCTGGAACTTCCTTTACTTCAGCTTTAGTTAGAACTGATTGTGCCGCTTTACTTAACTCCGGATCAGCTTGCTGAGCCTTGATCAGAGAAGACTTATTAAACATCCAGTTTCAGATATTCCGCTCTCTGTCTGTCGTGCCAATTTGACCTCCGACAATGAAACTTGTTTAGCTATTGCTCGGGTCACTACACATGAAGGAAAATTCCTGGAACCTTTTCCTGCAACTGTTCTGTCTCCTTGACTTCACTTGGTCTTTCTGTGACTACTGGAGAAGCTATTACTTTTGCTCCGGTCTAATCATTCCCCAGGAGTAGGTCAACTCCATTTACAGGCAAACTATGGACAACTCTTATGGTTATCATTTCAGACGTTAGGTCACACTCCAGGTGCACCCGATACAAAGGTACGAGTATATAATCCCTGCCCATACCATTCACGAAAACCTTGGGATTCAGTGCACTCTCTGGTGAAAAAGTTATGCCTTTCCCCAGAAAAAGAGTTTGTGTGGCTCCGGTATCCCTAATTATAACTATAGGTTCACCTGCCTCACTTGAGGGATAAGGAGTTACTTTTCCTTGGACAAGAATTCCTGAGAACTCTCAGGTATTTTGTTCACGTCCCCCACACTCACAGTGGTTTTTGTACTTGGTCTTACAGCTGCAGTCAGAGCTACAGCCTGATCTGTCATACCCTCGGTCAGGGCCCCTTTCTCTGCATTGGCCTTGTGCACCCCAATAAGACCCATGGGTTTATATCGCAACTTCCAGCATTCTGCACAAGGGTGTCCCACCTTGTGGCAATGGAAACACTTAGACTTTCGGATCTCACTTCCACCCTCAGCATCTTTCTTTCTGGCCTGAGGAGGAGATCCCAGGGCGTTCCCAGCTATCCCTTCTTGACCTCGGCTACTTGCCTTCCTTTCACCCTCCCACCTTCTATTCTTCTTGGGTTTGTGGGGGTGATGGACAAAGGGTTTGGGCTTGTAAACAAGCTCATAATCATCAGAGATCTCAGTTGCTCTCAGGCTGTTGAAACCTTCTGGCTCTCTATATGGGTTCTTACTAGTGGAGGGAGTGAATTTTTACATTCTACCAGAAGAATTATTTCCCTGAGGGTCTCCTATGAGGCCTCTACCTTTAATGCTCACATCCAACGATCAAAGTTAGTTTGTGTTACCCTCTCAAATTCTATATAAGTCTGTCCAAGCTGTATCTGGAATTTTTGAAATTTCTGCTGGTATGCTTCAGGGACTAACTCATAAGCAGTGAGAATAGCCACTTTTGCCATTTCATAATCTGCAGAAGCCTCCTCAGAATGCATGGCATAAATTTTATGAGGTCTGCCCATCATCATGCTTTGCATTTGCATTGTTCAGCTTTCATTCAGCCACTTCATCTATCTAGCTATCTTTTAAAAAGAAAGAAAAATGCCTCTACGTCCCTTTCCTCAAACCTCAGGAGGGCTTTACAAATTTAAACAGCTCCCCACTGGGTCCTGGGCTGGAGTCAGTTCTTTCCTCACCAGGATTAACCCTGGAGTTAAGGCCACTCTTTTGTCTTAGTTCCAGCTTTGTTAATGTTTTAATTCGAATTCCCTTTCTTCTCTTTCTCTTTCCATTTCTCTTTCCTGCTGCTTTGCTTGCTCCCTTTGAGATGCTGTCTCTTTTGCCCTTTCCTCTCTTTCTTCCTTTTTCTTTCTTTTTCTCGCTCCCTTTCACTGTCCTGAAATTCTAGTTCTAACCTCTTCATATCTAATTGAATCTGTGCCAGTGTTACTGTGTCTTCTTCCGATTCCACTTGTCCCTCTGGCTCTTTCATTTTAACCTTCAGCAGTCTGGCCACTAGTCCCTGAATTTCAGGTCTCCTAGCTTTTGATCTAATATGCACCTTCAAGTGCTCTGCCACACTTAATAACTTGCCAATGGACAATGCCTTTAACTATATCCAATCTATTCCAGGCTGCTACAAAAATGCACTTGCATCAAAAGTAGCCATTCCAGTATGTAAGCCTTACTCTAATGCACAAGAAACCTGATGGTTTCCTTTTCCCCTTTTCAATTATTACCCCACATACAATTGCATGTCGTCAGCTTTGGTTATCATGGGTGAGCCCTCAATTATATGGTGTGACCCAGGCGGGAGGAGTGCACTATCTTTCTCTAGTTCCACTTCTCCACAGGTCACATAAAATATATTTAAATGTTTACCCTGTTAGCGATTCGGTCAGTCATCTACTCTACTCTTTACCCAGAATAAAATACACCAACCAGGTTTCTTTAATAAACAACAAAATTATCAGTTTATTATAAAACAAGTCTTATCCAGGTAAGATGCAAAGCATGAACACACAGTTTGAAACAAGAATGTAAATAGGTATTCCCTTCTTGATACCCAACGTGCGCATGCGCGCACACACACACACACACACCGGTAGATAAAAAAAGAGAAATTTTCTCTGCAGGAGTCTTTTCCAAAAAAAGACAAAAATGAAAGAATACTTTGGCCAAATACTTGTTAATTCTTGAAGGAGGAGGAGAAAGTATGGAATGATATCAGCCTTATTCTGGCGTCCCAAATATACATAAACTGCTGACACTGGTATCTTTCTGGAGCACTTCTTTTTTAGGCAGTATTGAGAATTAATCTGATTAATCTGGCATGCTTTCAAGGAGAAATGTGACATCAGGGGTTTCAACTATCACTCTGGATTCACAGGGTTTTTTCAAAGACGTGGAGAAAGATGAGCTGACTGTTTCTTTCAGCAAGCTACAAATCCAGCTGCCTTCAAAACTGTCCACACCCAACAACAAGTCAAAACCTGCTGACCACCATAAATCTTGACATGTCACTTCTCTGTAAACAACTCCCCTGGCAACCAAGGTTCCTGCTGTTTATTTAGCTTAAGGAATGTGACATCCAGTAAAGGTTGTTTTTAAACACAAAGCTCAAGTGTCTTCCCAGTGATTCTTGTAAAAAAAAACACATCCATGGAATCTTTTCAGTTTTCCAAATGAACCAATGCCCATAATTCTAAAATACGAGTCCTCAAAAAACAATGAAAAAAATGGATGCACTTTCATAAGAGTGGGTAATGTGGCTTGCGAGCTGAACCTCGCTGCTGCACCCCTATCTGCTGGTATCCTTTCTGCTGCTTCCCTCTCTGATGTCCAGCTGCAGGTCTGTCAACAGCAGGCTGCTGCTGGTGTTGGTCATATTGCTCCTCGTGCAAGATCCAGTCTAAGACAGCCAAGGGCTCATCAATCCTGATCTTATTCAGAAAATCTCCAAAGTGAAGAAGATAAACTGTCAGCTGTGAACAATTTCACACTAGCAAGTAAGAAAGCAGCTGTGAGGACTTAGTATTTATTGTTGTATTTCCGTGCATTCTAATCAGCCCTCTCAATTGTGATTGTGTTCTCGACTTGCTTTCATTGGTGAGTTTCAGGAATTCTGGGAACCCATGGATGTGACATTAAACTTGATTCTGTATTGAAATATTGATCGAATAAGGCTATTACCATTTGTTAATGGGCAATCCACCTCTCCTGAGGGAGTGCGCACAAACAGTCTCAAGCTCTTAAGTTAAGCACGGAAGGCAGAGCCTCAGTGCCGGATTCTCAACACATTCACAGTTTTGTCAGAATTAAACCCCCATCCCTGCATCCAAACCCACATGCTCCTTGAGAATAAAACTCCCTTTTGATCTAAGCTGGGATAGAAGTTTGGAACTATAATTGACCTCAAATCCTCTGGAGCTCGGCGAGAAAAGAAAATTGCTGATGTCCCCTCTATAGAATGCTATCTCACAGCTCATGCTGAGAAGTGTGCGTTCGTGGATATCTGATTAGGACAAGATTCAATTCTATCTCTGATGCGCCCTTCATCAAATAGCATACTGACGTTTACAATCTAGTTTCATGCACTAAGAACGACCACTTGGTCAAAGTACCAGACTGCCAGTAAATGTGGATCACAGCAAAGCAAGAAGCATCTTTCAGGAGAGGAAGGAGAACTAGTGGGAATAAATGTCTACAAAGGCAATTCTATTACAAAGTCTTGGTTGCAAGTTAGAATTAGATAACGATTATGAGTTTGCATGAGTTTATAGATTTCGCCCAACTTCTGCTTCACTGAAGAATTATTTTGCTTTGCTTTTCCAACTGATTTTGTTGAAGATTTAAAATACTGAATGAAATGACTAATGCCAACCAATTGATAAAACTTCAGTATTCAAAGAAAGAATGATTGAATACTGTACAATTGCAATAACATACAAAAGAAATCCAATTTCCTCTTACTGAGTGCAAGTGTTAATCCATGTTCAAGGTCTCATGTTATTCCCTTTAGTCTGAAAGTCTGTTAAACAGTGTTTTGCAATTTCCCTACAATATATTAGTGACTATACTTCAAAAAAGTACTTCAGTGCTTGTGAAGTGTTTGAGAGGTGCTGAAGTTGTGAAAGGTAATACTTTAAAGGCAAGATTTCTTTATTTGCAATTTTGTTCACACTGGTAGCAATAAGGTTGAATCAGAATTCTGGTTTAATAATTTTAATAAAGCTGTCTTGCTGTCATGTCTATGTGCATATTGATATTCGTGTAAAGATGGGTGCAAAGAGTAAAATGGGGGGCAAATATAGTAAAAGAACAAAGAAGGACATAAGTAATAATGTTGTGATGAAGATATCAATCAAAACATTTCCAAAAATAATGTACAATTTGGACTGTTATGAATTATTAACAAAACATTTAAGATTGGATAGACTATTTCAGGTTGGATGACTATTAATTCTTGTGCAATTTAGGATAAATTCATCAATCCTCCACATATTTGGCAGGCAACTGTGCTTGCATATCGCCTTGATATTTCAATCCATGTCCAGCATAGCTTTCTGTTTAGGGTTCAGGATTGTGTGTTCAATACCAGTACTTTTGCAATTGTGCTACAACATGCTTTTCACTGGGCTTTACAGCACACTAAAAAAATTGCCATGGCATGCAGTGACTGGTCATACTTATAACGCTGACACCATGAGCTAAGGTTATTGAGTTGGCATTATTGCTATTTATATGCAACTCACATCAGTTTGCAGTGTTCTTAGTTAGCATGTGCAGTATGTTCAAAACCCCAATTTATAACTGACACAGCAGCAATAGCTACAAATTGCTTTGCTTTAGTCAGAGCTGATCCACTACAGAAGAGAGCTACAATTCAGACCATGTTGAAGACAATGAGAATTGAATTCACTGCACCATTTGCACAAAATTTTGGTAAGAAGGGCTAGGGACGACTCTAAAAGGGCAGCTCATGATATAAGTGGCACGGAAAACAGATGGTCAAGTCGCACTGTTTTCAGGGTGTACTACCCGAGGCAGAGCAACCTGAAAATGACTTCAGTATTCCAGGAAGTAGATTATGCCAAAAGACTGTAAAAAAGCTGTACCATTTGCTGAAGGAAGATCTTCAGACCCAACTCACTGCCAGTATGGGGCTGCCAGTGACAGATAAATCATTATGCCCCTCAATTGTATGTCTCCGGGCCAATCCAGGTAATTGCGTTTGCGATGGCAGCAAATTCATTGGATAGATCCAAAACAAGGAGCCAACTTATTCTGCTTGCCTTACAATTTCATTTCCAATTCACCAACTGCATCAGTAGGTTTAAGGACAGGTATTTTTATGTTGACTAGCTTCCCAGAAGACTCAGGATGTGCATTGGTATTTAGGTCTCTGCGCACAATCCAACCCCTATGAACTGCAAGGGCTTTTACAATGTGTCACTGATATAGGATCACAAGTGCAAAATAATGCATATAAATTCCTAATTTCCTACAGAGCGAGAGCAATGTCTTCACCTTAATACATTTCTCATCATCTCCATTGTTTGAAAGGGAAGAAGACTGGAAGGTTAGCTCCTGGGAAACTGAGTAGCCACTGCAGCCATGGCTCATGAACCACATGTTACAGCAAGAATAACTATTGAACATACAGGCATGATCTTGAAACAGGGTTTCTGCTGTCTCAAGCAATGGGGGAGGGGCTGTCTTATAGTACAACCACCAGAAGGTCTCCAATTGATCATTATTTTCTGTGTGTGGCAATACTTCATTTTGCAGAGGAACCTAACCAAGAACAAACAAAATACAGAAGCCATGGAAGAACAGGAGACTTGAGTGTTGACAAAAAATCAAATGAAACGGTATTGGGTCCCTTGCTGTTTGTGGTACATATTAATGATTTGGACTTAAATGTGAGAGGCATGATTGGGAAATTTGCAGATGACACAAAAATTGGCCATCTAGTTGATAGTGACGAGAATAGCTGTAGACTCCAGAATGATATCAATGGTTTGGTTGTGTGGGCGGAAAAGTGGCAAATGGAATTCAATCCGGAGAAGTGTGCATTTGGGGAGGGCAAACAAAGCAAGGGAATACATAATAAATGGGAGGATATTGAGAGGGGTTGAGGAAGTGAAAGAGCTTGGAGTGCATGTCCGCAGGCCCCTGAAGGTGGCAGGACAGGTAGATAAAGTGATGAAGAAGACATATGGAATGCTTTCCTTTATTGGCCAAAGTACAGAATACAAAAGCAGTAATGCTGGAACTGTATAAAACGCTGGACAGCTGGAGTACTGTGTACAGTTCTGGAAGGACATAATTGCTCTGGAAAGAGCACTGAAGAGATTTACAAGAATGTTGCCAGGGCTTGAAAATAGCAGCTATGAGGAAAGATTGGATCGGCTAGCATTATTTTCCTTAGAACGGGGGAGGCTGAGGGGGTAAATTAATTGAGCTGTACAAAATTATGAGGGGCCGAGATAGAGTAGACAGGAAGGACATGTTTCCCCTAGCGGAGAGGTCAATTACCGGGGGCACAGATTTAAGGTGATTGGGAGAAGGATTAGAGGAGACATGAGGAAAAACCTTT
Organism: Heterodontus francisci; assembly: GCF_036365525.1. NCBI lineage: Eukaryota > Metazoa > Chordata > Chondrichthyes > Heterodontiformes > Heterodontidae > Heterodontus > Heterodontus francisci. Next base: position 141,410,167 of record NC_090376.1, read on the forward strand.
TTTTAACTCAGAGGGTGGTGGGTGTCTGGAATTCACTGCCCCGATTGGTGGTGGAGGCAGAAATCCTAAACTCATTTAAAAGGTACCTGGACCTGCACCTGAAGTGCTGTAACCTGTAAAGCTACAGACCAGATGCTGGAAGGTGGGATTAAAATGGTCTTGTTTTTTCCAGCAAGCGCAGGCACGATGGGCTGAATGGCCTCTTTCTGTGCCATAACTTTTCTATGGTTCTATGGTTCTACCGTAGATGTAGTAATTTGATCTGGCACAGCAGGCCTCAATGCAAGATGCCTCTGAACAAGTACAGCAGTTGATCCCTTAAAAACCTATAATTTCACTTCTGCTCAAGTCCATTGGCCATATCATCTTGTCATATATTTTCTTGCATTGTTCCTCCCATACCGCCAGTTCCCAACGTCAGTTATGCTCTCACTTCATCTTGAGCACTGAAGTATAATGCACTGCGCAAGATAATATTCATGGTTAGTGTTTTTATATCTACCATTCTATGTACAGTGAATGTTGCCTGTGTGATTTACTACAATGCTTTCACCTTGTGTCTACTATATGGGATGTGTCTAGGAGGGATATTACCTCTGAATAGTGAGGAAACTTGTCGCACTCTTCAGAGTGGTTGACGTTTTGTTGGTCCTTACCAGCATCCAGCTGTCATCTGTGGCTCCAGGTAGTTGTTTGTATGCGACAGGGGCCTCACCCAGCAAACTGTCTCAACAGGAGGGCAAAACAAGGTGAGGGTAGCGGATGTGTCTCCTCATCGGTGAGTTAGGTTTTTCCTGTTCTTGCATGCAACGTTTTAATAGGTGGAGTTAAAGGAAGGGTTCAATACAAATGCAGCAGCCATTAGGGGGCCTAAGCAAAGGATTGTGGGGGCTAAGAGGCACTCAACTTACCAAGGTCATCCACTGCATCCAGAATCATCTCCAGCCATCTTGGCTTTGTCTTGTCAATGGATTCAGATGTGCCTTGATGAGAGAGTAAAGTTGATGCAGCGTAACTCTCCCTCACTATAATCTATTTCATGCGCAAGTCATATTACCCAACAATTCATCATCATACTGCCTTCAAGTCCTGTGACATTGTAGGAGCGATGAAACAGAAAGTGAGGATACACAGGAAGCTGTAGCCTCAACCCTGCACAGAGACGGCTCAGGTTGTAGGATGGTCTGTCATCGGATTGGAGCGGCGGTAGACTTCAGCAGCTCCCTGAGTGACTGAGCAGCCCTCTTCAGGATCGTACTGCTCACTTCCATGGCATGAGGAAGGGGCGACAAAAGATGTACTAAAAATTGTCTGCTTCACCTACCCTGGCCAGTTTATCATGACTGACAGGGATCCCATTACAGCGGTCAAACAACAAGTGTAAAAAAGACAAATGTAACACCGCTTACTATCAACACTTGGAATACGTGAACACTCATGGACTATGCCAGAGTAGACAGACCAGAGAGATGAACAGCCCTGGTTGGGAAAGAACTTGCCAGATACAACATCCACATGCATCATTAAGTGAGACTCATCTTACTGCTGAAGGGCAAATTACAGAAACTGGGGTAGTTGCAGTAGCGAAGAGCATCATGAAGCAGGATTAGGATTTGCTATCAAGTCCAACCTAGTCCCCAAAATTGCCAGCCTCCCAAAGGCACAAGTGACTGGGACTTTCCCTCACAGGGAAAAATCATGCCACCATTGTGAGTGCCCATGCACCTATGATGACAAATCCTGAAGAGATGAAGATAAATTTTATGAAGAGCTCGAATCTTTGATTGCTGCAGTGCCAAGATCAGACAAACCCAATATCCTTGGTTATTTCAATGCCAGAGTTGGCATAGATCATCAGACCTGGGAGGGAGTTATAGGTAGAAACTGAGTTGGTAACAGCAACAGCAACAGCAAAGGCCTTCTTCTGCTGAAAACGTGTGCAAAGCATGGCCTCCTCATTACCAACACTGTCTTCCATCTGCCAAACCAAAACAAGACATCCTGGATGCACCTTCGCTCTAAGTATTGGTATCTAATTGACGACATTACTGTCAGAAGGAAGGGCAGTCAGGATGTCAGAGCGATCAAAGCCCTTCCAAGGGAAAATAATCAAGATGAGAATCAACATCTCAAGACTCAAAATGGATACCATGAGGCAAAGCTTCTCAGAAGATTTAGACTGCCAATTGGATGGCATTAAATTTGTCTCTCACAGCGTGGAGGATGGCTGGATAGCCTTCAGAGACCTGGTGCACTCCACTGCCTGAGAACATCTGGGACCCACCACCTGTAAGCACCAGGACTGGCTTGATGAAAACAATGAGGAGATTCAGACTCTGTTGAATGGGCCTTAGAGCCCATCAAAACAACCGTTCATCTGCTTCAAAGAAAGCCGTCTTCAACAACCTTCATAAAATTATCCAATCAAAGCTTAGAGACATTCAGGATTGCTGGCTAAAAGGCAGAAGAAATACTATCATATGCAGACAGAAACAATACAAAATGTTTCTATGATGCGCTGAAGACAATCTACAGGCCACAGGCTTCCGGAAACTCTCCTCTCTTTGGCACTGATGGAACCACACTGATTACAGACAAGGCCAAAATCCTGGGGTGCTGGACAGAATATTCCAACAATGTTCTGAATTGACCCTCAACAATTAATGATGAGGCAATTGTCCAATTGCTGCAAATTGAAGTCAACATGCCACTTGCTGACACCTTAACAAAGCTGAGATCCTAAAAGCAGTCAGTTCCCTGTTGAGCGACAAGACACCAGGGTCAGATGCAATACCAGGTGAAATATGCAAGATAGAAAGCACAATACTGACTGACAATCTCACCAAACTATTCCAGATCATGTGGAACTAGAAAGCCATTCTTCAGGAATTCAAAGATGTATCAATTATCCACCTTTACAAAAGGAAAGCAAATCGCCGAGCTTGCGACAACCATCAAGGTATCTCCCTTGCATTGTCAGGACAATACATGCAAAAGTCCTGCTAATCAGATTAACACTGCATCTCCAACAGGACCTTCTACCAGAGAGTCAATACAATTCAGAAAAGGTTGTGGTATGGTTGACATGGTGATTGCTGCATGTCAGCTCCAGGAGAAATGCCAAGAGCAGAACTGCAACTTGTACTCAACATTTGTTGATTTGACTAAAGTCTTCGATGCACTTAGTCATGAGGGCCTATGGAAGACCATGGCAAAGTTTGGCTGTCTGGAAAAATTCGTTATTACGGTACAACAATTTCTTGATGGTATGCTTGCTCATGTCCTGGATGGTGGAGAGTCTTCTGGTGCCTTCCCAGTCGCAAATGGAGTGAAGCAGGACTGTGTGTTAGCTCCTAACCTGTTCAACATGATGCTCTCTGCCATACTTTCTGAATTATCCTGTGTTAGTGAAATTGGCATCCACATGAGATATCATAAAGTCTTCAATTTGAGGAGACTACAAGCCAAAACCAAAGTGCATGAAGCTGTGGTTCTTCCTTTTCACTGATGACTGTGCCCTAAATGCTTGTTCAGAACAAGAAATGCAACACAGCATGGATCGCTTCTCTGTTGCATGTGATAACTTTGATCTCACCAGCAGCACCAAAAGGACTGAAGTCGTACCATCCTGCCCCACAACAGCAGTATGTGAAGCCAACTATTACAGGCAATGGTTAAAGCATTGAAGCAGTTGACAAATTGACCTACCTCATCAGCATCCTCTCAACAGCAGTTCACATTGATGACCAAGCCAATGTCAGAATAGTTAAGGCCAGGGTTGTCTTTGGCAAACTATGAAAAACTGCCTGGGGGTAAATTAGGATTAGTCCTACAACAATAGTGAAGGTATACAAGAGCAGTTGTCCTTCCCACCTTCTTGTATACTTGTGAGGTATGGACAGTTTGCTCCAGGCACGCAAGCAAGCTACATCACTTTCACATGACCTGCTTGCGGAGACTACTGAAGATCAGATGGCAAGACAAGGTTCCTAATATTGAAATGTTCTCCCTGACCGAAATATCAAGCATCCACAGTCTGCTGAAGAAAGCTCAGATAAGATGGGCAGGACATTTTGCCAGAATGCCTGTGAGTTCTTGCCAAACAACCTCTTTTATGGTTCGCTAATTGATGGGAATGTTCACATGGAGACCAGAAAAAGCACTTCAAGGTCACCCTGAAAGTCTCACTGAAGAGGTTCAACATTGCCCCTGAGACATGGGATAACCTTGCACAGGATCACTCTATATGGAGCAGTCTCATCAGCAAAGGCACCACCTTCTATGAACAAAACAGAGCCACAACGGCCAACAGAAAACATGAACTTCGTAATTCTAGAGCTGCAAGCACCTCCTCTGCGCCAACAATAAATGTGCCCAACACACAACCGTTCTTTTTGTGTTCAATTTGGGCTAATTAGTCATCTTTGAACACATTGCACCTGAAACTTAATGAATTTTAGTTGTGAACAGCCTTCCCATCCTGCCTCCAATGGAGGCCCTTAAGGGAGCAATTAGTGCCCAATTAAGGGTCTCATCCCACCGTCCCGCAATTATCCCAGCGATGGGCGGGCATGTCACTGCACGGGAAGTAGGACAAGAAAAAACATGTGGCTTGCTTGCTGGCTCCGGGCAGGGGGTTCCTTATTTAAAGGCATTTAATACTTGAACGAGAGACCCAACATCAGGAAAGGGTGGGGGAAATGAGCCCGCTAAGAGTCACTCCTTGCCCTTTCTGCTGACACTCTACACTCCCCTTTGCTGTGACCCCCATCTCACAGGATCCTTCTCGTCCTGACCTACCTGTGGCTTGAGTCCAGGGCCACTCCTAGGCCTTGGGTAGGTGCTCCACTGAGAGCAGCCACCGCCTCTGCAGTAGCGCTGCTGAGTTAAAGAGCTGCTGGCCTCTGATTGGACGGCAGTTCTCAGAGGGCAGGACATCCGTCGTTGAGGTCCTTGATCCCATGGAAGGGATTTGCAATTTGCACTTGATTTCGTGGGCATTCCACAAAAGGGGATACACGGGGTTCTCACCAGCACATTTGACAGCGGTCAAGACCCCGTCACCCAAATAAAATCCTGGTCACTATATCTGGGAAGAACAGAACAACAGCTACTTTTGCCCTTCTCAGAAAGCAGTAGGTAGTCTAACTGAAAGATCTCACTGTCCATTGGCTGGAACCAAGATGGCAGTGGCCTCCATGTGCAGTGGACATATTGGAATCAATTTTATGATGTAACATGCCTGACACAGAGCTTGAATTAACAGGAGCATTTAACAATAATTTGGTCACATAATTCAGTTCACGTTGTGAGATTTTCCATCCATTTATTTTAACTAATTAGTCACCAATGGCATTACACAAGGGGAGTCAAATACAAGTGCAGTATTCAGTTCATATATGGTTAGAAGTTGATGGAATAATTTGACTAAGTGGAAATGGGAAGAATGTAACTGGGATGAAGATGGGGACATGGGAAGATAGGGGGTGGTGAGTGGGAGAAGAGGAGAGACGGCGAAGGAGAAAGGAGGATAAAGATGTAGGCTTGAGATGAAGTGATGGGGCAGGGATGAGTAAGGTGAAGAGGGAATGAAAACATGGGGACTGAGAGAAGAGAGATGGAGAGGGTAAGAGAGAGATCAGCAGGGAGGAAGAGGACACATGCAGGAGAGTGGAGAGGGAGATGAAGGGAGAGATAAAAAAAAGTGAGAGAGAGAGAGAGAGAGAGAAAGAAAATGAAAGAGAGAAAAAGGACAGAAAAGGGAAAGTGGAAGGCTAAGGAACAGGAAAGATCAAAGAAGTCTCAATGAAGAGGCTGGAATATTGCTCACAGGGTTGGAGGTGGGGGTAGTTGATGTCACATGATGGGTTGAAGGGAAGCTCTGATATCCCCAAAGATCTTAAAGGGAGGGGGAGATACTGCTCAGAGCGAGGAGGGGATGTTTAGAGGAAAAGGCAATGACAGGTTCATAAATGTTGTCCATGAAGGTGAAAGTTGGTGATAAGAAAAATTTCTAGGTGGGAAGCAATTTCGATTGTTTGATCTCCAGAATCTTACTCAGTGGCAGGAAGGAGGTTTCTGTTTGATGATGGGTTTTATCTGTCCTCTGGCTTCATAGTTCCAAAGGACCCCTGATCACTATCTGCTGGTTTTAATTGTTTAAAGGCCTGTTATTTTCTAGTAATGTTGATGGACTTTGTTGAGGATATAGGTTTGTAACAAAATCACAGTTAGTTGCCTTTCCATTCATCTTCAAAGCTGTGTCGTTTAACCTTCATTTCGTATTTTATCCTGAATCATCAGGTCAGTGAAAGGATTAAACACAGACGTTTCCAGTTTAATTGTTGTTGTATGGATACAAAATATTTTGGGTGAGTGCTCAAGATTTCCAATACATAATAGATGAATGGTAAGTTGTGCAAGACATGCTGACTTGACATGAATTCCTGGCATGATTTCCCACTGTGCAAAGCTTTATGCCAGAAGCATTCATTTATAAAGACTTTCCCATTCATCAAAGACAATCAAATGTTTGAAGTTCTGGCAACCTGAATCTATATGGTTTCTGGTGCATTCACCGTAACTTACACACACTTTTCAAGTCCCTCTTTTTTTTTGGCTGAAGTTTTCTAAATGATCCAATTATAATTGTTTTCCTTGCAAATTAAGAGATGATAATTGGGGCCTATACCCAATTGGGGTCCCCTCTCCCTCACTCTCTCCAGGCCACATTGCAAGCTTCAAACCCTGCCCGCTGAAACTCCTGGCCCTTTCACTGCTGCAGACAGAGACCCCATGAAGGAAATCATCCACATCGCTGTTTCCAGGAGAACCACTGAATCAGCTGTCCGAATCTGCAAACCAGAAGCCTCAGGACCACTGAATTCAGGCTGAAGCCAGCTGAGTCACCAACCTCCACAGACTGTATACCCCTTTTTAATTGCTCTGGATTTTAATCTGACCAATCTATTCTTCCTCACTATGTAACCTATTTGTCTGTGTGTGTGTGTGCACCTTGAGTGTGTGTGTGGGGTATGAGTGCATGTGTGAAAGTTGAAGTGTAGTTTATTATTTTACTTAGATCGGTTTAAGTACAATAAAGCTAACCTCTTTCTTTGTTAATCTCAAGAAAACCTGTCCGATTGGTTCTTTTTATGATCGCAGCACATAAATAAACACTCATTGAATTGGCAAATGTATCCATTTTAAATAAGAAATAAATCTGTTGTGGTCAAACAAGGAGAGAGAAAAGAGGGGAGCCCTTCGACCTCTCCTCACCCGATCATAACAGAGAGTAACAGCACGCCATTGATGAAGAGGCCCTTCACTTGATCTGATACTTGAAACCACCAGCTCAGATACTGCAACTGCTCATACCATAAAGTCTAGTTTAGAGTCGAAGCTACACATGGTGAGTTACCAGGTGCAAGTGGGCTGCAGTCACACCAGGGAAAAGGATAATTTGTGTGCCAGCTCATCGGGGTGAGAAGTCACCAACAAGTTCTGTTGCAGAAGACTTAGATGAGGAGATGATGGGCATACAACTGATGAGCATGCACATCTAGATGCTGGGTACATTGGCTGCCTACTGAATAGTCTCCTGTCACAGTCAAGGAGCTCCAATTTGGCAGAGGACATGGAGCAGAGTTTGCCCTCTCCATTTGCCTGTCATGTTTCAGACTCAGAGGCATTGCAACTGCAGCACCCATACCTGTTTCAGTCTTTGTCTGGACAGACTACTGAATCCTCTGCCTTCCTTGTCAAGATACAACAACAGTCCCTGCCAAATCCAAGAACTCACCCCAAAACCTCTCAAAACACTCCAGAGTACTTCCACGGACTTTCCAATAACAGAGGTTATTCAAAATTGCCTTACCTCCAAGTTGGGTGCCTGGTCCTTTAAGTAACATTAGTTATGAGTCCCTCTTGCAGCTGAATGTATGTCCTTTGGTGAATAACAAGCATGTTTGCCCATTGGAACTGTGTGATCCAAATTTGGAAGTTGGGCATCACATCAGCTGCTGGGGTTGTGTGACCTCATGATAGTGCCATTTCACATGTTTCTGGTGCACACAGGGGATGGCCATGTGAGCACCTTTGTCAGTATGAGGCACTGTCTGGGCCACGCTGGAAGAGGCTGGAGGCACAGCTTGCCCCATTAGGAGGGTTTTTGGCTTCCGTAGTGCCTTCTCCAATGGCACTACGGATCTGAATTTCACGCCCAAAATATTTGCGATAAATTGTTAACTTAGCAGAAGCCTATACTAATGGGTACAGCGAGCTCGCCACTGGTATCAGACCCACCGGCCGTCCATGTCTCCGTTATAAAGACGTCTGCAAACGCGACATGAAATCGTGTGACATTGATCACAAGTCGTGGGAGTCAGTTGCCAGCATTCGCCAGAGCTGGCGGGCAGCCATAAAGACAGGGCTAAATTGTGGCGAGTCGAAGAGACTTAGTAGTTGGCAGGAAAAAAGACAGAGGCGCAAGGGGAGAGCCAACTGTGCAACAGCCCCAACAAACAAATTTCTCTGCAGCACCTGTGGAAGAGCCGGTCACTCCAGAATTGGCCTTTATAGCCACTCCAGGCGCTGCTTCACAAACCACTGACCACCTCCAGGCGCGTATCCAATGTCTCTCGAGATAAGGAGGCCCAAAAGAATACTAATGGGTACTGCAAAATTGCAAAATGGAAAATAGCTAAAATGTTGATGTTGTTTGTCTTAACTAATGTGAGAACTGAGCACTCAGCTCCATCCGAGCCTAAACAGATGGAATATCATACTCAGCTTCATTTCAAATAATTATGATATTTACATAAGCCTACAATTTGTTTCTGGCAAAGCTACATGATGCCAGTCTCGTGTACCTACCAGGAAATTGTGTTCAACGCAAAAGTGGTAAAGATCTGGTTTTATGGCTCTTAGCCAGTTTGTTTTGGTGACCCAGTGCCCATTCTATTACATAAGCCTCAAGAAAGACTTTCCTTAAAATTGTGGCTTGAAAGGTAAAAATTACTGATGGCCATAATGAATGCTTGAATCCTCTGTCCATTATTTTAATCGCATCTTTAACCTACTTATTTTAAATGGATGTTCTATTTATAGTTCACATACAGTTAAACTTATTTGTGTTGGCAATGTGCCCATAAAATTGTAGGAAACAATTTCGTTAGATGGACTAAGCCTAATATCCGATAAGAAGTAAACACTTAAACTTATCATACCTTCTCATATCTCAAAACTTCTCAAGTACATTGAATTACAATATATTGAGATGCAGTGACTAGTCGTGAAGGTAGTGCTTTGACACTTACTGGAGGTGTTAAAAAAAACTTTCTAGGGTGTAAAAACAACTATGCAGAGTTTTCTTATGTGTGAATGCATTGGAGGAAAATTGAATGCAATATCCACTACATTTGCAATCTATTCAGAAGCTGTCCATTGGGGAAAATATAGTTTTAAAAATGCATGCTATTTTGGCCATTGCCTTCCAGAAAAAGATGCAAACTTCTCTATGATGATCTTCTCCGGTTTTTAAAAGAGCTCTAAAAGTACCACTTTGTTCATAAGTATTAGGAATGCTGCTGTTTTGCTATTCCAAAGTGGATAAATTATTTGTTCTGTAAACAGCATGCATTTTTCCACAATAAAAATGATTTTCATTTTCAAGCAAACAATAAGTAAGCATAAAGCAAGCTGTAATGTTGCCAAGCAAAAATGAAGATTGAAAATCGTTCATTACTTATAAAATATACATATTATCCACCCAAGATATTTTTCATTCACTTCATGATTACCAATTTTTAAATAATTGTATTGCATTGTTTTATGATCCATATTTGTATAAGCACAGAAGAAAAACACAAACATTGTTCATAATATTTGTACTTACTCAGTGAAAGAACAATATTTGAATGCAGATGGAAATGTACTACTGGGCAACGAATTGAGAAATCTTTGAGTTTACAAGGCATTAAATTGATCTTGTCTTCTGAATATATGATGAGGAGCAGCATGACACACTTTAATTCCTGCATTTATCACCAAACTGCAGATTTGAAATTCTAAATTGTTTAAAGAAGTGGAAAAGAACACAGACTGAGATTTTTATTAATGGAATGAGTCATCTTTACTGTGGTTCCATTAATGGAACAATGATGTTATATTGTCAAGCAGTCATGTGATGATTAATGTGCCCTTAATTCTAGGGAGATCATATAGCAGCACTTTGTTTATGTGACTTGTTTACAATTGCATCACTTAACAGAAGAGTGAATAAGCTTCAATGCCTTTACCAATGACAGTCGCAGGAATATTGAAGAAGAAAAGGAAGTTTGAGTTTATTTTCTGTTTATTGCTTTTTTTTATTTGTTCATGAGGTGTGGGCGTCGCTGGCGAGTCCAGCATTTATTGCCCATCCCAAATTGCCCTTGAGAATGTGGTGGTGAGCTGCCTTCTTGAACTGCTGCAGTCCATGTGCAGTAGGTACACCCACAATGCTTCTAGGAAGCAAGTTCCAGAATTTTCACCCAGCAACAATGAAGGAATGGTGATATAGTTCCAGGTCAGGAGGGTGTGTGGCCTGGAGGGGAACTTGCAGGTGGTGGTGTTCCCATGCATCTGCTGCCCTTGTCCTTCTAGGTGGTAGAGTTTGCGGGTTTGGAAGGTGCTGTTGAAGGAGCCTTGGTGTGTTGCTGCAGTGCATCTTGTAGATGGTACACACTGCTGCCACAGTGGGTCAGTGCTGGAGGGAGTGATTGTTTGTGGATGGGGTGCCAATCAAGTGGGCTGCTTTGTCCTGGATGGTGTCGAGCTTCTTGAATGCTGGTGGAGCTGCACCCATCCAGGCAAGTGGAGAGTATTCCATCCCATTCCTGACATATGCCTTGTCGATGGTGGACAGGCTTTAGGGAGTAAGGAGGTGAGTTACGCGCCACAGGATTCCTAGCTTCTGACCTGCTCCCGTAGCCATGGTATTTATATGGCTACTCTGGTTCAATTTCTGGTCAATGGTAACCCCCAGGATGTTGATAGTGCGGCATTCAGTTAAGGTAATGCCGTTGAATGTCAAGGGGAGATGGTTAGATTCTCTCTTGTTGGAGATAGTCATTGCCTGGCACTTGTGTGGCGCAAATGTTACTTGCCACTTATCAGCCCAAGCCTGGATATTGTCCAGGTTATGCTGCATTTCTACACAGACTGCTTCAGTATCTGAGGAGTCACGAATGGTGCTGAACATTGTGCAATCATCAGCGAACATCCCCACTTCTGACCTTATGATGGAGGGAAGGTCATTGATGAAGCAGCTGAAGGTGGTTGGGCCTAGGACACTACCCTGAGGAACTCCTGCAGTGATGCCCTGGAGCTGAGATGATTGACCTCCAACAACCACAACCATCTTCCTTTGCACTAGGTAAGGCTTCAACCAGTGGAGTATTTTCCCCCTGATTCCCATTGACTCCATAATTTCCATTTTGTAACTGTTTTTATATAGATTGCTCTTCAAACATAATTTAAATGAACAAATGATGCAGAGAAAGCAAATGCACTACACACGAAACATTTCCCAAGAAAAACAGTGCTTTATACAACACAGAACATACCAATTAACACTGTAATAACACAGAAAAAATATGTCCACCCATGACAATGGCAAGTAAAAGCAAAATCCAGAACTGAGCAATCATAAGATAGCTGGAAAAGCAATTGTTCAGCTTAGTTCAAATTAAATGAATTACAAGCAAAGAATTATCACGAAGCACTACATGCAGTAAAGCCACAATAAAAAAAGACCTCAATACAACAACAAAAACCCCAGAAAAGAAACACAGTTATATTGAATACTTGTTTTGGAGAAGAAGAGGCTGTTTTGTCCGAATTGGGAACTCCTGATGGAAGTCTCCTGACATGAAAAAGAGTTTGACCACTTTAGAGTAAAGCACCACTTTCCTTCCCATTTTGAGAACTTCCGTTTAGTGTCAAAGTAAGGGCTCAGAAAATTGATAGTTATGTATCACAGCAAGTCGGTTACTCTCTACTATCAGGTTATCCAGGAATGGTTCCTGACCAGGTTCCTCACGAATATACAATGTGCTAATAGGAGTGAAACCAATAATTAAACATCATATATTGACTCAAATAATGAGCTGAATTTTAATCGTGCGCCGCACACCTCGACCCGCACGCTTTCAACCCGACATCCTTCTGACACGGAGGTGCTGACAAACAGCCTCTGGGATATTACACACTCATTTAAATAGAGGGGGCCGATGAAGTATAGGGGCAGCCACCGCCCTTAGAATTAATTTTAATTTTTACAAGTACATAAATTGAGATTTTTTATGAACAATTAATAAAGATGTGGAGGCCCTTCCCCAGCCCCCCCAATGGTCATTTAAGTGGCACTCAATGTCAGAAAAAACTTTATTCCCTTCCCGAACTTACCCCCCCAACCTTCTAACATTTGGCCTCTAACCCCTTCCCACCATGCACACAACCAATAACAAATGTTTTCCCCGCTCCCCCATTCCTCCCGCCCTGAAAATTTTAATCCTCCCCACCAGGTTCTCACCTGGGAACTCCATACGAAGTTCTGAAAGCGCGTGGAGCACGAATGGCGGCCGTAAAATCGGCGTGGGATGGCCGCCGCCTGCAGGTGAGTTCATTTCCATCTTATTAATGCTAATTTGGATATGGAGATGAAGGGTTCGCCACCAGGCGGCGGAGGGCCCGCACTGAGGTCCCCCCCCACCACCGGTAATATGCGGCGAGCCCTTCTTGACGTCGCGGATCGAGGCGGGCCTCTCCCCACAAAATTTAACCGGCCTCGACGCCACAACACGCAGCGTCGAGGGGTCGGGAAAACTCAGCGCAATATTTTCCTACTTATGATTTCTCAGTTCGCACTTCTCAACATATGCTCTGACTATAGTGCCAGTAGATGAGTATGTAATCCCATCTGTCACATTCACAAATTTATCAGAAGACACAGATTGCCCTTACTCAAAGTATAATACTCCTTCATATTTAATAAAAGTGATGCTGTGAATCGATGTTAAATAAAAATTAACTGTTTGTAGGACTGAACCTTGGTTTGATTTGTGTACAGAATTGCAGGTTTACTGCTTTAACAACAAACAAAATTCCTCCATCTCTGGCATCTGGAATGCCCATATATTGGAAATATTGCAAGAAGAAAGAGGAGGGAGAAGCTGAAGATGACAATGTAGGTTAATATGCACCAGAAGTGTGCTGTGCCCACATGCCAGTCACGTCACACCACATCTATGCACAGTGGGACAGATAGTTTGATTTAGCAGAGGATTAGGGCAGGGAGAGGCTTCAGCTCTTAAAGTAGGTTGTCACAGTGGGCCCAATGGCTCAGATACATGTGAAGTCCCAACTTCATGATGCTGGGTGGTTCTTCAGAAACATCCTGATCAAGTCATATCACTCCAAAAACTCGGAGTCAATATCACAATATCAGGATCGCTGCACAGTAGCTTTTGGCCAGGTCTCCAAGGCTACAAGCTGACCTTGCCCCGTAATTTGAGATCAACTAGTTTCATATTTAGACGCTGCTTCCAGCAGTTAGCACGTGCTGCACTAAGGTCAGAGGAGTGGGTGACCGAGTTCCTTCCAACAGATGTTAAAGGACTGCTGACTACCCTTACAACTCTTCCTATTTTTTTTAAAGTGGCTTGCAGAAAAATGGTCCAGTTAGCAGACTGGGATTTAAAGACTATGCTGCAGAAGATCACACAATGAAAGATGTCTGTACATCAGGGGTCTTGAGGGTCGCCTGACATTATCAAACTTCCATTTTACCATGAAGTGCATACTGCAAATAAGTGCTGAGTCCATGGATTGCTGCTCAGGCAATAGTAGCATGTCAGTGGACTTGCCTCCAATAGAGGAATAGGTGTTATGATTGGGATTGCTCAATTTGTAGGTGCAAATCAAGTAAACATTCTTGAAATAGTGGGCAGCACATCATTATACTGTGCTACAGCCAGGGAGGAAGGGGTCTCAGGCTCCCCTCTTGCCCTTCCTCTTATTTGACCGTAACAAGGTTTATTCCTTTTAAATAGTGGTTGTGCTTACCACCTCTGTGTGTGCTTTACCTTTTTCCTTTACTGTGATCGTGAAAGAACTAATTGGACAGATTTTCTTGAGTTTAAACTAGAAAGAGTTAAGTTTATTATGCTTAACATTCTAACTCAATTTAAAAATACTAAAATAATACGCCACACATACACGCACACATTCACACGAGAATCAGAAACACACAAATAGATAAAAGGAGGGAAAATAGATTTGGTGGTTGGATTGAAGTCCAGAATAAATGGAACTTAAATACAATCTGTGAAGTGAATGATCCAGTAGCCCTTGGCTGAAGAAAGAGAGAGAGAAAGGGAAGCACGCAGCTATCTGCTACTGCATTCTCAGTTACTGCTTGCCTCTTGTCTGTGTAACAGCATTTCTACTTTCGTCAGAGAGGGACAGACGGTCATATGGTTCTCTCAATCCCCTTTGTTTTTAATGAAGTTTTCTGGAACCTTCTAATGAAATTCAAGGTTCCACATGCCCCTGAATCTCAATTCACAGTTGGAGGGGGTTGGCTCTTTCAAAGTTAATGTGTGAGGATTGCTAATGAAGCCATTTCAAGTAATTCAATCACTTAGAGTAAGTCATTGTCCTGGCTGGGCTTCTTGTTAGACTTTCTGTCTCGAGTTCAATCTCCTGGTCTTTCACATGTAAGTTGCAGTGGCCATTTTGGCTGTTAATTTTTTAAAATGTTACTTTAGGATTTTTTCTCATTAAAAGTCTAATGTAAGCTTCCAACCAATGAAATTAATATCACCCATTTGGCATATAGAGTTTTCATGACAACTAAATTTTCCCTGAGAGAAGCCACCTGGAGCTTGACAATTTTATTTCATTAAGTCTAGATGCAGAAGTATTTTTGCAGAAGACATATTAGTTATTCCTGCTGCATATACATTGACTGGTTTTATTTAAGCAGTCTCGTCATTGGACTTGGCGAATTACCAAAGTTTGGAAGTAAAACAGGAAACATGGTTGGAATGCTGAGATTTTACTTAAATTATTAAAGCGATAAACATATTGGGCATTTTATTATAGTGTACTCATATAATGTATGAGGGTTGGTCTTGGGTGAGAGGGTCAGGTGGCCATACTACAGGGTGTGAGGATCGGGTGGCCATGCAACAGAGTGTTGGGTTGGCTCTCAGCAAGAGTAACCCCTGAGGGCCATTAGCCCGGAAGCCAAGAGGAATAGCAAAGGCAAAGATTCCAAGGTAACTTTGTCTCTGCAAGGACAGTGCTCTGGAAGCCTTCTGATCACCTGGCATGGGTCTCATACACTATGCCTTTGTGGACACCCATGGAATGATGCAGCGCCTCCGTCAGAGGGAAAGCCAGGAGGCAGCTCCATGGCAAGAGCAATAGCAGCCGGCCATGCCAAGAAGGCCCCACCTGTGCCAAAGAGTGTACCGGGCTTGACTCAGGTACCTCCAAATGTCCAAGCTGCATTGTCAGTGAAGACCTCGGCTCTCCAGACCTATGGGATTCAGTGATCACCCTATGCCAGTGGCCCTAAAGATCGCCATGACACTTAACTTGTACATATGCAGATCATCTCCATAGATCCACCAGGGACATATGTGTGGCCTCCCAGGCAGCAGACCACCACTGCAACAAGGAGGTGATCAATGCCTTGCTGGTGACAGTCAGGCAGAGAGAGCCATCAGCTTCGGGGCCATCACTGGATTTCCGCAGGTGCAACATGTGGTAGCTTGCATGTATGTGGCCATCAAGGCTCCAATGGACCAGCCACCCACCTTCATTAACAGGTTGGGCTTTCATTCCATCAATGTTTGACTGGTCTACGACCATCAAAAGCATTTCCTGGAGGTGTGTGCCCGCTTCCTGGGAAGCAACCACGATGCCTACATATAATAAAAGCAAAATACTGCGGATGCTGGAAATCTGAAATAAAAAAACAAGAAATGCTGGAAATACTCAGCAGGTCTGGCAGCATCTGTGGAGAGAGAAGCAGAGTTAACGTTTCGGGTCAGTGACCCTTCTTCGGAACGATGCCTACATACTTCGACAGTCCCAGGTGCCTCAGTTTTTCAGGCCCCCTCTCACCTTCAGGGATAGATGCTTGGGGACAAGGGCTACCCATTGAAAACATAGGTACCAACATCAGAGAGGAACCCTCGCAATGCAGCAGAGGAGAGGTACAACACTTGCCATGGTTCCACCCAACCAATCATTGATCAGGCCTTTGGGCTGCTGAAGATGAGAGTCTGGTGCCTCGATCGATTTTTAAAAAATTCATTTGTGGGATGTGGTCGTCACTAGCTCGGCCAGCATTTATTGCCCATCCCTAATTGCCCATGAACTGAGTGGCTTGCTAAGCCATTTCAGAGGGCTTTTTTTTAAGAGTCAACCACATTGCTGTGGGTCTGGAGTCACATGTAGGCCAGACCAGGTAAGGACGACTGATATCGTTCCCTGAAGGACATTAGTGAACAGATGGGTTTTTACACCAATTGACAATGGTTTCACGGTCACCATTAGACTAGCTTGCAGAGCCCTGCAGTATGTCAGAACTTTGGAGTGGGGAAGCCTTGCATGAAAAGAACATGATTGATTGGCAATCCTCAACTGACAAGGAGGATGTGGAGGAGGCTAATGAACAGGTAGTACTAAATCTTGAACCCCTTGCACCAGAGGCCAGGCACTTTGAGCAATGGGCTATGGAGGCAAGAGACAATCTCATACTTACCCGCTTCCAACCACCATGATGGCCTCTCAGAGTGAACTCAATAAAGACTCAGATCAATGCATTCAGTCTGCCGCCTCCTTTCTATGTAGATTCTGTGCCGAGCACCCAGCTTAACCAGGCACTCTGGCACATCTGAGATGCTTATCAAAGGAGGGCTACAGCTACACTGGCAGCCCAGCAGGGAGAAGGATGAAGTCAGCATCTCACAATTAAAACATGAAAGAATAAGACTTTTTCATCAATGATTGTGAACCGCAATAACGATAGAACTTTTACCACAAAACAAATGGCAAATGGCAAACACCCATGAAGCCCCAAGTGAGTCTACGTGCTTTACTTAATACGTTTTCATGTGACTCTACATGGTGTGACCCCTGCAATAGCAGCTGGCCCGGAGGTAGGCTGCTGATCAGGCTGCCGTTTGATGACTTTGTGCTGACTTTGACAGCCATCCTCTGGCTGCCTGAGGCCTTCGGTTGGAGCCTCCTGTGGTTGCCGGCCTGCATAGAACACAAGCATGTGTGAATTAGGCAGTGCAAGTCTTGTCATGCCAGCCATGCGTGATGTGAATCTCCAGAAGTGTGTCAGATGTCGAATGAAGACGATCTTCATACTCTTGCACGGAGACTCCAGTCTCACCATCCACTACTTAGTGGCTACCCTGGATCCCCACTAGCTCCAATGCCTCCTCCTTGGCTGTCAACAAAGGCTGTATATCTGGAATAAAAACAAGAAATGCTGGAACCACTCAGCACGTCTGGCAGCATCTGTGGAAAGAGAAGCAGAGTTAACGTTTCGGGTCAGTGACCCTTCTTCGGAACTGACAAATATTAAAAATGTCACAGGTTATAAGCAAGTGAGGTGGGGGTGGGGCAAGAGATAACAAGGGAGAAGGTGCAGATTGGACAAGGCCAAATAGCTGACCAAAAGGTCATGGAGCAAAGGCAAACAATATGTTAATGGTGTGTTGAAAAACAAAGCATTGGTACAGATTAGGTGTCAACGGACTGAATATTGAACAGCAGCAAGTGCAAACATGAAAAAAACAGTGGGTAAGCAAACTGAACAAACTAAGATGAAATGAAATAAATGCAAATAAAAGGTTGTAAAAAATGTAAAAAAGAAAAAAAGAAGAAAAAAGAAAAAAGAAAAAACAACTAAAAATGAAAGTAAAATGGGGGTCATGCTCTGAAATTATTGAACTCAATGTTCAGTCCAGCAGGCTGTCGTGTGCCTAATCGGTAGATGAGATGCTGTTCCTCGAGCTTGCGTTGATGTTCACTGGAAAACTGCAGCAATCCCAGGACAGAGATGTGAGCATGAGAGCAGGGGGGGGTGTTGAAATGGCAAGCAACCGGAAGCTCAGCGTCCTGCTTGCGGACCGAGCGGAGGTGTTCCGCAAAACGGTCACCCAGTCTGCGCTTGGTCTCCCCAATGTAGAGGAGACCACATTGTGAGCAGCGAATACAGTATACTACATTGAAAGAAGTACAAGTAAATCGCTGCTTCACCTGAAAGGAGTGTTTGGGGCCTGGGATAGTGAGGAGAGAGGAGGTAAAAGGGCAGGTATTACACCTCCTGCGATTGCAGGGGAAAGTGCCATGGGAAGGGGACGAGGTGGTGGGGGTATTGGAGGAGTGGACCAGGGTGTCACGGAGGGAATGATTATGGGTGCGCTTCTCCTGCAAGTGGAAAGAGGGAGACAGTAAGAACTCGCAGGAAGAATGAGAGAACAGTCCTGTTAGTGGCAGCTCCTCATCATCTGCTGGGGCTCCTCCACACTTGCGCTGTCAGGGCTGGTAATGGGGGTGAGTTGTGAGAAAAGGTGGCCTGTGGCCGACTTGCAACCATGCGTCTGCCAGGATGTGGTGATGCCAGCGCCTTTGTTGTCACTCCCTCCCCACATTGCGCTGCCTCCCATGTAGCCACATGCAAGCCCTAAAAATGAGAGAGGTGTGGAGCACTCACCTTAGCAGAATGAAGGAGGTCGTTGGCTCTCTTCCTGCACTGCACTCATTTTCTGAGGTGCGGGGTGGCTGAGGGAGATGACCCCACAGCTGCTACCTCCCCTGCATCTCCATCAGGCTTTCTTGGTCAGGCGGGAGGACGTCTTCTTGCCAGCCCTGGGGGAGAGGAACTCCTGCCTCTCTCTTGCAGCCTGGGAGAGAATCTTGAGGGAGGCATCACTAAACCGTGGGATCATCGGTGTCTTGCCTCTTCACAGTACGGCGTTATTCTCCGGGGAGTTGGTGGGGGTGGGGTGGGGGGGAGGCGTTGGTTCCAGGAGTCACTACCACACTGGGTTCAGCAGCAATCAGCAAAGAGTAAATCACTCAAAGTCAGCAATGCAAGCAGGGCTAGCAGGGCTTTAAATATGGCGCCAGCACCTGCTCCGGAGTCATCTGACGTTGCAGTCAGCACCTCAGAGCCTGCCCCCAGCGCATAATTGGATGGGTCTTGTGCCTCCATTATGATAATTGGCCACCCATCGCATAATTCGGTGGGGGCGGCCGCACTCGCAACGAGCTGCAATGTGCCCACTTCCGGGTCCGCTGCCGGGACTTGCAACAGGTACAGTAAGTTCAGCCCTTGATCTGATTCACGTCCATTCCCGGACCCACTGACTCCAAGTGGACAGGAAACTTGTCTCCATATGAATTAAAGGATCACTCATTTGAAAATTGCAATCTGAATCAGTTTTCCACCAGAGGCAGGTTTCTGACCCAGAACCAGATCCAGTTCCTGTTTCCTGTCTCCGTAACAAAATTCCAGCCCCTGAAGTCTTGAAAGATTGCTATTCACGTGCAATTTTTTTTTCCTCTCAGACCTGAGTCAACTTTTTTAAAGCCAGCTCCTGGTTCTTGCTGGCTTTTTGGATTGACATGTATGCTTCTGAATTGTTTTCACAGGGGTCCTGGAAAGCAGCTAGCCTGAAGCAACACTCATTAGGATACTTACAGCTACCATACAGCATAGGGCTGGTACAGCCAATGATACCACCAGTCAGCTGAGGCTTCAAGTCTGCCTCCACCCCTTTCCAGGCATGCTGCATTGTTCAATGAAGGGGTGGCGCCAAGGAGTGATAAACAAGGCTGCACACTTGCAATCACTTCATGCAGCAACAACTTCACTTTAGCCACCTTCAAACAGGGGGTGAGGTGCTGGGCTGTGGTGAACATTTGTCATCCAATTCATGCATGCACAATTGGTTTCTTTTCACTGTATTTTCAGCAGTTGCCTCATTCGGCCTCTTCCTCTTCAGTCTTGGTGAATGCTTCCTGTGGTCTTTTGAGCTTTTCCAAAGACATTCAAAATGATTGTTTCTTCCTGTGGTCAAAACTCTGCAGTTAGCCCATAAATACAATCATTTAGGCTACTGACTTGTTCAGTTCACCACGATCACAAACATCTGCAAAGTTCTTCAACGTCAGAAGATCAATTCATTCCCCACCATGCCACACCCACTTGATTTCTTGAATTAAGATATCTTTCTCATTATATTCTGTGCCTGACATAAGTCCTCTGGAACTTTCTGCATTTATTTTCACGACCAATGGTTTCCACATTGTCATGGCCGAGGTTGGAGGAATGCACTGTCTTCCTCTAGTTACATTACTCCACTGGTTACAACATATATTTAAACGTTTTACCCAGTTACCGATATGGTATCTGTATTAGTTTCAGAATAAAAATCCACCAACCAGTTTTCTTTAATAAACAACAAAATTGTTGATGTACAATAAAACAAGACCTTTTCAATCAAGATGCAAAGCTTATTTACACACAGTTTGAAATATGTAAGTATAAATATCTACCCTTCTAAAATAACCTAACACACATGCACATACACATACTGGTTAAAGAAAAAAATGAGTAAAGTGAAAAACTGGCTCAGCAGAAATCAATTAAAAAAAAATACTTTGGCCTAGTTATTGTCAATTCTTGATGAAAAAGGATAAAATATGGAATGGGATCTTTTCAGAAACAGCTCGTTCAGGAGATGTCGAGAGGAAGTCTTCCAGAAACTCCTCAGGAGAAATGCTGCATCAGTTTCCATCATCAACATCTTGGGGATCACCATTGACCAGAAACTTATATCGACAAGCCACATAAATAATGTGTCAACAACAACTCAGAAACTGGGTATTCTGCAGCAAGTGACCCATTTCCTGACTCCCAAAACTTTTCCACAATTTACAAGGCACAAGGCAGGAGTGTGATGGAATACTCTCCACTTGCCTGCATGAATGCAGCACCAACAACACTCAAGAAGCTCAACGCCATCCAGGACAAAGCAGCTGGCTTGATTGGCACCCCATTCACCACCTTAAACATTCACTCGCTCCATGAGAGCACACCGGGGCTGCAGTGTGCACCATCAATAAAGTGCACTGCAGCACTCACCAAGGTTTCCTTGACAACACTTTCCAAACCTGCGACCTCTAGTATCTAGAAGAACATGGGAAGCAAGCATATGGGTAAACCACCACCTGCAATTTCCCCTCCAAGACACCACCATCTTGACTTGGAACTATATCACCGTTGGGTCAAAATCCTGGAACTCCCTGCCTAACAGCACTGTGGGGGTATATTCACCAGACAGATGGCAGCAGCTCACCATCATCTCCTCAAGGGCAATTAGGAATGGGTCATAATTGCTAACCTTGTCAGCTATGTTCACATCCTGTGAATGAATAGTAATTTTTAAAAAGGCCTGTAGCAAGTTCACGTTTGCTTAAACGTTTTCCAGTTTTCTGCTTGTTTCCAGCTAGGAGTTGCAGTATTTTTAAGCAGACATAGTAATTGAGTAATGTAAGTGAGCTTTCAGCTTTCAATGATGTCTGAGAAAAACATTATTGTGGATAATTCTTTTAATAAAAAGTCAAATGCTTGATGTAAATCGGGGAAATACTAAAAGTCAACCAATTTTAGTCAAAAACTAGAGGTGAAAAGAAGCAACAAGAAATATGCAAGTGGAGGAATTGTTGATCAATTATTTTCACTACTGTGTGAAAGAACATCAGCTCGGGACTCAAAGCTCCAATCGTTCATTAATTCAATATGACTACTATGAACCATGCACTTTGAGATGAGAAGCATTATAGAAATCTACCATCTGTGATGGAGAGAAAATGAATTAATTTCTGACTGCAACGCAGAAATATAAAATATCTGCAGTTCACCACAGAATGTCAGGCACAAACAAGAACTGGATCCAATCAAAGTGACTCGAAAGCCAAGTGTGTACTGTCTCTTTGTATCTCATCAGAGATCCAGAGCAAATGAACAAATAAAAATACTGAAAAACTATAGATAGCATACAAAAATATAGAATAATGTTTTAAGAATGCTTTAAGAATTAATAATGCCTCGCTGCAAAGTGTTATATTTAATATCCTGGTGCATGATTAATTGAAGGTTTGCATGCATTAGTTTTCACAATATGATTATATTTCCATTTCTTTCCTATTTAAAATATTGTTCTGTAAAATGCTTGCAGTGTTCATCGAAAAAAAACATTTGTAGTCATTTTTGTTTTCTAAGGAAAGACCTCAATTCAATAAAACAAGTCAGAATAAACCTGTCATGATAATGATTAAATGTAGTTAGGGATAATTTTGGCTTTGTGGGACAATATAAAATGGATGATAGTGAAGTGATGTTTCCAGTGAAGTTTCTATCTAGAACAAACAACAACAACTTGCTTTGGTATAGCACCTTTAATGTAATAACATGATCCAAGGTGCTTCACAGGAGCATTTTATAAAGTAAAATTTGACATTGAGCCACATAAGGAGACATTAGGGCAGATTTCCAAAAGCTTGGTCAAAGAGGTAGGTTTTAAGGACCTTCTCAGAGGTGGAGAGATAAATGAAGGGCATTCCAGAGCTTAGGGTCTGGGCAACTGAAGTCACAGCCACCAATGGTGGAGCAATTAAAATCAGGTATGCTTAAGAGGCCATAATTAGATGAGCACAGATGTGTTGGAGTGCTGGAGGAGATTACAGAGATAGACAAGGGAGAGACCATGGAGGGATTTAAAAACAGGGATGTCAATTTTAAAATCAAGGCATTGCTTAACCAGGAGCCTGTATAGGTCAGCAAGGACAGGGGTGATGGGTGAACGGGATTGGTGAGACTAAGGATATTGGCAGCAGAGTTTGGGATGACCTCAAGTTTACAAAGAGTAAAATTTTGGGGCTGGCCAGGAGTGCATTGGAGTAGTCTACAGGTATCAAAGGCATGGATGAGCTGAGGCAGGGGTAGAGTTGGGTGACATTACAAACTTGAAAATAGGTGCTCTTAGTGATGGTGTGGATATGGAGTCAGGAGATCATTTCAGGGTCAAATATTACACCAAGGTTGTGAAGGTTCCACTTCCACTGAAGTCCAAGGAAATGGAAATCAGGAAAGATGTAAAAAGGGCTGCTGATTTGTACCACTTGTTTTACATTATCATAAAAATTTAAAATTCAGCTTTGCTTTTGAGTCAAGACTGAAATTATAATTCTTTCTGTTTGGTGAAACTGTATGTGATACAAATGAAGAATTTTTGTCCATTATCTGTTATGCTGCTAGTTTCATTCTTTCTGTCTCAGCACATACTGTGCAGAAATTTAGTATGTGTTGTGCCCATTCTTCTGACAAATTTGGCATTCGGGTCCTAAAGCAGGATGTTGGGCCCCTGATTAGCATATTCAAGAGGCCTAGAGTCTGTTTTAGGCTGGTGCCCTAGGCATTCAGAAGTCGCCAGCTGCCAATTTGGCAGATGGCACATTTCTGAGGTGATCGGGCCCAGGAGATCACGCCCAAAAATTAGTCTCCCATCTCTTTTCAGATAGAAATTATGTGTGATGGGCCCAGTTTCTCCCCTTTATGCCTCAAGTCTGAGTTCCAAATTATTACCTATTTTTACCATGCTGCAGTATGACTTTGCGTAGTTAGTATCCAGTGGGCTATTTCTCTTGTGGCAGGACTATAGTTCCATTAACTGTTAGGATTGCTCAGTACAAAATGATTTACAGCTTATGCGGATATATCTTGTGGTTTGCCAACCTGGTGCCGGTACTTTGTATTCAAACATGTACTTTAACCTTATCTTAGCAGCTTTCTTCTTCTTGACCTGTGCCCAAGTGTAATGCTTCATTAAACTGTATTTTCTCACTGCATTTTGCTTTGAAGCCAACTGAAATGGCACTTTTGGGGAATATGCCATTTTATAATATACCAGTCAGCCCTTCTTCCCCTTATTAGTGGTCGATCATTGAAATGGGTTTATTGACTTTACGCGACTGTATTTTTCAGGAATTCTGCTGTGTGGACCTTTAGCTTATTCTCATCTGCACAAATACCAGAGTTTAAGAGCCTTCTTAAGCCATTTAACTGCGTCTGTGTCTATAAATCAGTCCGAATGCTTCATTGGTTAGCCTACAGGGTACCTCACATCATTTACTCCTCCAACTGAAAATACCAATTTTGGAGATTAATGGACAAGAAAAAAATCTCATAGAAGCTTTCAGTAACCCACAGTTAACCCTTGACAACAATCTATAGGCTATAGTCAGTGTAGCTGATATTTCTGGTATAGCAACAAGTCTTCCTTCCTTCTTTCCTGTGAAACCTTAAATGGACGAGAGTTCATTCGTTGTGCGAAAAGGTCATCACCCTGAAACTTAATTCTGTTTCTCTCTCCACAGATGCTGCATGAACTGCTGAGTATTTTCCAGCATGTTCTATTTTTACATCAGATTTCCAGCATTTTGAGAGGCATGTGCTTGTTCATTTCAAATTGTTGGTAGAACCTCAGGTCCATTATCAGTGATGACACAAATCAGCAGCTCTGAGAAGTTAGCCAAGTGGTGTGTGCAACATGTGGTCATAAAATACTAACAAAGACATGGCCAAGAAATATCATCACTGTTGATTAGGGAACCTTACTCTTGTGCCTTTGCTACAATCATAAAACAGATAGGACAGTAATTTTCCTGCTCCTAATTTGAACTTCCTTCAAGTCTCAGTAAAAATATTGTTGCTTATAAAACTGCCTGGGTTTTGCAGTAATAACAATGGTTAGGCTATCAGCACTCGCTGTTATTACAGAGTAGATCAGACATAACCTTCCAGCATCCACACACATGAAGTTAAATGCAGAAATTCCAATGTTGCTGTCAGAGATATCCTGCTTCTCCATAAGATGCACTGATGCAGTCCTTGCCAATAGACTCGGCACTAAAATGACTGCAACAATGTAAACTTGCTGTACTTGCCCACCAGCCGAAATGGCTGAAAAAGGTAGGGCTGTTGCATTCAGGAGTAAGTGAGTTTTGAATGGTGTGGTAAGTGTTAATTACTATTGAACAACATCTGGGCTCCTGAAAATGTAATTTAATTTTACAAGTGTAGAATTTCATTCCCTCAAAAGAAAATAAGAGCGGAAATTTAATAGCACGCTGCAAATCGCGGGGTGTGCTTTGAGTTTGGCGGCCTTCAGGCGTGGATGAGCCACCGCTGAGCCCCCGCAATATTTTGCGCAGGGGCTCATTTAAATGGAGGGGGCAGAACGGCCATCCCCGATAAAGCAGAGAGGGCGGCCGCTCCATCCCCTGCAGCGGCGTCCGGTGCCACCGTGCAGGTGCTGCGTGATTTTTAAAGGGCTTCAAGCCCTTAGAAACAAAGTGGATTTTTAAAGGTACATTTCCATGCATCATCTTTAAAAAAGTAATTAAAAGCTGGAAGCCCTGTCCCAACCACCCACCAACCCCACCCCCCCCCCTCCCCACCCCCCGCCCCCATCCCAATGTTTTTTTTTATTGGCCTATATCTCAAAAATGTATTTTATTCCCAACCCAAACATTCCCCTCCAGCCTCGTCACATTTGCCCTTCAACCCTTTCCCACCATCCCCACAGTGAATAAAAAATGTTTTTCCTTCTTCCCCACTCCCCCCCCCCCACCCCCGCATCCTGCCCTGATAATTTCACTCCTCCCCCCTCCCCACCAGTGTCTCGCCTTGAATCCCCAAAGGGGGTTTGGAATGTGCGGGACTTCTGGCCACCGGCTGCAATATCAGCGTGGGACGGCTTCCTGGTCCAGGTAAGTTCATTAACATTTTTTGCATAAGTTTGAGTCGGCAAATGAAGGCCCCACCAGTGCCACACCAAGGCCTCACTGCCACCGGTAAAATGCGACGGGGCCTTCTTGGCATTGGGGGTCATGGCTGGCCTCTCCTGGAAGAATTTTCTGGGGCCCCCCGCCACGAGCCCTGACGCTGGAGGCCTCATAAAATTCAGCCCTAAGAATCAAAAGATTTTTTAAAATACTTAATTTGTTTTCAGTTTCTCTGTTTCCTTTATCTCACTCTCGAATCACATTTGTATCTTGTCATCATTAATTTACTTTCTATAAATCATTTAAATTTAACTTATATTTCCTGCTTTATACTTCCTGGCTTGGACTCTGAGGGGGCTATTTTGGCCAAATACCTTAAATGGTAAAGAGGTAAAGTGGTGGGCAAGATGACTCTGAAGTTGTAACACCCCTTTAGCCTGTGTTTCGTGCAAGATGCCATCTTGGGAAAGGATTTGAGGTTAGTAATAATAATGGCCACCTGGAGGGTTATTCCACAGCTGATTGGCAATTAAGTTGCCTGCTAGCAGTCATTAAAGAGGCTGCATGCCATATTGGTAGATAACACTTCATTTAATAATCTCTACTAAAACCAACCAGCTGAACAGGAGTACATAATCTCTGCTGAGAATATCGAGCGCTACTTGAAGGGATGACACCTTTTACTGTTCACTTGCTGAAGGAGGTCTGAAAAGGACTTTTGAAGCATTTTGGAAGACTTCCTGGGACTTTGTCAAGGCTTCACTGGCACTCTATCAACATTTATTCACTGAGAACTTCAGTTAAAAAGAGTGAGTGTTGTGCTACTGTAAGTTATTGGGCACCTTATAGGAGTCACTGGGAGAAACAGTGTGCTAGGTCACCAGCATCTTCCTAAGGGGTCCCTTAGTCTGCCGAAGAAATGGGAGGAGGAGATGACACCAGGTAGAACAGGACCAGCTGGTGCTGGAGTGAGGGAGAGGTGGATATATTACCCCCTGTGTGTACAGGCCACCTCTCCTCCTCTGTATCTCCTACACCAGGGCCTCCAGTTCCATGTCAAAGAACCTGCATGCCTCTTCACTCGGTCCCCGAGACATCTTGAAAACTGCTCCCGTGTGTGAGTCAGCCCACTCCCCAGTTTTAGTGGAAATACATGAGTAAAGCCCATTTATACTGTTCCATGAATATTGTGTCTAATCGGAACTTAAGTGCTTAACCAGCAGGCGACTGATTTAGCATCTCCAGGCAAATTTGAATTATGGTAATGAGATGAAAATCAAGACTTGCATTTATATGGCACCTTTCACAACTATCGGATGTCCCAAAGTACTTTATAGCTAATGAAGTACTTTTGAAATGCTGTCACTTGTAATGTAGGAAAAAACAGCAGCCAATTTGCACAGCAAGCTCCCACAAACAGCAATGTGATAATCACCAGATATTCTGTTTCTCTGATGTTTATTGAGGGATAAATGTTGGCCAAGATAATTCCCTTGCTCTTCTTCAAAATGTAATCTTTATATCCATTTATGAGGGAGCAGACAGGGCCTCCATTTAACATCTCATCTGAAAGACAACCCCTCCAACAGTGCAGCTCTCCTACAGTACTGCACTGGAGTGTCAGCCTTGATTTTTGTGCTTAAGACCTGGTTGGGACTTAAACCCCCAACCTTGTGTCTCAGAGACATGAGTGATCCCATAAGTAAGCCACGGCTAACACACAAGTCAAACTAAGATTTTATGCTAGTTCAAACAGGCATGTCTTATTATTTAGAGTCTATTTTCACCCTGTCCCAGAAATATCCCTGTGCATGTTTCAGTTACGATTCTTCAATCTGATTGGTTGAAGAGTCTCTCAGCAGCTTGCCCTGCTCACAGAGAACACAGATCTCCTGTGGAAGGCGCTGCTCTAGAACAGACAATTAGTGGCCGGGGCTGGGTTCAGAGACGAGCGGGTGTGAAAATTAACCCCACAGGCTGCGGTGCCAGTTCCTGGTTCCATCCTGCCTCCACGTCAAGTTTGTGGAGGCAGTATCGGGGCTGGCAAGACTACCCTCCACATGTGGTGCGTAGCTGCTTTAGCTCGTTAAAGGCCTAATTAAGTCCAATTAATGGAGGCCAACTGGAATTTTCCAGTCAGCATCCAGGTTTCCACACTGGTGGGGGCCGGTTTAGGTGCCTGAAGGCAGGCACCTGGCAGCAGGCTTGGGGAGGAGGGGAGGGGGCAGTGCTCCAGGCAGGCCTAGAGGCCCTCCCTGCCTGCCTGGGTGTGGCTGTAGCCACAGGGTGCCCTGTATTGGGATACCCCTATATCCCCATCCAACATCCACCCCCCCTCCCCCCACAATGGTGGCCTGGCTGCTGAAAGTTTTAAAAAGTTGGAGAGGGGCGCCTCCATCTTGAAGCGCCTTCTCTCTTGCTTACCATGCATTGCAGCCTGATGCTCCTCTCAGGCTCTGATTGGCCCTCTGGCTTTGAGAATCTGCCCACTGCCCTTAGATTGAGATCCTGTCTCCATGCCAATTAAGGGAGTGCCCCTGTGAAAATCCTAATGAGTGACTGTTTCCCCCGGGTTCTGGACCAGGAAACAGCCCTGACTTCTTTTTCCTGCTCCAGGAGGGAAAATCCAGCCCTTGATTTGAGTCTCAGCCTAAGTTCAGTCAAAACTTTGGCCAGGATTTTACCGGCCCCTGGGAGGTGAGTTGGGAGGTGGAAGGGGCTGGTAAAATCGCAAGGATGCGCATTGGGTTGGCTCCCCAATGTTGTCCTACCGCTGGGGCATTTTATCAGGAGCATTTTGCCGATGGCACTGCTGAGGCTACAGAGCTGCTGGCCCTCTGATTGGACCGGCAGCATCAGGGGTCAATTGGGAGGCAGCCTGTGGTTAAAATTGCCAAGCCGGTCCTAAAGCTGAGAAGTGTGGGCTTGGAATCTGCTTTTCACCCTGAAATCAGAGTTCTGACGCCTGTGATAAAATTCAGGCCTTTGTGTCAGCAAGGTGAACAGCGAGTGTCATTCCTTTGCCACTGATTGCAAAATCCATACCGTGTTGGACATACATTGCAAAACAACTTCCAATGGAAGGGAAGGAGGTGGTTCTAGACCATCAAGGTATTGCAGTTGGTGCATCAGCAGGCATTATACTCTGATGTGCCAGTCCTCAAAGCTGTGGGCCAGAGT
Source organism: Heterodontus francisci (assembly GCF_036365525.1). Classification (NCBI taxonomy): domain Eukaryota; kingdom Metazoa; phylum Chordata; class Chondrichthyes; order Heterodontiformes; family Heterodontidae; genus Heterodontus; species Heterodontus francisci. Next base: position 141,439,273 of record NC_090376.1, read on the forward strand.
CTGCACAGCATGGAGGTGAATTTCCATGTGGGTCTCTCACTCGTCCACCATGACTTCAATGGAAGTTCTGGAAAAACTGGGAAAATAATGACAACATCATTAAGGCTCTTTTCCTAGGTTTCTGTGACTCTTCTGCCAAAGTTGCGACCAGCGAGCGGGAAAACCATCGTGGAAATTCAGTGCCCTCCCTATACTTTTTTGAGTGGAAAACATCGATGGAGCACTCTATATACCTGGGCGTTTGCATTGTCCACTGCAACATATATACCCACTGAATTTTCTGAATTGTTTTCATCAGGTGATTTATTAGGGTGAATTTTTTTTTTCTTTACTGGTAGTTTGAGATGACAATTTCGGAAGTAAATCATTTTAGTTTATATATCATTTTGTCTGAGTGTGTATATAGTTATATTTTTTTTTATCTTTTAGTGGGTCTTGGCATTGATGCAAAATAAACAGTACCAGGTTGCAAGCATCATTGCTATGGAGGTAGGATGACAACTCAGTGAACAGTAAAACAAATAAAGAAGTGCATCTCCTACAAGGGTGATTGCTTTCATAAAATATCTAAGCCTTTAAGTCGTGAATAGCTGGAGAAAAGCCATCAATCATCATAATACTTTGATAATGAGGTAGATTTAGCAGTGGAATGGAAATAGAAAGCTTACATCCAAGCACATCACCATTACTTTAACATTCCTAATAGGTATTCCTGGATGCCAAGGATTTCTAATATTCTGTGTATATTGCAATGTGACAAGGCTGCTGTTTTGCTGATTTCTGAGCACTGATGACAATACCAGAACAATTTAGCATGTTCAAGGTGATATATGTGTTGTTGTTCAGAAGTCATGATCCCACATTTAAAGCAATTGACCATGCTCAGTTGATGTTTGTACCTTTAAGTTTCAGACCATGGACCGCTGACAATGTCAGGCATCCTGCAGCCAAAGCAATCTGGAATCATAAACTTTCCAGAACAACTAGTGGTTATTTTATCCACCTGCAGCGTTCTAACCCATGCAGTGCAGGGAAATGCCATGTCTTGTTCATACAGGCAAAGATGTATTAAGATTTAGAGATAGCAAAGGATTTGATTTGTAGCATTCTGCCATTCATACCTCCTGTAGACACATCTTTTGTTTCTTTACTTGTCCGATTACTACTATCATTGGTCCTGCATCATAAACCATTCAATCTTCTCCTGCTGATCACCCTATCACAGACCTTCCCTTTTTTCCTTTTACCCAACCTCCCCCCTTTCACTTGCTTAAAACCTGTTACATCTCTAACTTTTCCCAGTTCTGATGAAAAGTCACAGACCTGTAACGTTAACGTTGTTTCTTTCTCCACAGATGCTCCCAGATTGGCTGAGCATTTCCAGCACATTCTGCTTTACAGATTTTTACAGATTTTTGCTTTTGTAAGAAACAAAGAATTTACATTTATCTAGCACCTTTCATGATGTCAGGACATCCCAAAGCGCTTTAGGCTAATGAATTACTTTTAAAGTGTTGTCACTGTTAAAACAGAGGAAACACAGCAGCCAATCTGCACAGAGCAAGGTCCCACAAACAACAATACGAAAATCACCAGATAATGGCTGCAAAGCTCAAATGTGTAGTGCCAGGCATTTTGGTGCTGTTTTGCCTACAAAATGATGTCTGCAGCACTTGTGCACATTTCTGGTGTGGGTGCTAGCACGAATGCAGGGAGGATTCGCCACAAGTATGCAGAGTAGGCAGATTGCGACATCAATCAGCGTGTAATGCTGATTTAACACTAGTACTGCTATTTTGGAGCTCACTGCTTCAGCTAACACCCTCTCTTAACCTTGCACAGCTAAACATCTGTTCAACAACAGCAAGGACACCCCCACCAGTGCTATTTAAAGGGATTATCAACTACTTACAGGTTAGTTGCTGATTGAATTCTACTTGTTCTTGCTGTTATTGGAGAAGCATTTGGTGGATTCCAGAGTTGTTTAAAGTTGTTGAAAGAATTTGTCCTGACTTCAAGGGTAGAACTTTGTGCGGGAGGCGTGGGTCTCGTTGTCGGCTCCTGTACGGAAGGCCTGCCAAATTTAGTGCCAATCAGGCACTTAACTTAGGACCCCACCGCCGGAAGTCCCGGCCTTGCAGTGCTGCCGGCCAATCAGACACTGGTAGCTGCAGTGCCACCATGGAGGCGGTGGCTGCTGCTGTAGTTGCAGCCATCAGTCACCAAGGAAGGGCGCTGGAACCAGGCTCAAGGTAGGTCGGGGTGGGAGGGGTCTCACAGGCTGGGGGTCGTGGTGGGGGTGGGGGGGGAGGGGGGCATCGGCAGTACGGGTAGGGGGGTGGCGCAGAGCGGGCCCTCCCTTCATGATGCCGGTCTCTCGTTCAAGAAATAAGTGCCTTTTAACAAGGGACCACCACCCCCCCCCCCACCACCTCCGCAGCCGGGAAGCAGCCCACATGGGTAATTGCAGCTACAGTGGGACAAGGCCCTTAAGTAATGGTTAATTACCCAGTTAAATGCCTCAATTGGCAGCAGGGCTGAAAAGCTGTTCACAGGCCTTCCTGCCCTGGACTAAATTTTGGCAGAGGCAATTTTATGCTGTCCCCTCCTCCAAACCTGCCGCAAGGGAGAGCATAAAATTCCACCCCAAGTATTCTGCACAGACTACTTGCTCCCAGTGATGGTGCAGTAATCTGCATCCCCTACAGTGTGGCAGGGAGAATAAACAGAAGCAATAATGAGCAGGCCAAGCTGCTGGAAGAGGGAGGAGGAGGAGTGGAGAAGGGCTCTCAGCAGGAGGCCATATCTTCCCAGAGTGTTAAGGGAGAAACTCTCTGACCTGCATCTCAGCAAGGAACAGTGTGTCAGACATTTCTGCTTCACTAAGGTGGTTTCATTGAAATCTGCCAGCTGCTGCAGCCACATCTGCAGCCTCAGAGGAGGGTGAGGGTAGCATTTCCAGTGGCTGTGAAGATAAGGTGGGCATGAATGGTTGAGTCTGGCTCCTTCCAGGCTGGAACTGGTGCTATTTGCAATATCTCCTGGTTCACCATCCACTGTTGCATAAGGGAATATACTGACGCTCGCCATGCAAAGAGAGCCAGAGAGAAGCAGGTGGAGTGACCTCACAGCATCACAAGGATTTCAGGCTTGCCCACTGTACAGGGTGGCATTAATTGCATGTACTTTGCTTTGTGGGGGTGGTGGGGGGTTTACCCAGGAGCCACAATTCTGAGATCCACTGAAACCAGAAAAAATTTTCTCCCTCAACATCCAGCTGGTATGCCACTATATGCAGCATATCGTAAAGGTCAGAAGGTCAATGCCCTGTATCCTGGCAGCAGTCATGATGCCTTCATTCTGCAAGCCTTCTGTATCATTTGCATTTGAGCCACCATGACAAACCAGAGGGTGGCAATTGGATGACAAAGGCTATCTGCTGACTACATAGCTCTGACTCAGGTGTGCAACCTATACACATGTGGGCTGCATGCGTATAACGAGCACCATGCTGCCATAAGAAATGTGATCAAGTTGATTATTGGCATGCTGAAGCAATGCTCCCATTGCCTGGATTGCTCTGGAGGAGCCCTGCAGTACTCAGCAAAGTGCTTGCCAAGAGTCCCAATTTTCTGTTGCACGCTGCAAGCCTCGCCATCATGACTGTACAATCCTTACCATTAACTATACAGCGACAAGGAGGAGGATGGCAATGAAGAGGCAGAGGCAAAGGAGAAAGAGATGAAGGAAAAAGAGGAGGAGGACCAAGAGGAAGAGGAAGAGGAGCACGATGAAGAGGAGGAGGGTGAAGTGAGGAGGCAACTACCACATCCCCTTTCTTGTCCGACTGTCTGTGATTGACTCATTTGACAGCGGTACCAATGAATGCAACATCAATTTCCCGTTCACCAATAGTCCCACACTTTATCTTTCCTCTGTTACTGACCATCACAGTCAAATGAAAGTTACGAACAGAAAAAACCCCCACTGGCAACGCTGAACTCTGCTTGACCTCCTTTTATTTATATGTATATAAATGTGTTTATTGTATGTGTACAGGACCTCACACTCAGAAGCATCTGTAGTCAGTTGCGGGGAGGAAGAAAAATCAAAATTAATTGAAATATCATAGCACTAAAAACAAACTATTAACAATACCAACTCATATTTACATAAGCTTTTAATGTAGCAAAACATCCTGAGATGCTTCACAGGAGCATCAACAAATGAGCCCCATAAAGAGGTATTAGGATAGGCGACTAAATGTTTGGTCAAAGAGGTAGGCTGTAAAGTGTGTCTTAAAGACGGAAAAAGGTAGAGCGGAAGAGAGGATTGAAGAGGGAATTCCAGAGCTTGGGGTTTAGGCAGCTGAATACATGGCCACCAATGGTACTGTGATGGAAATCAGAGACGCATAAGAGGCGAGGATTGGAGGGGTGCAGTGATAGGGATAGGTGAGGCCATGGAGGGATTTGAACGCAAGGATGGGAACTTAAAATTAAAGGTGTTGCCAAACCAGGAAGCAATAAAGCCAACGAGCACAGGGGCACTGGGTAATAGAGACTTAGTGTGAGTTAGAATATGGACAGCAGAGTTTTGAATGAGCTAAAGTATATGGAGGGTGGAAAGTGGGAGGCCAGCCAAGAGATCATCGGAATAGTCAAGTCTGCAAATAACAAAGGCATGAATGAAGGATTCAGCAACCGATTAGCTGAGTCAAGAGTGGAGATGAGCAATATTACAAAGAATTGTCTGAAATGAATGATGCTGATTGAGCAAAGTCCACTTTCCGTTCGCAAAAGCAAGTGTAAAACCAAACAATAGGCACTTTCAAATAATCAATGACTATTTATTAAACAGATATGAATCAATTACCAACCAGCAGAGAACCAGAGAATCTGTCAATCATATGACTCAACTCATTTTTCAGGTCAATTATGCAACCATTTTGCAGTCCAACCCAAAGCATTGTATGCTCCCAATAGCTAAATTTAGAAAATTAATGGACTGATTTTCTTCATTGGAATTATTGGCTTGATCTGGCATGCTCTGATGAGGACGAATGAGCGGTGTACTCTTACGCTGGATCTTCACTCTGATATCACAAGTAGTACATTTTGGCTTCGGTCATAAGAGGGCCAGTGCAATAGAGTCATAGAATCATATGCTGGGATTTTCAATTGCTGGTGGGGTCAGGAAGGGGTGTGAGCATGATTTGAAAATTGTGTTCCCAGATGTCGCACTGGATTAAGCCATATCCAGAACATAATGCAATTTTAAAAGGGAGGGCGGGATGGGGGTAATTAACAGACCATTAAGCACCTTGTGGAGCTTGTTAACTGGCTGGGCAGGGTGACAAGGCAATTTTCAAAGTTGAAATCAACAAACCAAAACAATGTTAGTGCCCAGCTGTTGGGTTCAAAGCAGGCAAAAGGTAAAGTTTCTTTTTGATGTTGAAAACTTTGGGAGCCGAGGGATCTTGCACCAGATCATGCACTATATCTTCCATTTGGCCTTTTGGTCACTTTTTGCTTGGTGATGCTGCTAGCCCTCCAAAGTGTTGCCTGCTCTTTTCTGCAAGGCAGCGGCAGACCCCATCATAGCTGCCATCTGCCTTTGTCGCTTACACTCTACTGGCATCTCCCATCTCCTGGATACGCTTGACAGCACTAATTGGGTGTCGAGCTCACCACCAGCCCAATTAGGGCATTTACATTTGAAGATAGTGTCGCATAAACAACACAGTTGCAGCATGGGGTCAGGACCCAGAAATTGTCCAGGCATCAGTTTCCTGATTTGAAAATCAAGTGCATAGAGTCAGTACAGCACAGAAGGAAGCCATTCGGCCCATCAAGTCCATGCTGGTTCTCTGTAGAGCAATCCAGTCAGTCCTATTTCTGCACTCTATCCCTGTATCCCTGCAAATTTATTTCCTTCAAATGTCCATCCAATTTCTTTTTGAAATCATTAATCATCTCTGCTTCTATCATCCTTATACGCAGTGAGTTCCAGGTCATTACCATTCGCTGTGTAAAAATAGTTCTTCCTCACATTCCCCCTGTATCTTTTGCTCCAAACCTTAAATCTGTGTCACCTAGTGTTACGATCCCATTAGGGACCGTTAACATTTAAAAAGAGAATTCCAAATTCCCTGTTATTACTGAAAGAATTATGCTACAAGATTTCACGTTTTACACAAAAGAACTTCACTTTAGAAGAGTTAAACAAAGCAAAACATAACTAACTTAACACTACAATTTGGAAACATTTTTTAAACTTAAAATCTTAACACAACATGAAGACATTTACTTCAAACTAAATCGCTACAGAACACTCCTATTTGATTGTTACTTCCACCCCAAGAATTTCCCTACATGTTACAGGATCTTGGTAGTTTGTTCACTTCTCCTGGTACCAATGTAAAGTGTACCATAGCTTTTTGGGTATTCACTTCAATTTCCTTAGTTGCTCAGCTGTCTTCTGAGGTATGGGTCACCTCCTGAATCTGGACTTCCCTGCTTGAGCATGGGCCTGCCTCAAAACAGAAGCACCCCTGGTTCCTGATAGCCTCTTTGTTCTGAACCAACTGATTTCCAAAAGCCAACAGCTTTCCAAAGCCAATATGCTTTTCCAAAAGCCAACTGCTTATCTAAAAGTAAATTGACTGACTGGCTATGTCAGCAAGCACACTGATCAGAAAATCAGCAGGCACTTCCTGCATTATCTATCTCCATAGCATGTGGTACATGTGGGATGTCCCAGATAGAAATTTTTACTAATTATTTTCAACACCAAATCTTCTGGGAAATCATATGAATAATTTAAACCCCTGATTACGGCAACTGCAGACACCCTGGGCTGGATTTTACCAAGCCCATAATGTTGGGCTCCATGGCACAGAGGGCCGGAAGAAGGCTGCGGCAATGGCCCGCCACGGAGCTCAACATCAGGAGGGCACAGCCTGATCCTCCCACTGACAGTGAGGCTTCAGACAGGACCTCAATTTCAATAATTAAATTAATGAGATGAATACATTTAAATGAAATTGCCTTGAATATTCCGGGCCTGCCGCGATCCTCAGTGCAGCGGCCGGACTCCCGCGCCATCAAGTGCCCGCCTGGGGAAAGCTGGCGTGACACTGGTGGGGAGGGGGGAGGAGTTAAGATTTCCAGTGCGGCAGGTAGGTGGAGGGTGTCAAATAAGCGTAATGAGTGAAGGAGATGGTGGGAAGGGGTTAACTTTAAACTTTGTGCAGTCTGGTTGGGGGAAGGTCAGATTTAAAAGTTAAGTATTTTTGGGGGGAAAGGGCAAATAGTTAATGGAATTGATATTGGGGCCTGGGAAAGGGGTGTTAAATTTTATTTGATAAATTTTGGAGGGTGTATCTTTAAAAATGTAAATATGCCAGCAGGGCTGACTTCCCTTTAAAAATGGTGCTAGTGCCTGCGCACAGGCAGCTGATGCCATTTCTGGCATCGGACAGACCACCCCCTCCATATGATTGGGGGGGGGAGGGGGGTGTGGCTGGCTGCCCCTGCCATTTAAGTGAGCAGCTGTGTGGGCATTGTGGCAGCTCTAAGGCGTGCAGCCCGTGTGTGCGGGCTGCCATTTTATGAGCTCACACCAAGAATGATGGCAGGCTCTTAAAATCCAGCCCACTGTCTCCATCAAGAAGTTAAGTGGGGATCCCATTGTGTAGGGTCTTCACACTTCCCATTATGACCTTACTAAATAAACACTGGCCTCTCTTCCATTTGTAACCATCCTCACCTTGTTTGCCCGCTTCTCAAACCAGGTGTTTTCTTTTGACTTGCCTTAAAAAAAAAATCAATTCACAAATTAAAAGTAATCTCTCGAAAATTAATACAAACTATGAACCAGATGATCATAACACCAGTCCTTGTACCATCAAATAACCTAGGATTATAATGTAGTACTAGCATTGGGCAGCAGCAAACAGATCGCAAATAAATTATACTGAAATTAAATTAATGCATTTTTCCTCAGACAATGGACTAGTTTACTGGCTGCCCAGAAAAAAGAGGAAAGTGAGGTTTTGTTGGTTGCACTGAATACTGAGAAGGTTTAAAACAACCAGCAACAGGACTTTTTTGGTTATTTTAAGAGTCTTGTGAGAGTTTAAACCAAACATTCTACCTGAAGTCATGCTTTACTATGTGGGATCAAGTATCTTGTGGTATTGCTTTTAGGCGTATTTGTCACGAGTCATCATTCCGCTCGCTTATTGGGAACAACATTTGTGGTTCTGACTGTATTTGTATTGCGTGGCGAAAATGGAGGAGGAGGCACAAGAACTGCAGAAAACCAAGAGAAGCTGACAACATTGGAGGAGAAAGGTTCCTAACATGTCTAATGGAATAATCTGCCAGGTTCAGTTTCACCAAACATACCATGGATAAGCAGTGTTACGAGTTACAAGCCCTGCAACCACACAGCAGGGCAAGCACACCACTGCCAGTGGCAAAGTATCAGCCACTTCAAAGTTCCTTCTATGGTCCCAGTGGGTACATCACTAATATCAGTCAGTCCTCAGTGCAAAACTGCATAAAGTATTAGATTGACGGATTGTTGAGCCGAATGAACAGTATTCTTACTTTCAACATATGCAAGAGGGAGGAACTATTCAATTGGATATGTTGATGAGGAAAAGGGAAAAAAGGATTATGGGAGCAGGGTAAATAAATGTGACTGCTCATGTGGAAGGTAAAAATTGCCATGGACTTCTATGTATTTTATTGCAAGAACCAGATGAAGAAATTTGGCCTAATAAATACATTAAAAATTATACAATACTTTATTTAAAATCACTTGTCTTGAATCTCTGGTGGGAGGTCAATGGAATCCCTTGATACATAACATAAAAAGCTAAAAGCAGCAGGAAATAATACCCTGTGGAAATTCAGGGCAATTAAGTTTATCTATCGCAAATCAGAATTGCATGAATTAACTTTCCCCTGTAAAGGCCTGCCCTTCTCTCTATGGCCTGGATGTTAACTTATACTCCATCCAAAACTTAGCAGTTCACACTTTGGGTGGAATCTGAACAACTTTAAAAATAATCGCGGTCAAGGCCATTTCCGGGTCCCGACCCCACACTTGCTGGCAGCAGCCCACGAGCGCAATCTTCTGGGAGGTGGCCTCATAATTGGCCAGCTCTATGTCCGCCATCCAATTTGGGATTGCAGAGGGTCGGCAGTCTTGGAAGGGTGGTAGCCCCACTGGCTGAGGTAGCTGCTACCACTGTCGGAGGGGGACCACGAGGGTGCCTCCATCCTGAGGTGCCCTCTGAAAATGTTTCAATTTTGTTAAAATAAACTGTGGCTGCAGCTGCTGGGCCGCCACTGTGGAGGGGAAACCCCTTCACAGGATGCCCTGTGGCTGCAGCTGTGGCCTGCTGACCAATGTGATCCTGGTGGTGGGGTAAGTGTAGGAAGCCTTGCAGGCGGCCGTGGCCACTTCCAGGTACCTGCCATGCTTTATCCTCAGTGGGGGGCCCATCTGACACCAGGATGATCCTGGCAGTGTCCCCAATCTGCCCACAATAGGTCACTTACATCTGCAAATTGTCCACTCGTTGCTGCTGGACAGGTAACCCTTGCCACTTCCACCCCACCTCCAGACAGATCGGCTGGAGGCGGCAACTCATCAGCACACCGACCCGATGCCCTCCTATTCTACCTTGCTCCCGTTCTTGCCAACAAAGCCGCCTTGGCAGGGCAGGTAAGATTCCATTCTCTGTCTTTATTGATGGCACTTCTTGGGCTTTGCATATCCATAAAGTCAATGCCTGTCAACATCTGTTTTAGATATCTGCACATGTGGAGGGCATCAGAGCTATTCATTACCATTTTGGTCAAGTATGACTTGTGTCCTGGACTTACCCACTCTGTTTTTTGTTTTTTTTCCCTCTATTGTCTGCTCAATGTTTTCTCGGCAGCTCACTCCCAGACTGCACCTCTCATCAATAATGACTTAAATAAAAGTACAAAGACAAGACCCATCCGCACATTGTCTCAATGCGCAAACGCTTTACTTAGTGTAGCACTGAGTCATAAAGGCTAGGAAGATCTTCAATTCAATACCTGGCCTATACTGGATTTATTATTAAGAGTCAGTGACCAGTGAACTATATAAATGGCCTTAGCATCCCTGACCAGGAACAACTGCTAAGTTCCATTTCTGCTCACTACTCAGCTTCTCCTGCTCAGAAGACATGTGGCTCAGAAGGGTGGTGCAGTGGTTAGCACCGCAGCCTCACAGCTCCAGCGACCCGGGTTCAATTCTGGGTACTGTGTGGAGTTTGCAAGTTCTCCCTGTGTCTGCGTGGGTTTCCTCCGGGTGCTCCGGTTTCCTCCCACAGCCAAAAGACTTGCAGGTTGATAGGTAAATTGGCCATTATAAATTGCCCCTAGTATAGGTAGGTGGTAGGGGAATATAGGGACAGGTGAGGATGTGGTAGGAATATGGGATTAGTGTAGGATTAGTATAAAATGGGTGGTTAATGGTCGGCACAGACTCGGTGGGCCGAAGGGCCTGTTTCAGTGCTGTATCTCTAAATCTAAAAAAATCTAAAAGACATGTCTTCAAGTGCAGACATGAAAATTGGCACCTTGGTCAAATGAGTAAATGTTAGAAAAGCCTGGACACATCACCCTTCAAAAGGAGAATGTGAAATTATGAATGGGACATTATAAAGGTATGTGAAATACTAGATATAAGTTAAATCATGATTGCTATACAAGAGGGAATAGTTGCATCTGGTGAAGTCACACCAAAATATATTCATACCTGGAATGGTCTTTTGAGTAGGATAATGGAAGCAAAAACTCAGCTGGATGCTGTGATGGGAGATTGTAGAATTGTATGGAAGAATGAACAATGTCAGCCAACTGGCTTCACCCTTTATGATATTTGCTAAATAATCCACCAACATACAGAGGAAATCTTTATGGTTTAGGAAATAGATCCTTGTTGTTCTGTGGGATTTGAAGACATGCAGGAAGGGAATCCAATAATTAACGAGTAAAAATAAGAAGCCCGAAACTCTGGAATTTCCTCCCCAAACTTTCTCACCTCTCCACCTCTCTCTCCTCCTTTTAGACGTTCATTAAAGTCCACCTTTTTGACCAAGCATTTGGTCACCTGGCCTAATGTCTCCTTCGTTGGCTTGGTTCAATTTTTGCTTGATTACGATCTTGTAAATCACCTTGGGATATTTTACTACATTAAAGGGACTAGATAAATTCAATTTGTCATTTTAATAATAATAATCATCAAATCTGTTTGAAATCTTTCTGTTTCCATAATATAACTAGGGCAGAATTTTCTCTGCATTTGTCTCACTGGCTCCAAACATACGTATGAGACCTAGGAAATTGGCTGAGACTTCCTTCAGCCAGCCCCAAGTTGAATCACGCTATCTGTAATCTTCCACTCAGCCTTTACAACCAGCATGAATTGTTTTTGCACATTTCTGAGAGGTACCTTATAATATCTGAAACTTAATACCCACTTGCACAATTCCCTACCCATACAAGGTGGGATTGAATTGTGTTATTTGCCAGGTAATTGGACAATTCACACAACATATTTGTTCCTGTATAGTGTGCCCTGGCTCCTCTCTCGAGCAAACTGCCTGGTGGTAATTGTTTATTCATGCAAAACAATGTATTCGATTCAGCTGGGTATTAGTGAGCCAGTTTTCTAACTCCTGACTAAATTAAAGAAGCCTTTACCAAACTGAAACATAAGCAAAAATTTTTAATTTACAAAATTTCAGCATGCTAAAGGTTTCAATTGTACGTTACAGCTTGCAGGTGTGGCCTTCTGAAGTATAAGGATACACAGAAAGCAATAATTCCAAGAAGAAATTAGTACTGCGATGGAGGAAATTGCAGGTTTTTTGTGTAATGATGAGCTAGAAGCCTCATCCAGGACAAAGCTGCTTGCTTGATCGGTACCCCATCCATCACCTTAAACATTCACTCCCTCTACCACCGATGCACTATGGCTGTAGTGTGCGCCATCTTCAACAGGGTTCTCCAACAAACGGCCCGCAGGCCAGGATGCAGCCCGCCAAAGGTTTCCATCCATCCCATGGGTGTAAACCGTACTCGGGGCCGTTCCACATCCGCACCAGGGCTCCATGACTGGAGATGGGAAATTTCCCAGTGTCTTCGTCTTGCCTTTTTAAAAGTATCGCACTGTCAGTTTCACAGCTGACAGCTGCTGAAGCAGGAACACGCTTCACAACTTCAACAGATTTGGGGTTTTCCGATTGTTTTTTAAAAGCCCACCAGAAACCCCGAATCTATCCAATGTTGGGAAGCACAGTCCAGCTTCAGCACCTGTCAGTTGTGAAACTCAGCGCGATATTTTTTAACAAACTGATCAAGCAAAATGCTGCTGTGCTGAGTGCTCCCGCTCAGTGCAACTGTCAGAGAGAGAGAGAGGGGAACAGAGAGGGTGGGGGGGACCAGAGAGAGAGGGGAAACAGAGAGAGATGGGGGAACAGAGAGAGAGAGGACAGAGAGGGGGGAACAGAGAGATGGGGGGGCAGGGGGAACATAGAAAGCAAGGACGACACAGACAGGGGGGAACACAGGGAGAGAGAGAGACAGAGACAGAGAGTGAGATCAAGATCACTCCTGCAAGATGGATATCTATCCAGAATACTCTGCATCACTACATCAAGTGTGCGGGCAGAGATTGACTACTTATGCAAGCAAAAACAATGCCAGGTATGTCACTAAATCAGTTTTCAATATAGTGACGAGAAAGTAAGTCAATAAATAGTCTTCTCATTTAAAGCTTCTTCACAAAAATGCACATTTGTTGTTGATATTATTTGTAAGATAAAATTTTAATGCCTTTATCTTTATTAAACAACTAACAGGAGGAGTTGACTCCACAAATATCCGCATCCTCAAAGATGGGGGAGCCCAGCACATCATTGCAACAGATAAGGCTTAAGCATTTGAACAATCTTCAGCCAGAAGTGCTGAGTGGATGATCCATCTCGGCGTCCTCCTGAAGTACCCAGCTTCACAGATGCCAGTCTTCAGCCAATTTGATTCTCTCCATGTGATATCAAGAAACAACTGAAGGCACTGGATACGGCAAAGGCTATGGGCCCTGACAACATTCCGAAAATGGTAATGAAGACCTGTGCTCCAGGACTTGCCTTGCCCCTAGCCAAGCTGTTCCAGTACAACTGCAACACTGGCATCTACCCAATAATGTGGAAAATTGCCCAGGTATGTCCTGTACACAAAAAGCAGGACAAATCCAACCCGGCCAATTACTGCCTCATCAGTCGATTCTCAATCATCAGTGAAGTGACGGAAGGTGTCGTAGACAGTGCTATCAAGTGAGACTTGCTTAGCAGTAGCTTGCCCAGTGACGCTCAGTTTGGGTTCCGTCAGGGACACTCAGCTCCTGACTTCATTACAGCCTTGGTTCAAACATGGACAAAAGTGCTGAACTCAAGAGGTGAGGTAAGAGTGACTGCTCTTGACATTAAGGCAACATTTGAATGAGTATGGCATTGAGGAGCCCTAGCAAAACTGAGGTCAATGGGAATCAGGGGGAAAACACTCCACTGGTTGGAGTCATACCTAGCGCAAAGGGAGATGGTTGTGATTGTTGGAGGGCAATCACTGCAGGAGTTCCTCAGGGTAGTGTCCTAGGCCCAATCACCTTCAGCTGCTTCATCAATGACCTTCCTTCAATCATAAGGTTAGAAGTGGGGATGTTCGCTGATGATACTGAAGCAGTCCATGTAGAAATGCAGCAAGACCTGGACAATATCCAGGCTTGGGCTGATAAGTGGCAAGTAACATTTGCGCCGCACAAGTGCCAGGCAATGACCATCTCCAACAAGAGAGAATCTAACCATCTCCCCTTGACATTCAACGGCATTACCATCGCTGAATCCCCCACTATCAACATCCTAGGGGCTACCATTGACCAGAAACTGAACTGGAGTAGCCATATAAATACCATGGCTACAAGAGCAGGTCGGAGGCTAGGAATCCTGAGGCGAGTAACTCACCTCCTGACTCCCCAAAGCTTGTCCACCATCTACAAGGCACAAGTCAGGAGTGTGATGGAATACTCTCCACTTGCCTGGATGGGTGCAGCTCCAACAACACTCAAGAAGCTCGACACAATCCAGGACAAAGCAGCCCACTTGATTGCACCCCATTCATAAACATTCACTTCCTCCACAAACGACGCACAGTGGCAGCGGTGTGTACCATCTACAAGATGCACAGATGCACTGCAGCAACGCACCAAGACTGCTTAGACAGCACCTTCCCAACCCATGACCTTTACCACCTAGAAGGACAAAGGCAGCAAATGCATGGGAACACCACCACCTGCAAGTTCCTTGCAAGTTGACTTGGAACTATATCGCTGTTCCTTCATTGTCGCTGCACCAAAATCCTGGAACTCCTTTCCTAACAGCACTGTGGGTGTACCTACCCCACATGGACTGCAGCAGTTTAAGAAGGCAACTCACCATTACCTTCTCAAGGGCAATTAGGGATGGGCAATAAATGCTGGCCTCGTCAGCGACGCCACATCTGATGAACAAATAAAAAAAACGTCTTTTGAAATTTGCTCACCGGCCCCCGGGTCGAGCAAAAATCATAATCCGGCCCTCCTCCCAAAAAGGTTGGGCAATCCTGAGCTAGATGGATCAAGTGGCTTTCTTCACCTCTATTTTTGTGAGGTGCTAATTGGTGTGAGATTGTATATGGCACACACACTAGGGTACCCTTCTCAGATGACAGCAATGCTGAAAGCTTGGCAGGTGGTGCCACCCAGGCTGAATGCTGTTTACAGTACCTGCATGAGCACAGGCGTGGAACAATATGGCACAAGAATATAAGAAGTAGAGCATGCATAGACCATACAGCCCATCGAGCCAGCTCTGCCATTCAGTAAGATCTTGGCTGATCTGATCTTGCCCTCAAGTCCATTTTCCTACTTGTTTTCCATAACCCTTGACTCCCCTATAGTTAAAAGATCTGTCTTACTCAGCCTTGAACATATTCAATGATTCAGCCTCCACAGCCATCCGGGGAAGAGAATTCTGAAGCTTCATGGCCCTCTGAGAGAAGAAATCCCCCCTGATCAGTGTCTTAAATGGGAGACCCCTTATTCTGAAACTATGCCCTCTAGTTCTTGATTCCCCATGAGGGGAAACATCCTCTTCGCATCTACCCTGTCTAGCCCCCTCAGAATCTTACATTTTTTAATAGGATCACCTCTCATTCTTTAAAACTGCAATGTGTATGGGCCTAACCTGCTCAATTTTTCCTCAAAAGACAACCCCTTCATCCCAGGAATCAACCTAGTGAATTTTCCCTGTACTGCCTCCAATGCAAGTATATCCCTCCTTTTATAAGGAGACCAATACTCTAAATGTGGTCTCACTAACGCCCTGTACAGTTGTAAAAAGACTTTTCTACTTTTATAGTCCATCCCCCTTGCAATATAGGCCAACATTCCATTTGCCTTCCTAATTAATTGCTGTACTTGCATACTAACTTACTGTGTTTCATGCACTGGGTAGTTTCTCTCCACTTAAATATTTTGCTTTTCTATTCTTCCTATTATGGTGGATAACCTCATATTTTCCCACATTATTCTCCATCTGCAAAATTTTTGCACACTCACTTAAGCTATCTATATCCCTTTGCAGACACTTTGTGACCTCCTCACGACTTGCTTTTCCACCTATCTTTGTATTGTTAGCAAATTTGGCGACAATCCCTTCATCCAGGTCGTTACTACGGATTGTAAATAGTTGAGGCCCCAGCACTGATCCCTGTGGCACCCTAAGTGTTACAGTTTGCCAATCTGAAACTGACCTATTTATCCCAACTCTGTTTTCTTTTAGTTAACCAATCCTCTATCCATGTTAATATATCACACCCAACACCAGGAGCTCTTATCTTGTGCAGTAACCTTTTTTGTGGCACTTTATTGAATGCCTTTTGGAAATTCAAATACACTCCATCTACTGGTTCCCTTTCATCCAACCTGCTTGTTACATCCTAAAAATCTCCAATGAATTTGTCAAACACAATTTCGCTTTCATAATACCACGTTGACTCTGCTTAATTGTATTATGATTTTCGAAATGTCCTGCTACTACTTCCTTATCAATGGATTCCAGCATTTTCCCAATGACTGATGTTAGGCTAACTGGCCTATAGTTTGCTGCTTTCTGTCTCCCTTCTTCACTGAAAAGGGTCGTTATATTTTACAATTTTCCAAACCACTGGGACCTTTTCAGGCTCTAAAGAATTTTGGAAGATTACAATCAATGCATCCACTATCTCTGCAGCCACTTCTTGTAAGACCCTAGGATGCAGATGTTAAAGAAACTGCCACAGTACTGCTACATGACATAACCATATCTCAGCTGGCTGGACAAAAAGTGCGGACTATAAATTTTAGCTGTCAAACCCCTGCACATTTACTGCTGGCCTTTGACAGGCCCTCAGACAACCTAACAGCTTTTTTTATTGCTTTTTCCACTTCACTATCCATCAAATAAAGGGGTTCTGGTATGCCATACTGACTTTCTTAGCTTTCAATTTCTCAAAATTCTATTATTTTTACTAACACTTGCCAGCTCTTTCTTATTGTATTTTAAGAATAATTAAATATGCTTTTTTTAGAATAAGAAATGCAAACTTCTTGAAGCTGCTATTGCCATCCCCCCCCAAAAAAAGTCCATCATTAACCTTGGTCACTCATGCTTCAAATGCATTTTGTTTCCCGGATATTTCTGTTTTATTATCAAGAAATGACATTTCACGGTGCGTGGCTTTGTTTGTGAACAGATTGTTCGCATTTTCAATCAGGCAATGCCAGCTGCTCCATTTGTCAATCAATCTCGGAGCTATGATCTAGCATTGCATGATTAATAAAACTATGATTGGCACGAATGCCATTTTATTTGTAAACAAAGGAAAACTGAAAGAATCATTGATCTGTGATGAAAAATGCAAATATCATCCAAATGAGTTGTGTTAGCAAAGAGACTTTTGGTTGCCGTCCAAATTTGAAAGACAATGTTTGAAACCATAAAGTGCTCATTATAGTTCAGACAGAATGGAATCATATGATCATCGAATGATAAAGCACAGAAGGAGGTCGATAAGCCCGTCATACCTGTGCTGGCTCTTTAGTAGAGCTATGCAATTAATCCCACTTGCCAGCTCTTCCCCATCATTGTGTAAATTAGTTCCCATCAATTATCTATTCAATTTCTTTTAGAATGTTACTTTTGAATCTGCTTCCACCACTCTTTCAGGCAGTGCATTCCAGATCACAACAACTTGCAGCATAAAAAAAAAGATTTGGACACCCCTAGACCACGATTGGAACCCATCCCCTGTGATCTTGACCCCCTGGACAATCATCTGATCCCCCTGTGATTTGGACACCCTGCCCATGATTAAGATCGCCTCTTCCTCCATCACCCCATGTTCAGGAACTCCTCCCACGTTCCCCATACAAATTGAAAGTGGACTCCTCTACCATCGCTGATTTGGGTGGTAGCTCAATGGCAGGCTGTCTAATACAGTGACCAATTGCTGGTATGCAAGACATGTTTTTCTGCTGAAGACTGGCCTTCTAAATTCTGCATTTCTGACCTCTTCAGTAGGACCCAAGTTTTGCCTCCAGCAAGCTATTACTTAGCCTGTTCTTTCCATGTGAACTTGTATCTGCTCAAATACACTGTGAATCACCCAGTGCAATCCCCTCTCACCTGCTCTCTATACCAAGAGGTGTCAACCTCTGTGCTAATGGTCGGGAAATTATAAACCAGTGATAATGTGTCTTTAGAAAGTTGGTCTTCCTTCTCCACTTGCATGCTTCTGGGCTGGAATCATCAAACGGACCTAGGAAAAGGGACAGATACATGGGTTAGGATGTGATAGCCAAGGTAAGCAGTGCCAGATAAGTTCAACAACACCATTGAGGACCATGTAGCCCTGATATATCAAGGGGTTAAATTTTCAACTTGTCATCTGATTGTATTACTAGTATTGTGAATTGGTTGCCTGTTAGGGAAACTACACGATTTTCATTTCTGTTGAATTAATCAGTTAGAAACTCACCAATCCTGCCATTTACTTGCATTCACCTGCCTAGGCAGAGTCAGGAGGGATCATCAATATAGGTCAGAAGAGGAAGTGTGACTTGATGAGGCAGAGAACATAAGGAGCTCAAAGGATCAATGTGTGGAAGTGGTATTCTAAGTAGAGAATAAGATGAGCTGTGAAGCATGAGGATGGTGATCTCAAACAATCTACCATGAGCAAAAGGATGCTTGCAGAATATCAGGCATATGTTGAGGCACTGCACAGCCTCTCTGCATATGTATGCCAAATCTGGGATAATTGTGGAACCCATAGCTCTTCTCCAGTGCATAATGTGAGAAAGATTTCTGTTAATGCATTGCATGCTGGAGAAAATAGCAGCTCTAAAACATATGGATTCGCTTCCTTCCATCCATCCATCCCCGATAACAGTCCCTATTGCAACAGGCAATTCTGTGCTAGCTGCAGCAGTTAACAGTAAGTCTTCCTGAAGGGAGAGGCACAACTTTGTTACTGCCACGTTAAAGACAATTGAAGCCTTGTTATGCACTGCTCCTCAGAGAATTGCTGTTATGTTGTTATGGGCCTAGAAACTCTGTTGGGAGGGTATGGATTCCTCTAAGCACATAGTCTTAAAATCATAGAATGGTTACAGCACAGAAGGCCATTCAGCCCTCAAGTCCATGCTGGCTCTCTGCAAGAGCAATTTAGCAAGACTTCTTCCCTGCCCTTTTCTCATAGCCCTGCACAATTTTTTCCTTTCAGGTGCATTTCTAATTCCCTTTTCAAAGCTACAAATGAATCTGCTGCCAGCACCCTATCAGGCAGTGACTAGCATTTTGTAACAACTTCCCACATAAAGTTATTTATCCTCATGTTGCTTTTGGTTCTTTTCTCAATCACCTTAAATCTGTGTTGTCTGGTTTTTGTCCCTTCCCCTAATAGGAAGTTTCTCTTTATCTACTCTGTCTTAGACCATTGTGATTTTGAAACCTCTATCAAATCTCCTCTCACCCTTCTCTTCTCTAAGGAGTACAACCGCAGCTTCTCCCATCTATCCACATAATTGAAGTTCCTGATCCCTGAAAATTTTCCTGTGAAAATTTTCTGCACCCTCTCTAAAGCCTTCATGTCGTTCGTAAAGTGTCGTGCCCAGAACAGCCAGTTGAGGCTGAACCAATGTTTTATAAGAGTTCATCATAACTTCCTTGCTTTTGTACTCTATTTATAAAGCCCAGGATCCATATGCCTTTTTAACCACTTCCTCAACCTGCCCTGTCACCTTCAGCGATTTGTGCTCATATGCCCACAAGTCTCTTTGTTCCTATATCCCTTTTAGAATTGCACCGTTCAGTTTATATTGCCATCTTACCAAATTGTATCACTTCACATTTCTTTGCATTAAATTTCAACTGCCAATTGCCTGTGCATCCCACCAGCCTGGTTATGTCCTCTTGAAGTCGATCAGTATCCTCCTCACAATTTACAATACTTCCAAATTTTGTGTCATCTGCCAGTTTTGAAATTGTGCCCTGTACACCTAAGTCTAAGTTATTAATATATCTGAAGAAAAGTAGTGGTCCTAGTACTGACCCCTCTTGAATCCATCTGTATACCTTCCTCCAGTCTGAAAAGCAACCATTCACCACTACTGTCTGTTCCTTGTCACTCAGCCAACTTCATATCCATGCTGCCACTGTCCCTTTTATTCCATGGGCTTCAACTTTGCTGGCTGCCTATTATGTGCAACTTAATCAAACACCTATCGGAAGTCCAGACAAACCACACCAACTGCACTGCCCTTATCAACCCGCTCTGTTACCTGATCAAAAAACTTAAGCAAGTTAGTTAAACATAATTTGTCTTTAACAAACCTGTGCTGACTATCCTTAACTAATCTACACTTATCCAAGTGACTGTAAGTTTTATCCTGGATTATTGTTTCAAAAAGCTTTCCTATTACCAAGATTAAACTGACTGTCCTGTAGTTGTTGGGTTTATCCTTGCACCCTTTTTTGAACAAGGGTGCAGCATTTGCAATTTTCCAGTCCTCTGGCTCTATCTCTGTATCTAAGGGGGATTGGAAGATTATGGTCAGTACCTCCGCAATTTCCATCCTCACTTCCCTCTGCATCCCATCCGTTTCTGGTGACTTTAACTTTAAGTACAGACAGCCTTTCTAATACCTCTGTCTTATCAATTTTTAGCCCTTCCAGTATCTCACTTACCTTCTCTTTCACTATGACTTTGGCAGCATCTTCTTCCTTGGTAAAAACAGATGCAAAGTACACATTTAGTACCTCAGCCATGCCCTATTGCCCTATGTCTCCATGTGTGGATCTCCTTTTTGGTCTCTTAATACCCTTTTATATTCATGTGTTGATAGAAGTCTTTTGGATTCCCTTTCATGTTAACTGGCAGTTTCTTTTTTCATATTTCCTTTTCACTTCCCCTCTGAACCTTCTGGGGGAGGCAATGACAGGGGAGGTGGTGGCATAGTGGTAATGTCACTAGACTAGAAATCCAGAGCCCAGGCTAATTATCTGGGGACATGGGTTCGAATCCCAGCATGGCAGATGGTGAAATTTGAATTCAATTAATAAATCTGGAATTAAAATCTAGTCTAATGGTGACCATGAAACCATTGTCGATTGTTGTAAAAACCCATCTGGTTCACCGAACGTCCTTTAGGGAAGGAAATCTGCCATCCTTACCTGGTCTGGCCTACATGTGACTCCAGACCCATTGAAATGTGGTTGACTCAAAAAAAAAATGCCCTCTGAAATGGCCGAGCAAGCCACTCAGTTCAAGTGTAATTAGGGATGGGCAATAAATGCTGGCCTAGCCAGTGCTGCCCACATCCCACAAACTAATAATAAAAAAAGATCAGCCCTGTTCTCACTTGTATTATCAACCTGAGATCTGTCACAGACATATTTTTTTCTGCTTCATCTTACCCTCTATCCCTTTCATCATCCAAGGACTTCTGGCTTTGGTTGCTCTGCCTTTCCCCTTCGTGGGAATGTACCTCAACTGTACCTGAATTATCTTCTTTTAAAAAACAGCCCATTGATCTGTAACAGTTTTACTGGCCGATCTTTGATTCCAATTTACCCAGGTCAGGTGAGTTCTCAACCCACTGAAATTAACGATCCTCCAATTAAGTACTTTTATTCTATTTATATATAGTTCCTTGTCCTTTTTCATAGCTAACCTAAACCTTATGATATTATGCTCACTGTTGCCTAAGTGTTCTCTAACTAACACTTGATCCACTTGACCCACTTCATTTCCCAGAGCTAGATCCAGCAATGCCTCCTACCTTGTTGGGCCTGAAATGTATTGATTAAGAACTTACTCCTTTAGACTCTTCCACCTCTCTGCCCTTTACACTATTAATATCCTAGTCTAGATAAGGATAATTGAAGTACCCCATGATCACTACTCCATAGTTCTTGCACCTCTCTGTAATTTCCTTGCAAATTTAGTCTTCTTCATCTTTCTCACTAGTCACTGGCCTATAGAATATATCCAGTCGTGCAATGGAACCTCAATTGTTTCCAGCATTGACCAAATAGATTTCTGTCCCTGACCCCACCAGGACATCCTCTCTCTCCAACTCTGTAATATTCTCCTTAATCATTAGTACCACCCCTCCGATCCTTTCCATATCAGAACATAAGCAATACAAGCAGGAGCAGTCCACATGGCCCTTGAGCCCACCTCGCCACTCAACAAGATCATGACTCCTATGATCTTGGCCTTGTCTCCACTTTCCTGTCTGTTCTTCATAACCCTTGACTCCCCTACTGTTCAAGAATTGGTCTGTCGCAACCTTGAACATATTCAATGACTCAGCCTCCACAGCTCTCTGGGGTAGAGGATTCCAAAGATTCACAACCTACTGAGAGAAGAAATTCCTCCTCGTCTCTGTCTTAAATGGGCAACACCTTATTCTGAAACTATGCCCCCTAGTTCTAGATTCCCCATGAGAAAAAACATCCCATTAGCATCTACCCTGTCAAGCCCTCTTAGAATCTTACACTTTTCAATAATATCACCTCTAATTCTTCAAAATCCAATGAGTATAGACCCAAACTACTCAACCTTTAGTTCATAAGACAACCCCTTTTTCCCAGGAATCAAGCTAGTGAAACTTCTCTGAGGTGCCTCCATTGTAGGTACATTCCTCCTTAAAAAGGGAGATCAAAACTGTGCGCAGTGCTCTCGGTGTGGTCTCACCAATGCCCTGTACAGTTGTAGCAAGACTTCCCTCCTTTTAAACTCCATCCCCCTCGCAATAAAGACCTACAATCCATACCTCCATAATTACATGCTGTACCTGCATGCTAACTTTTTCTATTTCATGAATGAGGACACCCCTCTGTGCCATAGCATTCTGCAGTCTCTCTCTATTTAAATAATATTTTGCTTTTCTATTCTTCCTATCAAAATGGATAACCTTACATTTTCCTAAATTTTATTCCATCTGTCAAATTTTGCATTCACTGAAGCTATCTATATCCCTTTATAGACTCTTTGTGCCCTCTTCACAACTTGCTTTCCCACCTATCTTAGCAGATGTGGCTACAATACATTTGCTCCCTTCATCAAAGTCATTAAGATAGATTATAAATATTTGAGGCCCCAGAACTGATTCCTGTGACACCCCAGCCATTACAGTTTGCCAATCTGAAAGTGACCTAATGTATCCAGACTCTCTGTTTTCTGTTTGTTAGCCAATCCTCTATCCATGCTAATATAATACCCCCAACACCATGAGCTCTTACCTTGTACAGTAACCTTTTCTTATGTGGAACATTGTCAAATATCTTTTTAAAATCCAAATACAAAACATTTACTAGTTCTCCTTTATCTACCCTGCATGTTACATCATCAAAGAACTCTAATAAAATTGTCAAACACTATTTTTCTTCCATAAAACCATGTTTACTCTGCTCGATTTTATTATGATTTTCTAACTGTCCTGCTACAACTTCCTTAATTATGGATTCCAGCATTTTCCCAATGGCAGATGTTAGGCTAACTGGTCTATAGCTTCCTGCTTTCAGTCTTCCTCCTTTCCTGAATAGCGGCATTACACATGCGATTTTCCAAACGACTGGAACCTTTCCAGAATTTAAGGAATTTTGGAAGATTACAACCAATGCATCCACTATCTCTGCAGACACCCTCTTTTAAGACCCTAGGATGCAGACCATCAGGTCAAGGCGACTTGTCAGCCTTTAGTCCCATTAGTTTGCCGTGTACTTTTTTCTCCAGTGATAATAGTTTTATGCTCCTCCTTCCTATTTTCCCTTTATTTTTCCACCCTATCCCTATCTTTCCTCAACACCTTGTATCCAGGAATATTTATTACTCAGTCCTGCCATTTTTTGAGCCAGGTCTCTGTTACCGCCATAACATCATATTCCCAAGTTGCTATTTGTGCCTGCAAGTTTGTTTAAACTCTCCCCAACAGCACCAGAAAACTACCCCACAAGGAGATTGGCCCCAGCTCTGTTGAGGTGCAGCCCATCTGTCTTGTACATGTCCCACATCCCCCAAACCCCCTCCCAATGTCCCTAAAGCCCTCCCTCCTGCAGTATCTCTCCAACCGTGTATTTGCTCTCCCTTCAACTGCTGTTCTATTTTATCTTTCCTCCTGCTACTTCTCCTCTCAGAGTGGGATTTTCAGAAGGACCCCAATCAAGAAACATTTGCAATGTTAGAAGCTCCTTCCAGTTCAGAAGCTACAGTGGCAAATCCAAGCATTTTCAAATCATTGTTTGGTAGGACATAGCTTGAGTATTCTGAAAAAAGAGACATGCTGTACAAGCTTTTCATCTTGCTCTCATCAAGACAGATGCAAGAATGCCAAATTTCAAAAGGAGCAACAATTTATGCTGCACGAGAAAAGGGTGCTGATTAATTGGCAAGTTGTCTCTGACTGATTGAGGTGTTGCCATGGAGAATACACCAGGGAACTATTGTCCCCAACATTTTTGGTTAATTCAAAAAAGACACAATGCCTGGACATGTTTTGCAGGCAACTGTCGTAAGTTCTGTTTCTGCCACAATTCCTGTTTTGCACACGATTTTGTATATAAATAAGCCACGCAGTGACGGCACGGAGAACACATAGGATCATGCAGCGGGAGCATGGTCTTTCATTGGTGGGACCCGCCATCACTGCCCCAAGTACCAAGATTGTCACAGATATAAAACATTCTGTGTTTGCAGCCTCAAGGATCAGCAGCCTTCCTTTCATGTAAGTATCTTCAGAGTAACTTAAATTGAAGCTTTTACTTAAGTCAAATTGTTTTTGCCTCCTTTATTTTGTGAAAGTCACCACCAACTTCACATCATTTACTTTTCCTGCAGCCAAAGTGTCAGCCAGCCTGCAGCGTCCCGCCCCACAGTTCACTGATGCCTCCAGGTTCTCCTCCAGACCATCAGGGGAAAGCGGGAGGTCCTCTTTCCTGCAGATAGAGTGTGAAAACCCACCTGCCTCACCAAGGCGGCCTGATTGGAAGTAGCAGAAGAGGTCTCAAACCGTGGGATCACTTGTAGAAGCAGCTCCATTGTTTTCCTTCCTTGCTCCATGTCTTTAAGACAGAGGGTACACAAGGAATGCAGTGGAATGCATGAGCAGCCTTGTGCCATTCATGAAATAATTTTGTGCCAAGATGAAAATTGGCATTGTTTATGACCTTGGATGTGTTATGTGAAAGCCATTGCAGAATGAGTGACGTTGATGCATAAATGCAATGGTTATGATGCATCATTTGCCATGACATTAAATCTGCACTGTCTGCTGCAGGATAAACAAAACCACAACTAGAATGGGAGGAGGGATGCCTGAGATCAGGCTGCTGACCACAGCTGAGGAGGAAACGTCGGAAATTGCGAAAGAGAAGGGAGGCAGGGCAAGCAGAGATGGCGAGGCAGGAACCACAAGGTGTAAGGATGAAGTTTCATCCCCACTTTTGCAGTGGAAACTAAAGGAAATTGCATAAACTCATTTGAATTAGAGGCTTAATGTGTCTCTGTTTGTGTCTCCACTGCAGGTACGAACACTCGAGTCACAGAGTGCCATGTGGCCCAAGACTGCTCCTCTGCGGAAGAAGAAATAGCCAATACCTCAGAGGGTGCACTGTCACCTGCCTCCTCTTCCACCTCTGCACATGTACATCCACATGGTCCATGGCGGTGGGCGGGTTAAGATTAGAATCTGGGTCACAGGCTGGTGTTCACAACACTGCCACATCCCAGCAGCTAAGGGAGTGTGTGCCAGCTGTGTCTCTTGGCAATCGGAGGACTTCGAGGGACTAGACCCCTGCACAGTCCCTGGCTCATGATGATCCTCTGTTTGTAAGTATGATAATCTGCTGAATGTGCAGCAAAGCCATGTGGAAAATATGTCGGAGATGCCTGAGGTCATCCATGGCTTTGCCCGTGCCATGGAGGAGTCCATGCAAGCCATGACGTCTGCTATATCCTAGGCCTTTGAGCATGTGGCTTCCTCAGTAGAGAGTTTGGCGAGCTCCATGTTGAGTCTGGTTGGGCACTCGCACCATATGCAATCTGACCTGCACTACATCGCCTTGCCGTTGGCTCTATTCAGCAGAGTCTAAAAGGGAGGGGGACGAGGAACCTGGACCTCCCTGCAGGTATTACTTCCCCTCAGGGAGACAGGTGTCATCATGCACCCAGATGGAGGAGGAATGCGTGCCAGCTCTCCCGGAGCCTTCCTCTCAGGATACCCCCAGGGGAAGTTTCATCTCATCCTCCCCCCGGACATTAACCCCCTGACCTCCAGCAGGCAAGCACACAAGGGATACTCAAGCATCAGTGCTGGAGACCCCAAGTAGGTTGGAGCCCTCAAGGCCGGGTTCCTCCAGAGGATGCCGGGCACAGTCATCCAGAACAACTGGACACCACACTGAGCAGACTGCCTCCACCTCAGCTGTTAATGTCGGAATAGCATAGTGGGAGAAAAAGGAAATTGAAACAATTTGGAGCATAAAGGTGGCATGAGTAATGTAGATATTTCGAGAATAGAAAAGATTTATTCATACATTTTTATTTCATGTAAAATTTGAGCCACTCTCAGTAATGTTTTGCTTGGTTACAGATGAATACAAAGATGTGTTTTTGCAGGCCTATGGCAGGAACACAATGACGTTTGCAAAGCATCTCAGGAAATGTCCAGTGTTGTTTTTTCATTGGAATTTGAGCCTTCACTCTGCAGTGATGGCTGTTTTCCTATTGATGATTATTTACTTTTTCCGATACTGTCATGCCTTACTTTTGTTTTCTACGGTTCTAACTAAATGCAGCTTGCAATGGTGTGTAGTCACATTCATTGTAGCCCAGAGATAATTTCAAATGCCAATCACATGAAAGTGCAGCAACTCTTTGTTAAAATTGCAGAGATGAATAAGACCTCATGCAAAAGTGAATTTCTATGGGGAATTGTTATGTTTCTCCTCCCAACGTTCCTTGATGATGTGGCTTATTGTTGGCTGAAATGTGCATAAATTAGGTTCTCCCTGATATCCCTTGCATGTCTCCCCATGGCCCTCATCTTGATGATGGCACCATTGTCATTGTTGTCCTCATCCTCACCCTCTTCGTAGTCATTCTCATCTGTTCCTCTGCCTGCAGAATGTTGTCGTGGCTAATTGCAAGGTTGTGAAAGGCACAGCAGACAACAATTATTTGTGACACCCTCTGTGACCCGTACTGAAGAACCCCTCCAGATCGGTCAAGACAATGAATCACATTTTCAGTATGCCAATGTTGTGTTCAATGATGGCTCTGGTGGATGCGTGTGCAGCATTGTAACTCTCTTCAGCAGCACCTTGGGGATGACATACTGGTGTCATCAACCATGTACAAAGGGGGTAACTCTTGTCACCCGTGATCCAGACGTCCACTTCGGCAGTTTCCTCGAAAACTGCTGGTAGCTGGGGGTTCCTCAGAATGTCTGAGTCATGACAACTCTCTGGGAAATGTGCGCAAACATGCATGAATCCTCTCCTGGGATCGCAAACCAGTTGTACTTTTAAAGAGTGGAAGCCTTTGCTATTTACAAAGACAGCAAGTTGATCCCAGGGAGCTCTAATGGCCACATGTGTACTGTTAATCACCCCTTGCACTCTAGAGAACCCAGCGATGACGCCAAAGGCCACAGACCTTGCTGCCTGGATGTCCTTGCTGACACGTAAGTAGATGAAATCAATGGCACGTCGAAAAAGGGCGTTGGTAGCCTCTTTGATGCACCTGTGGGTCGCAGACGGCAAGATGCCACATATCTCACCCGTGGATCCCTGGAAGGAGCTACTAGCAACAAAACTGAGTGCAACAGTCACCTTGACAGCAACTGGCATGGGATTCACACCGAAGATGAGTGGCTGCAGGTCTTGCTGCAGGATCCTACAAGTTTCTGTGATCATTCACATGACATCCTTAGGTGTCTCTGGCATTGCCTCTCTGAAATTGTTGGTAATTTGCTCTTGTCCTGAGGATGCAGTGATGTGTCAGTGCCTGTCTTTGATAAGGCCGTTCCTGGATGTTATCATTTGGAGCATCCTCACCTGCTTGTTCTGCCTGTTGGTGGCCTTCACGCATTAGAGTCATAGAGTCATAGGGTTATACAGCACAGAAACAGGTTCTTCGGCCCATCATGTCCATGCCGGCCATCAAGCACCTATCCATTCTAATTCCATTTTCCAGCACTTGGCCCGCAGCCTTGTATGCTAAGGCTTTTCAAGTGCTCATCTAAATACTTCTACAATGTTATGCGGGTTTCTGTCTCTATCATCCCTTCAGGCAGTGTGTTCCAGATTCTAACCACCCTCTGGGTGAAAATGTTTTTCCTCAAATCCCCTCTAAGCCTCCTGCCCCTTACCTTAAATCTATGCCCCCTGGTTATTGACGCCTCTGCTAAGGGAAAAAGTTTCTTCCTATCTACACTATCTTTGCCCCTCATAATTTTGTATACCTCAATCAGGTCCCGCCTCAGCCTTCTCTGCTCGAAGGAAAACACCCCTACCTATCCAGTCTCTCTTCATAGCTGAAATGCTTCAGCCCAGGCAACATCCTGGTGAATCTCCTCTGCACCCTCTCCAGTGCAATCACATCCTTTCTATAGTGTGGCAACTAGAACTGTACACAGTATTCTAGCTGTGGCCTGACTAGTGTTTAATACAGATCCATCATAACCTCCCTGCTGTTATGTTCTATGCCTCAGCTAATAAAGGCAAGTATCCCAGATGCCTTCCTAACCACCTTTCTACCTGTGATGCTGCCTTCACTGATCTATGGACAAATACACCAAAGTCCCTCTGACCCTCTGTACTTCCTAGGGTCCTACCATCCATTGTATATTCCCTTGCCTTGTTAGTCCTCCCAAAATGCATCACCTCACACTTGTCAGGATTAAATTCCATCTGCCACTGCTCTGCCCATCTTACCAGCCCATCTATATTGTCCTGTAATCTAAGCCTTGCCTCCTCGCTATTAACGACTCCACAAATTTTCATGTTATCTGCGAACTTACTGATCATACCTCCTATATTCACGTCTAAATCATTAATGTACACTACAAACAGCAAGGGCCTCAACACTAATTCCTGCGGTACACGACTGGTCACAGGCTTCCAATCGCAAAAACAACCCTTGACCATCACACTCTGCCTCCTGCCACTCAGCTAATTTTGGATCCAATTTGCCAAATTGCCCTTGATCCCATGGGCTCTTACCTTCTTAACCAATCTCCCATGTGGGACCTTATCAAAAGCCTTACTGAAGTCCATGTAGACTACATCAACTGCTTTACTCTCTTCTACACATCTAGTCACCTCCTCGAAAAATTCAATCAAGTTTGTTAGACATGATTTCCCCCCAACAAAGCCATGCTGACTATCCTTGATTAATCCCTGTCTCTCCAAGTGAAGATTAATCCTGTCCCTCAGAATGTTTTCCAATGGTTTCCCTACCACTGATGTTAGACTCACTGGCATGTAATTATCTAGTTTATCCCTACTATCCTTCTTGAATAATAGTACCACATTCACTGTCCTCCAGTCCTCTGGTACCTCTCCTGTGGCCAGAAAGGATTTGGAAATTTGTGTCAGAGCCCTTGCTATCTCCTCCCTTGCCTCACATAAAGGCCTGGGATACATCTCATCTGGGCCTGGGGATTTATCCACTTTTAAGCCTGCTAAAACTTCTAATACCTCCTCCCTTTCAATGCAATTTTTTTCAAGTATATTACAAGGTCCCTCCTTTATCTCTACACATACATTGTCCTTCTCCATAGTGAACACAGATGAAAAGTAATTATTTATAACCTCACCTACATCCTCCGGCTCCACACACAGATTTCCATTTTGGTCCTTCATGGGGCCCTACTCTTTCCCTGGTTATACGCTTGCACTTAATATACCTATAAAACACCGTGGGATTTTCCTTTATCTTGCCCACCTGTGTTTTTTCATGCCCCCTCTTCGCTCTCCTAATTATTTTTTAAGTACCCCCCCCACCTACTCTTTCTATACTCCTCTAGGGCCTCTGCTGTTTTCAGCCCTCTGAATCTGCCATAAGCCTCTTTTTTTTTCCTTATCTAATCCTCGATATCCCTTGGCATCCAGGGTTCCCTGGACTTCTTGGTCCTACCCTTCACCTTTACAGGAACATGTTGGCCCTGAACCCTCACTATTTCCTTTTTGAGTGACCACCACAGGTCTGATGTAGACTTTCCTACAAGTAGCTGCTCCCAATCTACTTTGGTCAGGCCCTGTTTTATCATATTGAAATTGACCTTCCCCCAATTCAGTACCTTTATTTCCGGTCCATCGTTGTCCTTTCCCATAACTACCTTCAATCTTACAGAGTTATGGCCACTATCCCCAAAATGCTTCCCCACTGACACTTCTACCACTTGTCCGGCTTCATTCCCTCAGATTAGCTCCAGTACCGCCCCTTCTCTTGTAGGACTTTCTACGTGCTGGCTCAAAAAGCTCTCCTTTAAGCACTTTAAGCATTATGAGTTGAGGGAAAAGAGCCCTCCTTAGTCTCTCCCTTTACTCTTCTTCCCATGATACTCGACAAGTTGGGTGTAAGAGACCCTTGTCGCTGTGGCTTTCCTGAACGGTCAATAAGTAGAGCATAGTGTTTCAGCCCTCTATTGCCAGTCAGCTGAAATATCGAGGCAATGAACAGTTCCCTTGTATCTGCCTTCAAATTGCAGCCTGGTAGAAGACACACCCACTATTGTTTGCTTCCTTCCACTCTCCTTGAGTGTCCACGTGGTTTCCATTGATGCACATGGAATTCAGGGCAAGTCTTTCACTTTCCAACTTCCTCCTGCAACTTTCCAGCTTGAACCCACCACCTTGACCCACACAAGTCTCCCCCCATTGCCCTGCACAGTGTAATCATCAATGTATTCAAGCCATTCGTCTCCCCGTTCCTATTCCCATTACTATTGACATGCCGACTCTTACCCTTGAACCTTCTCACTTTGAACTGAATATTGTTGCCGAGTCCCATTCCCCTCCAACTGAAGTTGTCGATTTCCCACCCATTAGTTTTGACCTTCCCCCCGACAGAATCCATTTGCCCCCATTGACTGTGATTGTTCCTTCTGCTAGCAGTACCCACAATTTGCCCCACAGCTTCTCGACGTAGATAGCACTCATCCATACCTTTAGGCCGTTGCCAAATACCTTCACACTGTACTACTCTAATCCACCCACTACCCCCGCAGCCAACAAAATGCATGTTCACCATCAACAACAACCATTCAACAACCGGGACACTCCACTCCACTCTCCCCTGCTCCTCAATGCACCCGATCAGCCCCATCCTTCCCTCCCCGACTACCCTCCCCTGCTCCTCCATGTAGACCTCCCCCATGACTTTGCCGCCATCCCCTGAGAAGGTTCACCCTTGCAGGTCCGAGCCAGGAGGCAAACATCCATTCCAATGCTGGCGTTAGTTTAGCGGATGAGTTAAAGAGAGAAAAGCACAGACCTGAGACTCAACTACACAAATCTGACTGCTTCACGCCATCGTGTACTGGGCGGCATGGGAATATCGTTTACTGTTCACTTAATCTGGCAGGTTGGACTGAACTGTAACCATACATAGGGTAATGAGTATTCATATTATTTAAATGAATGCAAAGCTGCAATCCACCAGCGCGCTGGGGGAACCCCAGAGCATGCCACTGTCTTAATTCCTCTAAAATATCCCGCCCTCATGAATCCGAAGAAACACCTTCTACTTAATTATATTACCCCACAAGCCACCAAATCCACTCATTCACAGCCCAAACAATTCCACCCAAAGAGAGAGAAATCCATCTCTCCCCTCTTTTTGCTGCTGTCACAGATTTTATCCTAACCTCTCCAAATTCAGAATGTGCCCTCAAAAAGATGCATCTGAAACTAGTTCCTGATAGAAAAGTTTTTCTTAATAAGCCTTTTAGACTGCACTTCCATCTTTATCAGCTGGGAGTGGCACCAATGTCTGCTTTATGCAGACACTTCGAAGAGCTGAGTGACAGAACCTGGGATGGGTTATGTTATCCTAGTCTAAATCTATAATTTACACTGTTTATTGAGCAGGCACTTCTTTGTCCTGTCCTCACTTCCATACAAATTGAAGAACAATTTAAATGGAATATGAATGAATCTGATGCATCCAGGTTCGGTTCCAAATTCCAGTCCCTGCATTGTGCCATCCCACGAAATTCATGCCTATTTTTACATAGAGTTTTACAGCACAGCAATAGGCAGTTTATTCACCAGGTCTATCCTCCACACGAGCCTGCTCCCACCTCACTTCATCTCAACCTATCAACATATTCTTCTATTCCTTTTTCCCTCATCTACTTATCTAGCTTATTTTAAATGCATCTTTGCTATTCACCTCAATCACAACATATGATAGTGAGTTCCAAATTCTCACCACTCTCTTTGAGTATTTTGACGTGTATTGAACAGGATTCAGAGAGAGTAACATTGTTGAATCCAGAGTTACAGGCGCAGAATTGTAAGGAAAGTTACATAACTACATTTCTTTTCACCAGATTGAGGGGCAACTTTACCAAAGCTTTAAATGCTAACTACAGAAAATGAAGATATTTGCAGGTTATTTGACTGAAAGTAGCAAAAATCTGCTGCCCTTCCCACAGTGCATTGCCTCTGTAACTTCATTGAGAGTGAGGTGGAGTGCCTACAATTTGACTAAGACATGAATATGCTGGGACGCTGCCTTGTACAGGAATTTTCTGATGCCCTACTAAGTGGAGAGGACTCTGCCCATATTGAACAAGGCCATCAGTGTAAGAAGGAGCAGGGGAAGGAACGAGGGCTCGCAATGTCAAAAGTTCCCATGCGCAGACCTTTTGAATAGTCAGGTCTATCAATAGCAAGGTAGCTGACACCAAGTAAATTCACCAGCCAAAGAGCAGAAATGGGGCCCAACTAGGTTTTAATATGGAATCCTGAGGAAGAAGTACCTTAACAGAAATGTTGACCCCCTTACAAAGAGGTGAGAGGGAGACCTCTTTTACCATGGTGAGAGGTGCTGTTCTTGACGTAGCAACTAGAACCAGTATTTTTGGTCCACATTTGCACACAGGCATCCAAAATGCTTCTCTCCTGATGCAGATGCACAAGGGAACTTCCTTCTGATACTGGGAGGTCCTCCTGTGTCAGCAGTGGAGGTGTATCTGGTTATTTACACTGAGATACAGCCTGCACAGATTTCCATGACTAAGATTTTCTTTGAGAGGTGTTGTTGCTGTGTCAACTAAATCCATGAAAAAAATGTTGGATAAATACTTGGCTGGGAATGTGAGTTGATTTTAGGATTAGTTGAACATTGAAAGGATAGGAATATTTGGAAATGATGGCCATGTGCTACTAGAGTTCCAAGTGATGCTGGTAAAGTATCGGTGAGTGTGGAGCAGTTGGCAGAGTAGGATGTAAAGCCAATAAGATGATTTTGGAGATGTGACAGTGCATAAGTATTCTAAGGCTTTGCTAACTTTCTGGAGTTGGAACATTTATGCAGAATGTTCCCATAGGAAATCAAATAGATGGGGCTGAGATTGCTTGTGCTTTGGAGAAAGATTTTGTTTGTGCAGCTGAGAGGCCTTTCTCATTCAATGTTTTTTTTTCTGCTTTTATAGTTCAAAAGCAATTATCACTGTTTTGTAAACATTATTTAGCTCCAGTCATTTCTTTCATGAGAGCCAACACAAAAATCCTTATTTATGCACTGCCCTTGAGCAACATTATTCACAAACACGGAGTCAGTTTCCATATGTTAATGATACTGTGGGCAAGATGCCTGCGAATTGCTTTAAATGTGCCCTCAAAATGGAGTCAGCAGTCAGACCAAATTATAGGAAACCAAAAGATTAATGCTAATTAAAACCTTCAACACTCATGTGAAACAAGGCATTCTCACAGAAACCTGAGGCACTTCGACCATCAAGGCCAGAGGCCCGGGTGAGCTCAATAGGAGGTACAAGCCTACCATTCCTTATTGAAAAGAGCACAGAAAAGCTCTGTAAAGAACAGACAAGATGTCAGAGGAGTGCACACGCCACCTAGTATGTCTAGGTGCCGACCCATCATTAATCTAACGGTATCAAGGGTACCAATGCAACAACTTTACAATGGAGGTTCATTACTCCGATATCCCAGAGGGTTAACACCATCTTCAGAGAGAAAGGTAAGATGACCAGCTCAATAATGTTAGCTCCTAATTTCTGGATATATTGATAATTACAAGCATAATAGGAGATTGCTAGGATGAATGCAAATACAATTTGCACTGCTTGATGTGAGACATTTTGGCAAGCCAAATCTGGGCATCATTCATCCCTAGGCAAAAACTGGGTGATAAACTTCAGGAAGTTCCTTGATGAGTAGTTCAGGAGAAGGGTTCAAGTATTTGTCTGGTACATTGATCAATGTATTGTTCCCAGTATTATTACAACACCCAGCTTAAACTCTCTCTCAGTATCCACACTGTCATCATCTTGTCCAACTGCCTGCTAATACAAGTTCTGGATGAGCCTCAGCTTCCTTCAGCTAATCCTGGCAAGACCAAATCTAACCTATTTAGCTTCTGCCAGAAATAATATGCTTCAGATGGTGATTCCAGTTCCCTTCCCAGCTGATCACTCAGACTGAAGATGATACGATGTAACTTCAATGTCCTGTTTAACCCTGAGCTGATCTGCAAACCTCACATTCAGTCTATTGCCAAGGTTGCTTATTACCACCTCCAGGTCATTGCTATTCTGCCACTACCTCATCCCAATTTCCACTAAAACTCTCAGCCACGCTTTCATTGCCTCAGACTTGTTTTCTACATTGTTCTCCTTAACCTAGCTTCCCCAGTTGCATTGTAAACAAACTTCAATTCATCCAGAACTCTGCAGCTGGTGTTATATCATTCATGCAGCCCTGCATATACATGAGGGGTAATCCTGACTTCGGGTGGTAGTGGTAAATCAATGATATTGAATCAGACAATATGCACCTTATGCCCCTTGCCTGATTTTAATCCCTGAATTAATGAGGATGACTTAATGCCACATATTTTGCACTATCATCTAAAGTCAAGATTACACCCCACTATCTCTGTTATTTTCAACTTCCCCTAGCTTCCCAGTTGCTAACACAT
Organism: Heterodontus francisci; assembly: GCF_036365525.1. NCBI lineage: Eukaryota > Metazoa > Chordata > Chondrichthyes > Heterodontiformes > Heterodontidae > Heterodontus > Heterodontus francisci. The sequence goes on from NC_090376.1 coordinate 141,474,141, forward strand.
CGGCCAGGAATTACCTTGCATCTGCTGTTCAGCAGAAGTGCCACAGAAACTGTGTTTATGCATGCAAACAGGGTTTCCTTCATAATTCCTGCTAAGTTACAGAAGCAGCTGTGATGGAATTCTGGGCTAATAACTTTGAATCCTTTATCCTTGTCTTCAAGTCCCTTTGAGACCTTGCTGCACTCTACTTCAGCAATCATCTTGAGCCGAATATCCCAGCATCCAGTCTTTTGTCTCTGATCTACTGCATGTCCCACCTCCTTCCTGAAATCCATCATTCAGCATTTTGTCACCACTCTGCATCTATGTCCCCAGACTTTTTGTCTTGCTACCTCTCGCCAGTCATTCAAGAAAAGCTAAAATTTATCTCTTCTACTGTGTTTTTGGTCACCACCCTAACCACACTCCTATCTTCTGCTCAGTGCTCAGTATTTCTCCTGTAAACTGCCCTGAGACATTTCGCTATATGAAAGCTACTAGAAAAATGTAAGTCATTGATGTTCTTGTTAATGCTATTAGTGAAAATTCTACAAGCTCTGGCTATGATCCTTGAACAGCTGCATATTTCAGTAGTTGGGCCGAAGTATTGATGGGTTGAGAGTGATGGTCATTCTAGTAGCAGAGGCTCACTCCTTCAGTCAATACTATAAATGCCTCCCCATTCAATTAAGGAGTTAGGAAACTCAGTGAGTTACTTAGTAATGTATGTATGGGAGGAAAATATAATGTCATTCAGCCTGTGATTTATTTTTTGATATGAGGTTTAAATGTGAAGGCTGGCTTGTACTCTTTCCAGTTGTCACAGTTTATCTTTCCAGACACTGATGTGAGCTACACCAGCTTGTCTGTCGTTGTGTGAGCAGAATGTTCTGCATTGAATAAAGTTTGAGCAAAGCAGTGAAAGAAGTGAAATCAATGAAGTGCAATCCAATTATATAACATTACTTCATAATAGATAAACACTTGTAGGTACCTGAAATTCTTCCTTGCAATCAAATCAAAACAATTTAAATTTCATTTTGAAAGTAATTTTTAAGGTGGATGTTATTTTTCATACACAAAGCACTATTTTTTGAATACATTTATATGTATTTACATCAAATTTTACAGCACAAAAACTGGTCATTCGGCTCAATAGGTTTATGCTGGTGTTCATATTCCACATGAGACCTCATCCCCACCTTTTTTCTGCTGTTGTATCTTCAGCTTCATCCCTGCTGGCTCTAACAATATGCTTCTTCCTTCAGCTGGGGAAGAAAGCTAAATTAATCTTGGTCACGGACTCCTTCATGAAAGCTACCATCAAAGTGGCTGGCAGGAATCAATTGTCTGCTAGTCCTGCCAGCCCTCCTTCCCCAAGAGCCATAAAGTTTTGATGTCTTACAGTCCTTATTCTTGCAGCTAAGCAAAGAACAAGGAATGTGGCCAAAGAGAGTAAACACATTTTAATATCACTTCACAGTGCGATTTTAATGTTTGCCTGTGTTTGAAAGTGCATAGTATTCTACTGATGGATCTTGGTTGAATTTAAAATTTATCCAGCCTGAAATTAAATAATTTGTTTTCAGAATTGTAACCTCTCCTGAGCCCTGAAATGCCTGGGTCTTCAATATTTTTGTTATTCACTCATGGGATGTGAGCATTGCTGTCAAGGCCAGCATTTATTTACCATCCCTAATTGTCCCATGAGAAGAAGGTGGTGAGCTGCCTTCATGAACCACTTCAGTCCATTGGGTGTAGGTACATCCACAGTGCTGTTAGGGAGGGAGTTCCAGGATTTTGATTTAGCAACATAAATGAGATGCATCGAGTCCAGCTGGTTGAAGATCTCCAACAGGTTTATTAACCAGCTAACTATTATATAGTGCAGAGCTAACTATTTACAGAACCTTACTCTGAGTGTTACAATAGCAGAGTGACTCTGGAATGTAGTCACATGACTACATTCTTGTACTTGGCTCATTAGCATACTAAAATCTTAAAGGGACATCACTCTTAAATGCAGCATCCCCTTTCTTTCCAAAGATAAGTCTTGTCTGCTAAAAGTAAAAACACATAAAATTAGATAACATCAAAATTATTTACACATGGATAGAGATTGTGAAATTTACAAATATAGAGGCTCAAAAGTCTCAGTGGTTCAACAACTCTTGGTCAGGGAGTTTGCGTCTCAGCTGTTGCTGTTTTTTCTGAGGTTTCTCCCTTTCTGCATCCGCTTTTTGTTGTTCTGCCTTCAGCTTGCAAATATACTCTATTGCTTTTCTCAAGATGACAACTTTTGAGGCCTTGTCATTCTCAGAAAGTTCTGGCACCTCATCTCGAAGATCCAACAGACAATGCTTCAACTCATTCCTCCTCTGCCTCCTCAGCACATTGTGTGTCCTTCATCTCGCCTCATCCACCGTGTCTGAAGGCTTGAAGCGCAAGGTTGAGGACTTGTTGGGGAAGAGTACTTGGTCTCATGCAGGTACCTGTCTGTTGTGGCTCGTTGTGGTGCTGGTGATTCTCTAGCGAGCAGAACCGAAGGCATGGCATAGTTGTGCTGTTGCTGGATTGCCAGACTGTACCGTTTGATGCTGGCCAGAGTCTGCAAGCGAGTTCCGGTCCTAGGAGATTTCCCCTTGGCAATGCTCTCATGGATAGTTATGACGTTGAGGTCCTTACACACTGGTAGACCTGCCACTGCTGGTCTGTTCGTGTCTACTAGGTAAAATGTTTATGATTTCCATGCCAACTTGCCATAGCTACATTGCATTGTTAGTATGCCCCTGCAAGGAAGGGGTGACCCGTTGTGTGCACATAACCTGGCAGTTGTATCATTGATTTCCAACGACTCCAGTACATATCTTTGAGTATTTGGATTGGTAGGATATTTGCACTGGCACCAATGTCAATCTTGAGCTTGAGTGTATATTTGCCAGCTTTCTTTGGGCGCGTGATGTTAATAGCGGCAAAAGCTTCCAGTTGTTTGACTTCATCAACCTGATGTGTCAGGTTCACAATGTGGAATGCCTGTTCATCTTCTGGCTGAGAATTACTCCTCATAGAGTCTTGTTTCAGGTCTGTTTCGCTGTGGACCTCATGTATTGGCTTGCATTTACACAGGTTTTTTGTGCTCTCCTTGCTGCTGTTGTCGTTTTGCTGAGCCTGTCTTCTGTATGTCTGTGTCTTGCTGTGGCTTCTGGCTGCGTCTTTGGAGCCAGATTTCTTGCACTGGCAGGTCCAGTGTCGTTTTGCAATGTATGCCTTGAACAGGTCACGAAATGCAGGAAAATGTTGCCGCGAGTGGGACAGACCGCACTTACCACACAACTTGTTTGCACATTTTGACCTGGTTATGGTCATGATACTGTTGGCTGTACCTAGTGATTTCAGGTGCTGCTGTCGAGCTACAATAGCTTTGTATTTCCTGCGATCTTGCAGCACTATATCAATGCTGTGACCTTTCTTTTTCCCCAAGAGATCTTTCTGAAACACTTCAATGGGTGTCAATACAATCACTAGCTCCATATTCAGTCCGATAGCTCAGTTTCTGAGAGGTTGCGTTCGTTGCCCTTACTACAGCATCTGCTGATGAACTGGTCTATTTATTCCTGTGACTGTTGCCACAGTCATCAATACCAGGTGATGAATTCTAAAATTTACTCTTAATTGGAGCTGATCTTCTGGCACTTTCCATATCTTTGCGGGATCTTTCTGGTCCTTGTCAGATAAGCCTGAGGTATTAATTCTGTGCAATCCCTCATTTCCAATTGCTATCATTGTTTTACAGCCTGTTTTTCAAGTTCTGTAATCACTTAGTTGATGAAGCAGAACTGCATTCTCTGTTTGAAAAGCTAAAACTCAGATAAGATATCCATGGGTTTCCAGTTCATACTGAGAAATGTGGTATCCACCTTTATGATGTTTATTTGTGTAAAACTTGCTTTAAGAATTATTCTATGAGTCTGTACTGTTTCCCCTACAAAAAAAAAACTCTTGGCTGTCATGATTGACAGGAGCAGGTGTTTAACAGTGCTTGTCTGTTTCTCTAGCTTCCAGCACTCTATCTGTCTGTTTAGACAGTGCAATAAGAATTTCAAGTGTTTTTTTCTTTCTGCTAGTGTTGGATCATACAGCCGTTCAAAAGACAATTCTTCAATCTTGAGTGGTTATATGGGTTTCTCTAAACCTTGGCTGAGTGAATGAAAGCTCGTCACGCTTGAGTGATTTGATTTTTTTTAAGCTTTAGCTGTAAGCTGCGTGAATGGAGGATTCCCAAGCTTTTTGCTGTCAGGTACCTCCTGTAATGGCACTGACTTTGATCAGCCTGGGAATGGAGCCTTTGAAGACATCCGATCAGCCTGAGATAGGGATTGGGTTTTCCTTGGTTTTTTTCCAATTACTCAGCCTTTAAAATAATCAACTTTGCAAGCATCTCAAAGCCTTATTTTTTGAAGGGGGTTTCCTAGACCATTGGCACAATGACTCACCCGATCGCAGTGATTGATTTGCAGCCTGTCATTCAGTGCTCTGCCTTCTACAGATTGAGGTAAATGCTTTTTTCACTGTTTGAGCCAGTATTTTTTTTGACTTTCTCTCTTCTAGCTGTAGGAAGGTAGTTTTTAAAACTGTTTTCCCTGTGGTCTTCAATCTTAGATTCTGTCTTCTCACCACAGCTGCTACCATATAATGAATTCTTTTTATGTTGGCTGTTGCAACATAAATGAGATGTGTGCAGTCAAGTTGGTTGACGATCTCAAACAGGTTTATTAACAGATAACTATTATAGAGTACAGAGCTAACTATTTACAGAAGCTTACTCTGGGTGTTACAGTAACAGAGTGACTCGGGAATGTAGTACCAGGTCCTGGTACTTGGCTTTTAGCATACTAAGATCTTAAAGAGACATCACTCTTAAAGACAATCATGCAACAAGGATGGTGTGTAACTTGAAAGGGTACTTGCAGGTGGTGTTCCCATGCATCTGCTGCTGTTGTTCTTCTGGGTAGTAGAGGTCATTGGTTTGGAAAGTGCGGTCAAAGGAGCCTTGACGAGTTGCTGCAATGCATCTTGTAAAGGGTACACTCTGCTGCCACTGTGCACTGGTGGTGAAGGGAGTGAATGTTTAAGGTGGGACATAAATACAGGACAGTGGCACCAAAACCCTAGAAAATTAACCTAATCAGAACTCCTGGAATCAATTAATTTCCATAATGCTGGTTAACAAGGGTAGCAAATTTTGGAAAGATGTGGAGTTAGGGTGCAATATCTTCACATCATGGGGTGTATGAAGTTAAAGAGTGAGTAGGTTCTTGCAAGAGGGAATGAATTGGCAACTGCAACAGAAGGAAAAAATTCTCTGAGACTACTGTTGAAGTGCTGTTGTACCAAATTAGAGAATGACAAGTTACAATTGTTGGGAGCACCAAGGAAGAAGCAATCATGTGCATCAGCACAGCTCATGTGGAAGCAGGTGGCTGTGAGTGGGATCTCCATAACTCCAATGAGCCCTTGCAATATTGGAAAAGATATAATGGCCTCCCTTGGTCACCAAATGTAAATGTGTTATTAGATGAATAATAGGACAATGCCCTTTGGGATATCACATGACACCATTGCTGCAAAAGTGGGCTCCACCGATGTCTGCGCTGTGGGCCCCTGGGAAGGGCAAGCAGGGGTGACTGTGCATAGACTGGAAGCACACTGTCGTGAAGATCCCCACCTGCCAAGAATGAGGCATATTAATTTTGTCATATGAGCATTAATTGTAAACTGTTGCTGGAGTGAGGAAATGACTTGTTAAACAGATCAGCAATGGCTGAAAAAACATTTTGCTTACTAACAGACAGTATTTAGAAAGACTAAGGACTATTCCCTGGTCCACTTAACCCAAAATGGACTTTGATCACCAGACATTTAAGGTGAGGAAGCTTATATTCCGGGATGATGGCTAAGATGGCAGAATCCACAAACAGAAGTGGTTAAACCAGTTAGTCACATGACTAACCTGTAGGCAACCTGGAGTTGTTTGAATTCAGAAGGCAGTTGAAACTGAAGCTGGAGCAAGGAAGCCTTTTCGCTTTCTCCCAAGCCACCGGACCCACGGAAGACACGTAAACCTCAAAAGAAAAAAGACTGTGACCTCAAAACAAGTTGAAGCATGCACTGGGCCTCAACGAATTGCAAGTCTGACCAGCAACCAAAGACTCACAGCAAATTCAAAGGACAGTAAAATAGAAACCCAGCTATTGCCTCAAACATTTCCCCTTTATTCTTTTCTACTTTTCTGTCTCTATCTATGTGCATGCTTATTACATATGCATGCTAGCGTGGTCGCTTCGCATACTTGTAGTTGTTAACCAGGTTAGAGTTTAAGATTAATAAACTTCTACATTTCTTGTTTAAAATCTAAGAAAACCTGTGTGAACTCTTTGCCTTACAATTGGAAAATAGTGAACAAGGATTCATTAAGGGGGAACTAAAACACTTTTTTTAAAATTAAACCCTGTGATGGTTAAACAAAGCAAAGGCTGAGAGGGAATTCCTAGACCCCTCTCACCTGGTCATAACAATGCAGAGTGGAAAGGGCATGATGTCACTCAGCACCTAAAGTTAGTTTGGTGACTGAGCTGCCATTTTAGACTTCACAGGTCCTGTTAACGGCCTCTCTTAAACACTGTCAGCTGAACATGCATTTAGCTGCATGAGGGACCACCCACTCGCACAAAGGCATCAAGGTGGGACTTTCCTGTGAGGTGTTTTTGACTTTCTTTTGCTGCCACAGAATTAGTGGAAGTACGGCACACTGTTTTGCTGGAAAAGGTTTCACAAACTGTTGGAGTCAGGAGGGAGTGGTGCTGGGCTTTTGCAAGGAGTACAGTGGAGTTTGAAGGCCTCTGAGCAGAAGGTTTGCTATCTCTTATGGGGTCTATAGTTACAGTCCCTCTTGGGCTGCAACACAACAGGGAGATGGAGCACAGGCAGCAGAGAAGGGAAGCTGTGTGCAGAGGAGGAGGAGAGTTCTCAACAGGAGAATACTCACCGAGAGTATTCAAAAAGCACTTTTCCCACTTTTACCATAGTAAGGAGCAGTGTCTGAGGCGGTTATGATTCACCATGATGGTGGTCACTGAACGGTGCCATGTCCTTGAATCTGGATCGGCGCAGGCTTGGAGGGCCGAAGGGCCTGTTCCTGTGCTGTAATTTTCTTTGTTCTTTGTTCTTTGTTCAAACCTGTAGCCATAGAGCAGGGCAAGGATGGCGTTACCAATGGCCTTCAAGATCATTGCAGCCCTCAATTTCTACACCTCAAGCTGGAGCCAGCAACATCTACAACATCTCACAGTTTGCTGTGCTTTGCTGTAACTGAGAGTTCTGTTTACACAAGGAGAGGGGACTTCATAGTCTTCTCTCTAAGCAGAGATCAGGAGGAGTGGGCACATGGCTTTGCCATGGTAATGGGATTCCCAATGGTTCAGAGAGCCATTGACAGTATGCATGTGGGCACATCATTTCAACAGTGACATGTACTAGAACCACAAAGAGTTCCAGTCCCTGAAAGTGTAGTTGGTGTGTGACCATGCACAGAGCATCATTTTGGGTTAATTCTCGCTATCCTGGCAACAGCCACGAGTGCCAGTCAGCCACTCCCTCCTTATTCAAGGCACCATGATGATCCAGAGGGCGGTTGCTTGATGACAAGGACTACCCTCTCCACACATGACTCATGACTCCCCTATGCCATCTGAACACACGTAAACAGCACATGTACAACAAGAGCCATGCTGCAATCAGGAACATTGTGAAGCAAACCATCAGCATTCTAAAACAACAGTTCCATCACCTGGACCGCCCAGGAGGAACCTCTACAATACTCACCAGAACATGTCTCCAAATTCACCACCAGGCCTTTGATAAGCGCCTTGAGAAAAGAAAAAGGAAGAGGAGGAAGAGGAGGAGGAGGAATAGGAAGGGAGGGAGACCAACACTCTAGACGGCTGTATGTGAGCAGCTCATCAGACTCTGGTTCCCCTGAAAACATTCCCATACCACTGTTGCTCCACAATTCCCCACTTTTCCATCCCTTTGCTACTGATCATCACATCACCCTCTTGGACAAAAACCTGGAATAAAATACTCCACAAGAAAACCTTTCCATTCCAAATTTATCCAACAACAATTCCAATAACACATATAAAAAACCATTCACCCTTGTGCTTTCCCTTAGTGCCTGTCTTGCAGGTGCCTTTGCCTGGCCTAGTTCTCCTACACAGTGCTACACCAGTGGCTGCAGAATGGCTGGTGGAAGGCTCTGACTTTCATACGGAGAGACTACAGATGGTCTTGCAGGACAACCTCAAGCAGCTTTGGGCCTTGTGGGCTTCAGGCTGCACCACCTCAACATTACCGGCAGAGGTCTGGGCTGGCTGGCTGAGAGGCAGTCAGGCCCCTAAGAGGGGACAGCATGTTCTTGCACTATGGAGCCACTGCCACTCCCCTGAGGCAGCCCCTTAGCAATCCTAATAATCTGCTGGAGAACAAATTGCTGGACTACTGTGAGAGCCTGCCTACTCCTTTCAGCACTGGTATCTGCAGCCATGATGGCAGCAGTCTGATCCCACATGGCACCAAGCTGGGCTTGCCTCCTTTTCCTGAGGTGCCCGCCAAAGGCCTGGTGGTGAGGACTGCACCCTCATGTTGTGTAGAACACACCAGATCACCTTGAATGTGGAGACATTAGGAAGGTAACATAGTGGTAATATTACTGGACTGGTAATCCAGAAGGTTGGACGAATTGTTCAGAGACATGACTTCAAATCTCACCACGGCAGCTGGGAATTTAAATTCAAATAATAAAACAATCTGCAATAAAATGCTAATTTCATTAATAATAATCATGAGATTACTGGTTTGTCATAAAAACCCATCCGGTCTTTCCTCTTCAGGGGAGGAAATCTGCTCTCCTTGCTTGGTCTGGCCTACATGTGACTCCAGACCCACAGCAATATTGTTGAATCTTAACTGTCCTCTGAAATGATCGAGCAAACCACACAGTTCAAGGGCAATTAGGGATAGGCAATAAATGCTGGCCTTGCTCACATCCCAAGAATGAAACAAGCAGAAATTTCATGGCTTCTGCCTGAGCTTGCACTGCTGCACTCAGACGTTGGATGGCTTCTATCTGTGCTGTAATGGAAGCTGAGTCATTTGCCACCAGACACCACATCATTGCTGGATCTGCAAGATCTGTCATGAACTTGGCTGCCACTTTCATGCTGGGAAGGATAGGCTCGAAGCCCTGTGCCAGGTTGGAGGCAAACTTCCTCATGCTCCTTGACAATGACAATTGCCTCTTTTGCAGGCCTGTAAATGAACCAATGATCTCAGAAAGTATGTCTATCAGCTTTTTTCCAGTGTGTTACCCCATCAAAGTCCTCATCTGAGTTGTCTGCAGCAGGACTCATCTACCACCTTGCCCCTGGGTAGCTGCCACACATGCTATCCTTTCCTTGCTCAGTCCACTCATGCCCAGTGACTCACCACATGCTGAACCTGCCTCTATCCTACTCTCTAAAGTACCTGCGGTGCTAGTATCTGAGCTGGTGGCTGCCAGTGTCAGATCAAGTGACAGTGTCTTCTCTGGTTTTGAATGTGACCTTCATCTTGAGGCTACACTGGCTGGGCAGGTGGCAATTCTTTGGTATCTGAAAGCAAAGATGGGGAGGGTTAAAGTGAGGGAACAGGAAGTTGGGATGGAAAGCAAGATGTCCAAGGTCATACCATCTGCAGCTTGTACTTATTCCAGAATTCATGGTGAGGGTGAAGTGGGATTTGAGGTCATTAGGCAGGAACATACCATCATCCTGGATGGTCTCAGCAATGACCTCAGTCACAACCACACAAATAATTCACAGAACTCTCTCCTCCAAGGGGCTCAGGAGATGGGCCTGTCCCCCACTCATTCTTTGCTGCTTCCTCCTGTTATGTGCCACTTCGTCTTGCAAGAGAAGGAAGAATGTCTGAGTGAGATGCAATGTGTTTGGGTGATGTGTCCATCAGAGCTGAAAAGCTGGAAGTATGTGGAAGTTGCGAGATGCAGGTGTGAATAAAATATGTGAAGGTTAGCATCTGAATCTTAGGCATGAGTCCTGATTGCTCGAAATTGCTGATGAACAGAGGTTGGCAATGTGTCTGTACACAGACACCAGTGTCTGTGTTAAAAAATTTTGAGGTCAGTGACTTGTAATTTCAGGGATGAGAAATTACCCATTGGCTTCTTCTTTCTGACCAGACTGGTTTTTAACAAAAATAACATCAGTTTCACAGTTGAATTGGGATTTCTAAACTCAGATCTTTAAAGCTCATTCACTCTACTTTCCATTATTAACAGCTGACAGGTGCTGGGAGTGGGAATAGCAGCTTCCGAACCTCAGACAGATTCGCGATTTTCCAGCGGGCTTTGAAATAAAATCGGAACCTGCTGGAAAACCCTGAATCTGTCTGAATTTCGGAAACCACCGTTTATGCTCCCAGTATCTGTCAGGGCAGCTTCGGAGTTTTTTGGCGGATTCCATCTTTTTTTTAAAGCCTGCTGGAAAACCCCAAATCTGTCCAAAGTTCGCAAACCGCTGTTCCTGCTCTCATCAATAGTCAGAGAGAGAGGGGGGTTCGGGGGGGTGGGTGGCAGAGAGAGAAAAAGGGAGGCAGAGAAAGAGAGGCAGTGCAGAGAGAGAAAGAAGGGAGACAGAGAGCACGTGCAGAGAGAGAGGGGATAGAGAAAGAAAGAGGGGGCAGAGAGAGATGGGGAAGAGAGGGAGGTCAGAGAGAGAGGGAGACAGAGAGTTGGGGAGGACAGAGAGATGGGGGAGACAGCGAAAGAGAGATGGGGACAGAGAGAGAGAGCGAAAAGGGGGGCAGAAAGAGAAAAAGGGGGAGAGAGAGAGGAGGGTGACAAAAAGAGGGGGGAAGGACACAGAGAGGGAAGGAACTGTACAGAGAGGGGGGATGACACAGAGTGGTGAACAACACAGAGAGGGAGATGACTCAGAGGAGCAAAGAACATGGGGGGAACACAGAGAGGAAGAACACGGAGAAGGGGGACACAGAGAGGGAGGGGGAGAGAGTGATCAAGATCACTCCTGACAGATGGACATCTATCCAGAATGCACCATGTCGCTTCAATAAGTGTGTGGGCAGATATTGACGACTTGTGCAAGCACAACAAATGCCAGGAATCTCACTAAATCAATGTCCAACATAGTGAAGAGAAAGTAAGTCAATAAATCAGTCTTCTCATTTAAAGCCTCTTCACAAAAATTCACATTTGTTGTTGTTTTGATTAACTGTAAGATAATTTTTTAATGCCTTTATCTTTCCGAAATTGTCTCATTGGCCCCTGTGTCAGGAAAAAAATGGAATGTGCAAACAGGACGAAGTTTGCACGCTGCCTGTATAACCCAATCATGCGCGGGGTAACCGTACATCACAATGTTCCACCCAAAAACAAGCTTATCAAATTTTTAGCCCAGTGTTCCCTGACCCAGAAGTAGAGGCAGAACTCAGATCATTGTCTTATATTCTCTGATGCATGCTAATACATTTAAACTCTTTCATTCTAGGTCTGTGAGGTTTCCACCTACCACTGGTGACATCTACTCCCTGAATCCTTTCAGATTGCAACAGGAAAATACGGAGACCGGAGAGTCATTTAACACAATGAATTCCTTCTGTAGGAGAAGAGAGCACAGAATACCAGTGAAGGCTAGGCCACTGGCAAACAAAGATTGATGGAGGGAGGGCCAGGAGGCAGCTGCATCTGCCTGTTAAACTCCACGATGACAGCAACAGCAGCCAACCATTGCCAAGAAGGACTCACCAGCACCAGAGAGTGTACCCGACTCGGATCAGCTACCTCCAAATGTCCGAGCGGCATTGTTAATGAAAACTATGGCTCTCCAGGAAGGCTGTCACTGACGTATGCACCCTGCTGCAGGACGAGTTGTGATCTGTAGGATTTGTGGGGGGGGCGTGGTCACCCTATGCTACTGGACTTAAAGATCACAATGGCACTGAACATTTACACATCTAGAACTTTTCCAGGATCCACTGGGGACATGTGTGATGTCTCACAAGCAGCAGCCCACCACTGCATCAAGGACCCAATGCCCTGTTCAATAGGACCAACAACTATGTGCACGACCCGACTTACCATGACCGTCAGGCCGAGAGGGGCATTTTATTTGGGGCCATCGCTGGATTCCCCCGTACGTGGCCATCAAGACTTCCAAGAACCAGCCAACCACCTTCATCAACCGGAAGGGCTTCCATTCAATCAACGTTCAACGGGTCTGCGACCACCAAAAAGTATTTCCTGCAGGCGTATGCCCACTTCCCGGAAAGCAGTCACGACGCCTACCAACCTCAATAGTCCCAGGTGCCACAGCTTTTCAAGCCCCCAGAATGCCTTCAGGGATGGATTCTCGGGGACAAGAGCTACCCAATGAAGACATGGATACTGAAGCCTGTGAGGAACCCTTGCACTGCAGAGGAGGAAAGTTACCAGACCTGCCATGTCTCCACCTGAGTGACCATTGAACAGGCAATTGGGCTGCTGAAAATGAAATTCCGTTGCCTCGATCGATCCAGTAGAGCCCTGCAGTATGCCCCAGTGAGGGCTTTGCGCATCATTGTGGTCTGCTGTGCTCTGCACAATCTAGCACTGCATGGGGGGGGGAGGCTTTACATGATGATGAAATGCCTGAGTGTCACTCCTCCACTGATGAGGAGAACGCAGAGGATGGAGAGGAGGAAGCGCCACTGGATGTTGAAGTCTTTGCACCGGAGGCCAGGCAGATTGAGTGACAGGCCAAGGAGGCAAGAGACAATCTCATAATCAACCACTTTCCAGCCTCCCTGATGCCCACTCACAGAGAAACCAGTAAAGATTCACCTCAAGGCCTATAGACTGTTGCTTCCTTTCCATTTGTTTTCCCTGACTTACGTCCAGCTGTAAACTGCGCTAGTACCCATGGGAGATCAAATGTTAATGAGGGCTGTGACTACATTGGCATTCCACAAAGGAGTAAGGGTGAAGTCAGCAACTCACAATTAAGGCATAATGGAATACTGACTGTTACACTATCATCATTAATTACTTGAACAAAAGAACTTTATATTAATCATTACATGTCCGATGGCAGACACCCATGAAACCCCAAGTGTGACTCGGTGGTTTTCTTAAAAAGCTTCCGAGTGCTCCTATGTGGTACGATCCCAGAAATAACAGCTGGGCTGGAGGCAGGCTGCTGATTAGCCTTCCTCTTGGCCTGTGATGAGTTTGGTGGCCGTCCTCTGGCTGCTTGAAGCCTGGAGGGCCCCAGCAGCCTGAGAGTTTCCTACACAGATGCAGGGCTCTCCTCAGACGTCACAACTACTGGAGCTGGGCTCACTGGCGGAGGGGTTGAGGAGCCGCTGTCCACGATCAAAACACCCTCAGGGGAGCCCCCAGTTGTGGAGGTCAGCCTCTCCTCCTCCCTTTCAAGGCTCACTTGAACCTTCCTGCTCACCCGAGAAGGACGAGAAGCAGGAAAAGACTCCAGGGGCTTCATCCTTCTCTCGCCTTGCCACTGCTGTGTCGAGCTCATGGCCAAGGTGATGGTCTGCAGGCCTGTGCATACCCGGGGGGTCTGGCTCTCCATGAGGGTGACCAATCTCTTGATGGAGGAAGCCATATGCTCATATGCTGAAGACATGGCAGCACACATTGGTATGGATAGACTCATCCACTCATGGCTGCACATGGCCTCTGGCATCTCTGCCCGGTGTTGCAGTGCCTCTCCCTGCAACTCCAACATGCCCTGTGCTGTCAAAACCAGAGGCTTGTCATCAGCCGCAGGCCATCACTACTTATAGGTGATTAGAAGGTCTTTTGTGCAAAGAAGGTAATTGGATGTTAAAGAAGCGTTATTTATTTATGTTTATTCTTGTGTTCAGCGCACCTTAATGAGGTGTGAACTCGTGACTAAACACAACTATTTCTGTTTAAATAAATGGAGCACTTAAGATGCTGGAAATGACAACTTTAGAATTGCCATTAATGCAAATGGTTAATAGTCACTATAAGCAAATACCCATTTTAAACATGGTCATTTTAAATGGTTGGGTCTGTATAGCGCAACTTAACAAAATCCCTAAAAGTTAAATTAATTGATAATGGTATAAAAGGGCACTGATTTAGCAGCATGTTTAATATAAATTACCTTTCTTCTTCTTCTTCTTTGGCCTCCTTGTCTCGAGAGACAATGGATACGCGCCTGGAGGTGGTCAGTGGTTTGTGAAGCAGCGCCTGGAGTGGCTATAAAGGCCAATTCTAGAGTGGCAGACTCTTCCACAGGTGCTGCAGATAAAATTGGTTGTCGGGGCTGTTACGCAGCTGGCTCTCTCCTTGTGCTTCTGACTTTTTTCCTGCCAACTGCTAAGTCTCTTCGACTCGCCATGCTTTAGCCCCACCTTTATGGTTGCCCGCCAGCTCTGGCGAACGCTGGCAACTGACTCCCACGACTTGTGATCAATGTCACAGGACTTCATGTCTCATTTGCAGACGTCTTTAAAGTGGAGACAAGGACGGCTGGTGGGTCTGATACCAGTGGCGAGCTTGGTGTACAATGTGTCCTTGGGGATCCTGCCATCTTCCATGCGGCTCACGTGGCCAAGCCATCTCAGGCACCGCTGGCTTAGTAGGGTGTATATAAGCTGGGGATGTTGGCCGCCTCGAGGACTTCTGTGTTGGAGATACGGTCCTGCCATCTGATGCCAAGGATCCTCCAGAGGCAGCGAAGATGGAATGAATTGAGACATCGCTCTTGGCTGACGTACGTTGTCCAGGCCTCGCTGCCATAGAGCAAGGTACTGAGGACACAGGCTTGATACACTCGGACTTTTGTGTTCTGTGTTAGTGCGCCATTTTCCCACACTCTCTTGGCCAGTCTGGACATAGCAGTGGAAGCCTTTCCTATGCACTTGTTGATTTCTGCATCAAGAGACAGGTTACTGGTGATAGTTGAGCCTAGGTAGGTGAACTCTTGAACGACTTCCAGAGTGTGGTCGCCGATATTTATGGATGGGGCATTTGTGACGTCCTGTCCCATGATGTTCGTTTTCTTGAGGCTGATGGTTAGGCCAAATTCGGTGCAGGCAGCCGCAAACCTGTCGATGAGTCTCTGCAGACACTCTTCAGTGTGAGATGTTAATGCAGCATCGTCAGCAAAGAGGAGTTCCCTGATGAGGACTTTCCGTATTTTGGTCTTCGCTCTTAGACGGGCAAGGTTGAACAACCTGCCACCTGATCTTGTGTGGAGGAAAATTCCTTCTTCTGAAGACTTGAACGCATGTGAGAGCAGCAGGGAGAAGATCCCAAAGAGTGTGGGTGCAAGAACACAGCCCTGTTTCATGCCACTCAGCATAGGAAAGGGGTCTGATGAGGCGCCGCTATGCTGAATTGTGCCTTTCATATTGTCATGGAATGAGGTGATGATACTTAGTAGATTTGATGGGCATCTAATCTTTTCTAGTAGTCTGAAGAGACCACGTCTGCTGACGAGGTCAAAGGCTTTGGTGAGATCAATGAAAGCAATGTCGAGGGGCATCTGTTGTTCACGGCATTTCTCCTGTAGCTGTCGAAGGGAGAACAGTATGTCAATGGTGTATTTCTCTGCTCGAAGGCCACACTGTGCCTCAGGGTAGACATGCTCAGCCAGCTTCTGGAGCCTGTTTAAAGCGACTCGAGCGAAGACTTTCCCCATTATGCTGAGCAGGGAGATGCCACGGTAGTTGTTGCAGTCACCGCGGTCACCCTTGTTCTTATAGAGGGTGATGATGTTGGCATCGCGTATGTCCTGAGGTACTGCTCCCTTGTCCAGCACAGGCAAAGCAGTTCGTACAGTGCTGAAAGTATAGCAGGCTTGGCACTCTTGCTGATTTCAGGGGTAATGCTGTCCTTCCCAGGGGCTTTTCCGCTGGCTAGAGAATCAATGACATCACTGAGTTCCAATTTTGTTGGCTGTATGTCCAGCTCATCCATGACTGGCAGAGACTGGGCTGCATTGAGGGCGGTCTCAGTGACAACATTTTCCCTGGAGTACAGTTCTAGGTAGTGTTCCACCCAGCGGTCCATTTGCTTGCATTGGTCAGTGATTGTGTCCCCTGATTTAGATTTGAGGGGGGCAATCCTCATGATGGTTGGCCCAAAATGCCATCATACATTCCTCTGATATTTCAGGTGTCAGAGGCCAGCTGAATATGACTGCATAGGTGTTTCCAGTAGTCATTTGCGCAGCACCTGGCTGTTCTTTGTGCAGTGCTTCTGGCTGCTTTATGTGCTACGGATGTTAACTCGCTGGGGGCTTTCTTGTAGTTCAGCAATTTACCTTTACATGTATCAAAAGGCATTGCTTTTACATGCAACTCACTTATTTTTATTCACAATTGTCGTTGTCTAAAAATTAGTTTTATTGGTTTTGAAACTGTTTTTCTTCCTAGCTGCTCCATATGCAGTGCTGCTTTCTCACCTGTCTCATTTGTCAGTCTACAGCATGGAAGGATTTTGTCATACTTGCAAAACAATGTATAACCTTTGAATTATTAGAAAATTGCACATCTGTGCCCAGCCCAAGGGGTCTCGCAGGCTTGTTGATATAAATCTAAAAGGAAATCTCATAAGTATGAATTTTTAGTGGTGCTACTTGAACCCCAGTTAAATTTGAACAGTATGTCTTTGTGACAGAACCAGTAAGTACAATTTTACAATGAACTGATTCTAAAATCCAAACAAAATCAAATTTTGATTGAACTGAGATGAAGCTAGGACTTTTCCAGAATGATTTTGATTGGTTTCAGAATTTTAAAATTCATGTTTTCCTGACTGTTTCCCTTTGGAACACTAGTTGTTACATTCTTAAACAAATATCATTGGTTTTGATATAATTGATAGATCAAAACATTGCACTTGACCTCCACATCATAATGCATTGTTGGATGGCAGAAGATCCCAAAGTTTAATACAGATTTTAAACTCAAGTATATAATATCCCAGTGAGATTTATTTTTATGCCATCAATTATTTATATTTACCAAGCTGTAAAAACTGATGAGATGAAAGTCTGCCCTGTCTGTTGGCAGTAAGTTTGCTTATTCAAATGTGTTTGCCCAGTTCAACATTTCATAGAAGATATGTGCTCATAGGAAAAATCACCCCAAATGTGGCTTTTATTGTGAATTTCACTTCCAAGGTTGGCTACTGGGGGACATGGAAATGTTATGCTCCAACACTAAGGATATTTTTCAACCATTGACACCTATTTATGGCAAAGTTGATGATGCTTAACTCTGAGGCTGCTATACCTGAATTAGAAGTGCAACAATGCAATAAAAGTAAGCTTTACCATCTACTGTTAGTCCTGAAAGTTTTCTACTGAACTTATACAAGTAAACAGGAGGCCAAATGGATGGATTGAGCCTTGGCAGCAGTTCGGTTGGGTGCAACAGTAATGATTCAATTTTGGGAAGTAGTGACAGCTTGATTTTGGATAGCAGTGACAATCTGATGTTGGGAGATGGTGGTTTGGTTCTGATGGATGCAGTCAATTATTTTGATTCAAACAGTAGTTGACAATTTTAAACTCATGAGAAGATTCTTTACCTAGTTTGAAAGATACATTTTTAAAGGATATTTTAAGGTGAGAAGTTCATAAATATATTTAGATCAACTGCTTCAAAGTCCTCAATTGTGTAAGAAACTGAAAATTAAGCCATTGTTCTTTATTTTACACAATTAGCAGAGCTGAGGTGCACAGACAGCATTGAACATTGTCAGTAAAGAAATGAAGACAAAGGTTGTGAAATTGGGGAACAGACCTCATGATCTCAGATAATTTGATGAAGGTTCAAAATCATTGATGAGGCATAAAGAGCAGGTTAGGAAAGTGATAGTAGAGAAAGAAACAAAGGAACAAAATTTCCTCCGTTTCCGCCACCTCCAGCGTGATGCCACGACCAAATGCATCTTCCCCTCCCTTCCCCTGACAGCATTCCAAAGGGATCGTCCCTCCACATTACCCCTCCTGGTCCACTCCTCCATTACCCCTTCCCACGGCACCTTCCCCTGCAATCGCAGAAGGTGTAATACCTGCCCATTTACCTCCTCTCTCCTCACTATCCCAGGCCCCAAGCACTCCTTTCAGGTGAAGCAGTGATTTACTTGTACTTCTTTCAATGTAGTATACTGTATTCGTTGCTCACAATGTGGTCTCCTCTACATTGGGGAGACCAAATGCAGACTGGGTGACCGCTTTGCGGAACACCTCCGCTCAGTCCGAAAGCATGACCCCGAGCTTCCGGTCACTTGCCATTTCAACACTCCCCCCTGCTCTCATGCTCACATCTCTGTCCTGGGCTTGCTGCAGTGTTCCAGTGAACATCAACGCAAGCTCGAGGAACAGCATCTCATTTACCGATTAGGCACACCACAGCCTGCTGGACTGAACACTGAGTTCAATCATTTCAGAGCATGACGGGCCCCCCATTTTACTTTTATTTTTAGTTATTTTTTCTTTTTTCTTTTTTTTTGTTTTTATTTTATTTTATCTAAGTTTGTTCAGTTTGCCTACCCACTGTTTTTTTTTTATGTTTGTACTTGTGGCTGTTCAGATTTCAGTCCGTTAACACCCTATCTGTACTAATGCTTTGTCTTTCAATATTAACATATTGTTTGCCTTTGCTCCATGACCTTCTGGTCGGCTATTCTGTGTGACCTTATCCTATCTACACCTTCTCCTTTGTTATCTCTTGTCCCACCCCCGCTTTACTTGCTTAAAACCTTTCACATTTCTAATATTTGCCAGTTCTGAAGAAGGGTCACTGACCTGAAACATTAACTCTGCTTCTCTCTCCACAGATGCTGCCAGACCTGTTGAGTATTTCCAGCATTTCTTGTTTTTATAACCAAAATTTCCTCACTATTTTTGGTGCTTCTGAGATCAAAGAAAAGACAGGAAAACTGAAGATATTGGCCTGTAGATTTGGGCAAAAAGTAATTATTGCTGGTTATTCCTTAACATTTATTTAAATGAGGGTCAATGGCATAATTGCACCAAATCTTCAGAAGTTATGCTCACAAAGCACTGCACCTGTTGCTCGGATAAGATGAGTCTGGCAGTACTTTGTAGATTATTGAAACTTGGTAAGAGTTTTTGGAGTTTCTTCTGTGCTTTCTTCCTTCCTAGATATTGTTGAACTTAATCTCATTGCCTATGTGACTTGATCTCGCAGACTATGCCCACTGTGAATTATACTGGGATTATAGGATTCCCAATGAGCATTGCCTTCTTTATTATTATAATGGAGGTGGATCAGCAGCTACAGTGGATGAATGTAAGACAAGTGAGACAACATTTGAGGTAGCTGTCTTCTACGAGATATTACACCCTCTTCCCCCACAGAAAAATGCAGGTCACACAGATCCTATATGGATGTCAATAAGGTGCTTTGCATTAGAAAGGTCCGCTTCAGCAAACATACAATAGGGGAGCTGCACCAGCTGCTATATGAAGATTTGTGACCACTGTTTACTGTGCAGGTAAACTAGGTCTGTGGCTGTGAAGCTCATAACTGTTCTCAAATTTATGCTGCTGGATGATTTCAGACAACCATGAGTGATTTGTACAATATTACCCAGGATGCCATTAAGGTATGTATTTAGGTAACTGACACATTTTTCAAAAGAACCTGGTTGGAGGGCAGGGCAGTGGGGTTCATCCGGTTTGGTTTGTGGCTTTGCTGGTTTCTCCAAAGTGCAGGCTTTAATAGCTGCTTTGTAAGCTCCTACAGTCAATTTCACAACTTTCTGAACAGAAACGGATATCATTTATTCAATGTGAAAATTGTTTGACAGTATGCAAAGAATCCTGCACATCAATACAAGATTTTCAGGAAGTTTCCATGATGTATTCATTCTTTAGAATTCGGCCCTCCCTGAATGCTTCAAGGATACAAATAATGTGAATGGATAGTTTGTTGATGGAAAGGTGTGCCTCTACATCCCTCTGATCTTTGCAAGAGCAGCAGTAGAGAAGCACTTCAACAGTACACATGCCTTTACAAGAATAGCCATTGAGAGGACAATTGGGATTTTAAGGAGCACCTTCATTGACTTGCCAGGTCAGCAGAGCTTTGCAGTATGGTCAAGATCATGTGTTGCACATAGTTGTAGCACAACCTTTCAATCTAAAAACAGCAGGGCACGGATATTCCTGGGGAGGTGGTTCCAGCTTCAAAATGAAGCAGAACAACATGGAAAAGAGTATTAGAACTGCTTAGGGACTACAGCAAGAGGCATCAGAATTCAACTTATAAATTAAATGTTCTCATCATTGCCACCACTGTCACAATACCTTCTTCTCTACCTTCAAATAAATACTCAATCATTCAATCCAATAACCATCCTAGAAAATCACTTCAAACTTCTTTGACAATAAATACTAATGCAAATGTTAATTATCTGGCTGAACAAGTTAGCACAAAACTAATGCTCCCTTTTCAGTATGGTTATCATCTCCAAACATAATTGAGCAAATTATGAATACACATTCTCCTTTATTGCAATCAAGTAATAAGTAAACATAAACCATTCTTATTTCACCTTATAAGGCACGTTCCCCGGGTTCTAAACTTCTCGTATTCTAGGAAAATAGGTGGCTTCGATGCAGTTTGAGGGTCATAATTAGGACAGGTGGTTGATTGCTCTTTGGTACAAAAAGCTAATGGGACTGAGGTGGCCAACCTGTCATGAGAGCTTACTGGTGGAAGGAAGCATCTCTTGAGATTTGCCCCGGGCAGCCTGGTGCTGCCTCCTGCTTGCATGATGCTCTAAAAGGGAACGCTGGATGCTGCTGTTCTGATAATTCCCATGCAGTTTTGACCATTCCGCTGGGGTCTCAATCTGTGTCACTACTGTCCAGTTGGCTGACTGATCTAATGGCTGCTGTCAGATCCTGAAAACCCATGAAACAGCCTTCATGTTGGCCTCAGGGTTTGGAATTCAATATGAAGACTGTTGTCTAATCTCTGCTTTACTGCTACCAGGGAAATGTGTGCTTCTATGGAGAAATTACACCAACACCTTCTCAGCGCAGCTAGGCCAATAAATATAGTCTTGTTAGCAATTCCCACATCCTGTGAATATTTTTTTTATAAAAAGCCAGTTGTATCCTTCCTTCTCCTTAGGGCTGTTAGGCAGCTCTGGAGTTTAAACATCAAAAGAAATTAATCTTCAACAGTCCACTTAGTTATGTAGGTTTCTGAGGCAGAGAAAATGTACAGTATAACAAATAAGAATACCTTTAAGGTGCTAACTGGAAATTGGGAAAGGAAGAAGATGCATGACCAATTAGGAAAGCTGGCAATGGATGCCCAGAAGTTGAACCAGAGCACTGCAGTAAGATAGCAGGTTGTTCCTCCAGCAGTTAACTTGTAACCTGAGGAGAGAGACAGTATGCTTGTTATACTAGTATCACCCAGCTGATAACTTTATATGGACTGAATTTAATTGTGACATGCCCATTCTGCAAACTTACACTCCAGTTTTCATTGTAATTTAATGGGTTGGAAAACTGTTATCATAATGCTTAAGGGGTGATTCCATAAGATGGCACTACCAGCAAGGAACTGCACCAGCTGGAACTCAATCTTGAGAAATCTAGGGAAATGGTGGGCACATATTTCATGTGTTTCTGTGATACACTTTCTGCAAGCATCACACTCTGCTGAGTGCAAAATTACTGATTCACCCAATGATCAAATTTTTGATTCTAATTTATGATTAAATTCTGTGATCTATGAGCGGAGGTCCGCAAGCAGGACCCTGAGCTTCCGGTTTCTTGCCATTTCAACACTCCCCCCCTGCTCTCATGCTCACATCTCTGTCCTGGATTGCTGCAGTGTTCCAGTGAACATCAACGCAAGCTCGAGGAACAGCATCTCATCTACCGATTAGGCACACGACAGCCTGCTGGACTGAACATTGAGTTCAATAATTTCCGAGCATGACAGCCCCCCATGTTACTTTCATTTTTAGTTGTTTTTTCTTTTTTCTTTTTCTCTTTTTTACATTTTTTACAACCCTTTTTTTGCATTTATTTCATTTCATCTTAGTTTGTTCAGTTTGCTTACCCACTGTTTTTTTTCATGTTTGCACTTGCTGCTGTTCAATATTCAGTGCATTAACACCTTATCTGTACTAATGCTTTGTCTTTCAACACACCATTAACATATTGTTTGCGTTTGCTCCATGACCTTTTGGTCAGCTATGTGGCTGTGTCCAATCTACACCTTCTTCTTTGTTATCTCTTGCCCCACCCCCACCTCACTTGCTTATAACCTGTGACATTTCTCATATTTGTCAGTTCCGAAGAAGGGTCACTGACCCGAAACATTAACTCTGCTTCTCTTTCTACAGATGCTGCCAGACCTGTTGAGTGGTTCCAGCATTTCTTGTTTTTATTTCAGATTTCCAGCATCTACAGTATTTTGCTTTTATTTATATACTGTGCCTCGTCACATCAAAATGCCTGGAAATTTCTAGAAATGTGCCATGGGGTCGTTAGAGTAAAATTGCCCCTGCCCCACCATGCCTTCTTTGTTTTCTATGGCTCTGGTGATGCCTTGGTAGCACATCACTCTAATAATGGTGAACCCTATTTTCTGCCTGCCCAGCATCCAGCAGGTGTGAGGCCCAAGTTCTTTATCCAGCACTTTTTGCAATGGTTTCTTTGGCCTCTGAGAAGACAATGTGGTATTGGGCTCCTCCCCCTCAGCTAGGGCCATGATCATATACGGATAACAAGTAGAATTTAAAAAAAAGATTTTTGGAAACCATTTTCAGATGCAGTAATATAGCATTTGTAAAGAGCTCTGGCTGTTACACATTAAGTAAGCCAAATGTCAGTCGATATTGGTTTATGTTTGAAAAAATAATGACTCAATTATTTTGTTCCATATCTCTTGATTTTTAACAGTTTGCCTCTTGATTTATTAGACGGCGAGTTTGCTCTCATCCCAATATTCCTGTTTCCAGCAGCATGTGCAAATCAATTGATCCCGGTTTGCATATCAAGCTAGTCAACAACAGAACATTGGAAGGAAATAGAGATGTGTACTGGTTAATTAAGTGTTTAAACCAATGTATTTGAGCAAATAAGAATATGTGTGTCAAGGCATTGTATTATTCCTGAAAGATGGAGGCTAACAAGCAGGACCTATTTTAACTAAAGCCCTGAATTAGTGAGATTGTACTCTTTAATGGATTAAAATAATCACCAGGCCTGCAAAACAGCCCCTGATTGACATGGTCAGCTTACCAGCACTGTTCCCACTTCCTGATCACATTAACAGGGGTACTCTTATTTCAATTAAATTAGTAACTGCAATGAGCCATATTCAATGTGAAGGAACTAAGTACAGCATGTGCATCTGGCTTCCATTATGAAGAGCTACAGAGCTGCAGAGGTACCCAATAAATTGAGGACTCCTGCAGTAGCATTCTGCAAAACTGAAAATACATCATCAGCCTCATAGTGTTCACATCTAGTCATCACACCACAAAACATGCAATGGAAAGGGTGTGGAGATTGATATCAATTATAAAAGGTGTAAGATATGAAGGAGGTTTTGAGAAAGCACAAACTTTATAATGCAGAAAGCATGGCGGTTAAGGAAAACCTCATCAAGGTATTTAAAACATTAATTTGCATAGGTAAGGTAAACCCAGAATAGTACTTCAAAGATGAAAAGTAAGACAAGGGAATATGCATGAAGGTTAACAGAAAGTTAATCTTAAATGGATGTTAGAAAGTTTTTTTTTTGCTCTGAGTGATAAATCTTCTGGATTATCTCCCAGGCAGGGTAGTAAAGACAAAACATTAAGGCTGCTCAAAGTGCAGTTGAATGCTATAATAGTAAAGCTACAATACTAAATAGATGAACTTTGATCATCCAAATATCTTACTCCCTCCCTTGATTTTTCTTGGGTTTTGAAAGCTGACATATGTGTGCCTGAGATGGGAAAGTGTTCCATTCTCCAGGGACATTGTCCCTCAATTTGATGAGCACAGAAGAGAGGAGGAAATAACAATGAGCACAGTTGATGGAAAAAAGAAAAACATACAAGGGCTAATATTCCGTAACTTTTCAGCAGACCTATTCGATAAATGATTAGGTTCTTTTCATTTATTTATGGACCGCGAATAGCACAGATACAGTGAAAGCCCTGTGATATAGTAACTGCAGCTGTATACAATCTTTTGCACATATATCTTGCAGTCAGCTTTTTCTTTGACAAACACTGGCCTATTTGCAGAGCCCCTACCAAGGAGTTGCAATAATCTCCATAGATCATTGAAACATGTCAGGGTATTCAAATCTGTACCAAGAGGAAAAACAGGTTCCCAGCGCTTTTTCATGCAAGATGCTCAAATGAGGTGGAACACCTGAAAGGTTATGCTGCAGGGCCTGAAGGAAAAGAAACATGTGTTACATGTCATAGCAATAGATCATGACTGGCAACAATTTAATATGTTCACGGTAGAGTAATGTGGAAGAGATAGCAAGTCGGTTGAAACACTTTGAGGAAACCAAAGGTCAAATAAATACTAATTCTAACTCCATCAACCAAGTGATTCCTACATAATGAATATCACAGTTGGAAAGTCAAATGTGGATTGAGGCAGGAACAGTATGCTCAGATCTGTTAAAATATAGTTGTTTCTTTTTCATTGTTTTTTTGGAAGATCCACTTTGTAAACTGAATTTTGCACTTCAGATGATGATTTATTTTTGACTACCCACAGAGATTATTTCTGGGCAATTCATCTCTGAATGCTTCAGGTGTACTAGTCAATTTAAACAAGAGAGACTAAGAAATGCTTTCTTTACAGGGATGAAATAAATTTAAATATATGCCTCAAACTGGAATAGATCTGCCAATCATAACACAGTATATAAAAAAAACTTTTAGCTGTAAAACATTTTTGATAAGAATTTATCGTCATATTAATTGGCTCGTTCGATGGCCACTTGTAATCAATGGCTTTATTAACATTAGCTGACATGTCTGAGATTCCAAACTGTAACTAATCACTCGGAATGGTCGGATTCAGTGGTCCCAGCCAGACATCTAACTAGGTAGGTTTGCAAATTCTGCAGCCTCATTTTCAGTAAATCCACCAGGAAAACATTTGTGTAAAGAAAGAAAGACTTGCATTTATATAGTGCCTTTCTTGACCTCCGGATGTTCCAAAGCACTTTACGGCCAATTAAGTACTTTTTGAAGTGCAGTCACTGTTGTGATATAGGAAATGTGTCACCAAATTTCTGCACAGCAAAGTTCCCCAAACAGCAGTGTGATAATGACCACATCATTTGTTTATAGCAATGTTTGAGGGAGAAATATTGGTCAGGAAAACCAGGATAACTCTCCAGCTTTTCTTTAAACTAGAGCCATGGGATCTTTTGCTTCCACATGAGAAGAAAGATATTGTATTATCTCTTTCTAGATGAATACTAATAAAACTGAAGGGCAGGCATAAAGGTTGAACACAGAGCTTTAATGGAGACTTGTTGCTTCAGCTTACACGTGCTACAAGAGAATTGAATCATGTGATATTGCATCACTTCCTGTAACGACATACACATTAGCATAAACATATATTTCAATGATTATATTTAACATACTAACAAATAACTGCCACACCAGAAGGCGGGGACTTGGTATAATGCCTCACTCTAAGGATGGTTCCTGAAGCAAAAGCATTGCTGTGGTAGGCTTTAACTTTCACTGCCAGTTGGTACACAGTGTTATGGATGAGCTACCTTTATAAACCCTGTCTGATTTTCAGTTCCATTCGCCTCAAGCAAAGGAAAAATCAGGTGGAGTGCATAAAGGGGTGGTCAATCCAGAATACTGAGTTTACCACTGTTACCAGCTGAAACAGGCCCAGGATGACAAGGTCAATTAGATAGACAGGCTAGAGCTTAACACAAGTCAAGTTTATTCGCAAATAACAGCTGTGTATTTAAGTGCAGCAACCAACAAGACAGTAACAGCGATTGCTTTCCAGCTTACACCTTCTCAGTCTCAGTTCCTTCCTCTCCAAACTCCTTTTCCCAACTGAACTATTTCCCTGCCTTTTACCCTTACAGGCAGGGAGTCAATCCTGATTCAAGGCAACTAAGCTCAATGATTACTTAAAACTATACCATCTTGCCTTCGTCATTCGGACATTTGATGTAACTTAATAAAAGCTATACCCCATCGCAGATACAGTGCTCTCAAATGCCTGTAGCTCACATATTGTCCCTCTCTTACAACCACCGAGTGGTGAAAGTGGAATGAAAATAGATATAGCACTTTCAACATTGTGAAACATCCTTAAACACTTCACAGAAATGGAGGGGGGGGGGGGGTGGTGGTGGGGGGCGGGGTGGGGGTGGGGGGGAAGACCTTCACAGAGGAGTTAAGAAAAAGTTAGGGGTAGTGACTGAAGAGATTTCTGAAGAGGTTGGTACTTGAAAATGAGTAGAGTTGTAGCAAAATGGAGAAATCTAATTCTGAAGATCATGAGCCTGGAGACTCCATGTTTTGTCACAAAACAGACACCAGGGCTGAAATTTAACGCCAACCCAGAGAGCTGGATGGTGGCAGGGTGGGAGGCTGGGGGGGAGGGGGGTGGTGGTGAGTGGCGTAAAATGGAGCGGGAGACTCCAGGAGGCCTTCCCCACCCGCTCTCACCTCCGTCCCACTTTACGTAGGGCAGAGGGGGCAGAAAACAGGCCGTCTGCCCCAGGCCAATCAAGGTCCTTAAGTTGCCAATTAACGGCCACTTGAGGGCCTTTGCCCGCCTCCACAGGGATTTTACTCGTGGCAAGTGGGCATCCTGGAGCCGGGTAAGGATACCCGGTGCAAGTTGGTGACCTCTCAGCGTCCTGGGGAGGGGGGGCCCTGATATTCGGGCACAGGGTGCACGATAGAGGGCCGCCTCCGCTTCCCCAAACACCCCAGGACCCAAGATGCCCCTCTTCCCCGCAAATGACCACCCTTGCCTTGCCAGGGCACGACCAATTCCCCCCGGCAAGGCAACTCAAATTTACCTGCAGTCCTGGCTCCATGTCCTCGGCTGGGCTGCAGTCCCAGCAGTGGCCACCATTCCCAGCAAGGCGGAAGCGGGTCCACCACCGAATTTTAGGTCGGTGGCCAGCTCCCATCCGTCCCATGTAGAATCCAGCCCCAGCACTCATTTGGAATTCAGAGCTGTTTCATCAAAGTGCAATGCAAGCAGAAATTAATCCCGATGAAACAAAGTTTATTTTTTATTTTTATTTTTTTAATTTAGAGATACAGCACTGAAACAGGCCCTTCAGCCCACCGAGTCTGTGCCGACCATCAACCACCCATTTATACTAATCCTACACTAATCCCATATTCCTACCACATCCCCACCTGTTCCTATATTTCCCTACCACCTACCTATACTAGTGACAATTTATAATGGCCAATTTACCTATCAACCTGCAAGTCTTTTGGCTTGTGGGAGGAAACCGGAGCACCCGGAGAAAACCCACGCAGACACAGGGAGAGCTTGCAAACTCCATACAGGCAGTACCCAGAATTGAACCCGGGTTGCTGGAGCTGTGAGGCTGCAGAGCTAACCACTGCGCCACTGTGCCGCCCACAATTCAAATTTACGCCACAAAGTTCTTTAAATCTCGAGTGCATTACTCATGATTCATAGGTTGTTTGTATTCGAGGACTATTATTTAGTTGTTGATTGCTTAAAGGTTATTCCATAAATTTAAAAAAGTTAAAATTTTTAATTAAACTATATTTTACATCAGAGGAAAATATTCCTCAAAATTGCTACAAAATAAGAAACTGTGCATAATATACATAGTTCTATTTTTTCTATGATATTTTATGGTATTCCTCCAAAAAGTCTTATAGAGGGCTGAATTTTATGCTGCCGCAGTGGGTCGGATGGTGGCGTGGTGGCGGCGTAAATTTGTATGGGAAGCTCTGGGAGGCCTACCCACCCTGCTCCTGCCTCCGGTCAACTTTACGATGGTCGGGCGGGTGGGTGGGGGGGGTGGGGGTGGTAGCTGCAGGAAACAGTCTGCCCGCCCGAGGCCAATCAAGGCCCTTAAGTAGAGACTTAACGACCACTTAAGGGCCCCTGCCCACCTTCACGGGTATTTTACCCGTGGCAAGCAGGCGTGCTGGGGACATGAAAGGCAACTCAGCGATAGCTGCCAGACTTTCCATGTGCTGGGGGAGGGGTACATGGCAGTCAGGCACAGGGTGCCCAATTGAGGGCCGCCCCTGCCTCCCAACCCACCCCCGGAAACTAAGATGCCCCCCACAAACAACCACTCCAGCCTCACCAGGGAAGGACTGATCTCCTTGGTGAGGCAAGCCCAGCTTACCTTCCCTCCTGGCTCCATGGCGTCAGCTGGGCTGCAGTCCCAGCAGTGGTCACCATTCCCGGTGGCGCTGCTGGGACTAAGAGCTGCTGGCCCGCTGATTGGCCGGCAGCTCAATGAGGTAGGCCCTCCTCGCTCAAGTGGGTGGAAGTCCTGCCTCGGGACAATTAAAGCCCAGGGACCCGTAAAATGTGGGACGGATCCCCAGGCTAGGTGGAAGCAGGTTCGCCACCGACATTTACGTCAGTGGCGAATTCCCATCCGCCTAAGGCAAAATTCAGCCCAGAGTGTTTGTTCTCAAATAATGATGAATATAAGCAACTCTGAAACAGCCAAAGTAAATGTATTTGATAGATTTCCCTGGTGGATACTGTATTATTCTGGCATAAATATTTATTAAAATACTTCCACAGTAATGAAACAGTTTTTCATGTTGTTGACTTAACTGTAAAAGAATCTTTTGTACAAAATTTCAACTATTTCATTGAAGCAATGGCATTGGAAAAGTAAAAATGAATGTAACAGCAAATTTTTCATCCTGATCATGCAGAGTTCAAAACTGATTGCTGCACCAACAAAAGACAGATGTAAAAACACAATTAGCATACATTATAATACTGTAAAGAAAGAACAAAATGTCATTTACAGAATGATTTTCACAACCTCAGTGTTAATTTTATATGAATTGCATTATATGCAGGTGGTGGGCATTAACTGGAGATTCACTAGTGCCCCTATAAAAAGGAACAGACTGGAACTGTAGTCTCTGAATTAGCTGGTGCATGTTTGTAATATGCATTGCTGGAAATTGTAATGATCGAGGTTGGAGGAGTGCATTGTCTCCCTCTGGTCCCACTACTCCACTGGTCACAACATATATTTAAAAATATTTTAACCAGTTATGGATATGGCCAATTATATACTTTTATCTATCCGTTTCAGAATACAAATCCACCAGCAAGGTTTTTTTAATAAATAAGAAAATTATTAATTTGTTATAAAACCAGACTTATTCAATGAAGATGCAAAGCTTATGGCCACACAGACTGAAATATGAAAGTATAAATATATTCCCTTATAAATAACCCAACACACACACACACATACACACATGCACGCCGGTTAAAGAAAAAATAAAGAAACTTTCTCTGCAGAGATCAACTTTACAAAAACAAAAATTCTTTGGTCAAATACTTGTTAATTCTTGAAGAAAAAGAAAAAACATAGGATATGAAATTTTCCAGGTGACTTTCGGCCTGACGTCCAGGTACACGTAGACAGTTGTCACCGGGCTCTTTTTGGAGCAGTTCTGTTCAGGAGATGTTGAGGAGTAGTCTTGCAGGCTTTTCAGGAGAATTGCTGCATCAATGGGTTCAGCTATCCCACTGGATTCTCAGGGTTTCTCAAAGAGGTGGAATAGGATGTGTTGGGTGACTTCTCTCTTACCAGGATACACACCAACTGCCCATTCAACACGAAACCAAAAACCCCTGAGCCATAAATCCAGAATTGTGACTTCTCTGTAAACAACTTTTAGTTTCTTTTAGTTTCGGTGACTGCAGCGTGGATAGCAACGGAGGTGCGTGAACGGGCTTACAGCTGTGAAGTCAATTTCAGCGTAAGTTTAAAAGTGAATTCCCTTTTGTTTTCGGAGGACCAGGGGACTGCTGGGTAAGGAAAAAGGTATATATTTGTGTGGTTTAGAATCTCTTTCTTTTAGTTTCGGTGACTGCAGCGTGGATAGCAACGGAGGTGCGTGAACGGGCTTACAGCTGTGAAGTCAATTTCAGCGTAAGTTTAAAAGTGAATTCCCTTTTGTTTTCGGAGGACCAGGGGACTGCTGGGTAAGGAAAAAGGTATATATTTGTGTGGTTTAGAATCTCTTTCTTTTAGTTTCAGTGACTGCAGCGTGGATAGCAACGGAGGTGCGTGAACGGGCTTACAGCTGTGAAGTCAATTTCAGCGTAAGTTTAAAAGTGAATTCCCTTTTGTTTTCGGAGGACCAGGGGACTGCTGGGTAAGGAAAAAGGTATATATTTCTGTGGTTTAGAATCTCTTTCTTTTAGTTTCGGTGACTGCAGCGTGGATAGCAACGGAGGTGCGTGAACGGGCTTACAGCTGTGAAGTCAATTTCAGCTTAAGTTTAAAAGTGAATTCCCTTTTGTTTTCGGAGGACCAGGGGACTGCGGGGTAAGGAAAAAGGTATATATTTGTGTGGTGGCTGTACCCGAGACACTACACGTGTAGTGTCTCCCACCCACCCTCCTCCTCTAACCATAAAAAAAGGACTCTGGTGTGTTGATAAGGTAAGCTTTTTATTTAGGAAGTTCTGTCCGTTGGATTGCTAACCTAACAAGTTTTGACTTTTTGTTTTTTTTGGTTTTTCAGTAGATTTGTTGGGAATTTGGAATAGTGGGAATGGAGGTTAAGGCAGTTGCATGTTCCTCCTGCAGAATGTGGGAGGTAAGGGTCGCCAAGAGTGTCCCTGCTGACTGCATCTGTGGGAAGTGCACCCAACTCCAGCTCCTCGAGAACCGCGTTAGGGAACTGGAGCTGGAGCTGGATGAACTTCGGATCATTCGGGAGGCGGAGGAGGTTATTGAGAGGAGTTATGGGGAGGTAGTCACACCTCAGGTAAAAGAAGTAGGTAGATGGGTTACCGTCAGGGGAAGGAGAGGGAACCAGCAGGCAGTGCAGGGATCCCCTGTGGCCGTTTCCCTCAACAACAGGTATACCGTTTTGGATACTGTTGCGGGGGACGACTTACCAGGGGTAAGCAATGGGGTACAGATATCTGGCACAGAGTCTGTCCCTGTTGCTCAGAAGGGAAGGGGGAAGAGGAGCAGAACATTAGTCATTGGGGATTCCATAGTTAGGGGAACAGATAGGAGGTTCTGTGGGAACGAGAGAGACTCACGGTTGGTATGTTGCCTCCCAGGTGCCAGGGTTCGTGATGTCTCGGATCGTGTTTTTGGGATCCTTAATGGGGAGGGGGAGCAGCCCCAAGTCATGGTCCACATAGGCACCAACGACATAGGTAGGAAGAGAGATGGGGATTTAAGACAGAAATTTAGGGAGCTAGGGTAGAAGCTTAGAGCGAGAACAAACAGAGTTGTTATCTCTGGGTTGTTGCCCGTGCCACGTGATAGCGAAGCGAGGAATAGGGAGAGAGAGAAGTTGAACACGTGGCTGCAGGGATGGTGCAGGAGGGAGGGTTTTGGTTTCCTGGATAATTGGGGCTCTTTCTGGGGTAGGTGGGACCTCTACAAACAGGATGGTCTTCACCTGAACCAAAGGGGTACCAATATCCTGGGGGGGAGGTTTGCTAGTGCTCTTCGGGGGGGTTTAAACTAATTCAGCAGGGGAATGGGAACCTAAATTGTAGTGCCAGTGTACAGGATGTTGAGAGTAGTGAGGTCAGGGATATGGTTACAAGGACGCAAGAGGGCACTGGCAAGCAAGAACCTGGTTTAAAGTGTGTCTATTTCAACGCCAGGAGCATCCGGAATAAGGTGGGTGAGCTTGCAGCATGGGTTGGTACCTGGGATCTCGATGTAGTGGCCATTTCGGAGACATGGGTAGAGCAGGGGCAGGAATGGATGTTGCAGATTCCGGGATTTAGATGTTTCAGTAAGAACAGAGAAGATGGTAAAAGAGGGGGGGGGTGTGGCATTGTTAATCAAGGAGAGTATTACAGCGACAGAAAGGACGTTTGAGGACTCGGCTACTGAGGTAGTATGGGCTGAGGTTAGAAACAGGAGAGGTGAGGTTACCCTGTTGGGAGTCTTTTATAGACCTCCGAATAGTTCCAGAGATGTAGAGGAAAGGATAGCGAAGATGATTCTCGACAGGGGTGAGAGTAACAGGGTAGTTGTTATGGGGGACTTTAACTTTCCAAATATCGACTGGAAATACTATAGTTCGAGTACTTTAGATGGGTCAGTTTTTGTCCAGTGTGTGCAGGAGGGTTTTCTGACACAGTATGTAGACAGGCCAACCAGGGGCGATGCCACATTGGATTTGGTACTGGGAAATGAACCCGGCCAGGTGTTAGATTTAGATGTAGGTGAGCACTTTGGTGATAGTGATCACAATTCGGTTAGGTTTACCTTAGCGATGGGCAGGGACAGGTATATACCGCAGGGCAAGAATTATAACTGGGGGAAAGGAAATTATGATGCGATTAGGCAAGATTTAGGATGCGTAGGATGGGGAAGGAAACTGCAGGGGATGGGAACAATCGAAATGTGGAGCTTATTCAAGGAGCAGCTACTGCGTGTCCTTGATAAGTATGTACCTGTGAGGCAGGGAGGAAGTTGTCGTGCGAGGGAGCCGTGGTTTACTAAAGAAGTTGAAGCGCTTGTCAAGAGGAAGAAGAAGGCTTATGTTAGAATGAGACGTGAAGGCTCAGTTAGGGCGCTTGAGAGCTACAAGCTAGCCAGGAAGGATCTAAAGGGAGAGCTAAGAAGAGCAAGGAGAGGACACGAGAAGTCATTGGTGGATCGGATCAGGGAAAACCCTAAGGCTTTCTATAGGTATATCAGGAATAAAAGAATGACTAGAGTTAGATTAGGGCCAATCAAGGATAGTAGTGGGAAGTTGTGTGTGGAATCAGAGGAGATAGGGGAAGTGTTAAATGAATATTTTGCGTCAGTATTTACAGTAGAGAAAGAAAATGTTGTTGAGAATACTGAGATTCAGGCTACGAGGCTAGATGGGATTGAGGTTCACAAGGAGGAGGTGTTAGCAATTCTGGAAAGTGTGAAAATAGATAAGTCCCCTGGGCCAGATGGGATTTATCCTAGGATTCTCTGGGAAGCTAGGGAGGAGATTGCAGAGCCTTTGTCCTTGATCTTTATGTCGTCATTGTCGACAGGAATAGTGCCGGAAGACTGGAGGATTGCAAATGTTGTCCCCTTGTTCAAGAAGGGGAGTAGAGACAGCCCTGGTAATTATAGACCTGTGAGCCTTACTTCGGTTGTGGGTAAAATGTTGGAAAAGGTTATAAGAGACAGGATTTATAATCATCTTGAAAAGAATAAGTACATTAGAGATAGTCAGCACGGTTTTGTGACGGGTAGGTCGTGCCTCACAAACCTTATTGAGTTTTTCGAGAAGGTGACCAAACAGGTGGATGAGGGTAAAGCAGTGGATGTGGTGTATATGGATTTCAGTAAGGCGTTTGATAAGGTTCCCCACGGTAGGCTATTGCAGAAAATACGCAAGTATGGGGTTGAAGGTGATTTAGAGCTTTGGATCAGAAATTGGCTAGCTGAAAGAAGACAGAGGGTGGTGGTTGATGGCAAATGTTCATCCTGGAGTTTAGTTACTAGTGGTGTACCGCAAGGATCTGTTTTGGGGCCACTGCTGTTTGTCATTTTTATAAATGACCTGGAAGAGGGTGTAGAAGGGTGGGTTAGTAAATTTGCAGATGACACTAAGGTCGGTGGAGTTGTGGATAGTGCCGAAGGATGTTGTCGGGTACAGAGAGACATAGATAGGCTGCAGAGCTGGGCTGAGAGATGGCAAATGGAGTTTAATGCGGAAAAGTGTGAGGTGATTCATTTTGGAAGGAGTAACAGGAATGCAGAGTACTGGGCTAATGGGAGGATTCTTGGTACTGTAGATGAACATAGAGATCTTGGTGTCCAGGTGCATAAATCCCTGAAGGTTGCTAACCAGGTTAATAGGGCTGTTAAGAAGGCATATGGTGTGTTAGCTTTTATTAGTAGGGGGGTCAAGTTTCGGAGCCACGAGGTCATGCTGCAGCTGTACAAAACTCTGGTGAGACCGCACCTGGAGTATTGCGTGCAGTTCTGGTCACCGCATTATAGGAAGGATGTGGAAGCTATGGAAAGGGTGCAGAGGAGATTTACTAGGATGTTGCCTGGTATGGAGGGAAGGTCTTACGAGGAAAGGCTGAGGGACTTGAGGTTGTTTTCGTTGGAGAGAAGGAGGAGGAGAGGTGACTTAATAGAGACATATAAGATAATCAGAGGGTTAGATAGGGTGGATAGTGAGCGTCTTTTTCCTCGGATGGTGATGGCAAACACGAGGGGACATAGCTTCAAGTTGAGGGGTGATAGATATCGGACAGATGTGAGAGGTAGTTTCTTTACACAGAGAGTAGTAAGGGCGTGGAACGCCCTGCCTGCAGCAGTAGTAGATTCGCCAACTTTAAGGGCATTTAAGTGGACATTGGATAGACACATGGATGAAAATGGAATAGTGTAGGTCAGATGGTTTCACAGGTCGGCGCAACATCGAGGGCCGAAGGGCCTGTACTGCGCTGTAATGTTCTAAAAAACTCCAAATGGTTCCATAGTCCATAAGGCTTCTTGCCTAAGGAAGGAAATTCTTATCTCAGAGGGGATGCAACAGAGGTTCATGGATTGATTCCGAGGATGGAAGGCTTAATCTGTGAGGAGAGATTGAGTAGAAAAAGCCTATCTTCTCTGGAGTTCAGAAGAATGAGAGGTATTCTCATTGAAGCATAATAAATTCTTAGAGGGCTTGACAAGGTAGATGCGGAAGGCTGTTTCCCCTGGTTGGAGATTCCACAACTAGGGGCCATAGTCTCAGGATAAGGGACTGGGCATTTAGGTCTGAATGTGGAAAAATTTCTTCATTCAGAGGGTTGTAAATCTTTGGAATTCTCTTCCCCAGAGAGATGTGAATGCTTAGTTGTTGGGCATATTCAAGCTTAAGATCAATATATTTGTGGACACTAAGGGTATCAGGGAATATGGGTATATGGTGGGAAAGTGAAATTGATGTAAAAGTTAAGTCATGATCTGATTGAATGGCAGACCAGGCTCAAAGAGCTGAATGGTCTATTCTTGCTCCTATTTCTTATGTTCTTATGATGTAGCCAGATGTAAACCGTAAACCGTTATTTTACAGTTGTTATTTGAAAAAGTGAGTAACATTTGTAGCAAATCTCAGACCATTCTAACAATTAATTAAACACCCGTTTATGTAGACAATATAATAAAATACATCACACTATCCTTGCTAGAATATGACATTTTGACAACATGCTTACTCTAGACCTGATTGATGTCATCTTAGAATGAAGAATTGTTCACACCCTTTATGGTCTTTACCAAGCCTTCTTAACTGACTACAGACATTGTGCAAAAATCTGAAATAAAAACAGAAAATGCTGGAAATACTCAACAGGTCAGGCAGCATCTGTGAAGAGCGAATGAGTTAATGTTTCAGGTCGATAACCTTTCATTAGAACTAGGAAAAGTTAGAAATGCAAACATTTGAAGAGGAAGAATGTGCAAAGTTTTGAGGAGAAGGCAGAGAAAAGGCACTAAGTGAATTGTTCATTCAGAGAGCCGGGGAAGTCATGATGGGCTGAATGACCTCCTTCTGTGCTGTAACAATTCTGTGATTCTGTAATAGGCTTTACATGAGTGAAGGGAAGAGTGAAAAAAAGAATAAGAGGGAAGGTCTGTGATAGGGTGGAAGACAGGAGAGATTAAATGACCAAAAAGTTGGTGGTGAAAGGCCAAAGGAAATGGGAATGGGACAAGGAAAGAATTAAAAGATGTGTCTCGAAGAGCTGCGAATGGGAGAATGATGAACAGTTGTCATCCAAAAGCAAAAACAAGAGAAAAACAAGATTAAGGCTGAAACATGCAAAGAAAAAGGAAACAGAATGGGGGCAGAGATTGTAGTCTGAAATTGTTGAACTCAGTGTTGAGTCCAGAAGGCTGTAAAGTACATAATCAAGAGATGAGGTGCTCTTCCTCGAGCTTACAAGGAAATGGCAGAGACATTGAACAGATATCTTGTGTCTGTTTTCCCTGTAGAAGAATTAGAAAATCTGCCAAAGATATTTGAAAATCGAGAGGTGAAAGGGACGAAGGAATTTAAAACAATCACCATCACTAGGGAAAAACTGCTGGGAAAACTATTAGACCTAAAAGCTGACAAGTCCCCAGGACCAGCTGGGCTGCATCCGGGGGTCTTAAAAGAAGTGGCTGCAGAGGTAGTGGAGGCTTTCATTATAATCTTCCAAAATTCCTTAGATTCTCGAGGGGCCCCAGCAGATTGGAAAAAAGCAAATGTAACACCTTTGATAGCTAAATTTGCCGATGACACCAAGATAAGAAGGAAAATAAGCTGGTCATGAGCAGGTAAAGAGTCTACAAAAGGATATCGATAGGTTAAGTGAGTAGTTAAAAAATTGCCCGATGGGGCTGAATTTTATTCTCCCATCGCTGGGAGCAGTGGCGGTGAAAAAAATGGCGGCCTGCGCGCAGGGGCCGTGCGCCGCCATGCCGCCATGATCTAGCGTATGACGGCTCATTTCCATATGCAGGGCAGTTCGCCCACCACCAATCACATGGTGGGAACGGGCTCTGTGATGCTGGCAACAATATCAGCTGCTTCTGCGCAGGCGCTGGTGCCATTTTTAAAGCGCTGCCAGACCAGTACAGAGAGTTCAAAGTTCAACTCCGGAATCCCCCACCTCCGCCGCACTACACTGCACATAAACGTGTGACACCCCTAATTCACTGAAAATAAATGGTAGCCCCACTCCCCCCTCCCGACCCACCCACCAAAAAAACCTTAAATTAATTTGTTGGCCTCTCCCCACACCAATTACACAAAGTGCAGAGGTCACCCCTTCACCCCCTCCCACCCGCCAACTAGAAATGCAGAATTGACCCCGTTCCCCCCCCACTACACTCAAAATCCTAAGCTTGCCCACCTTGGTGGCACTAGCTTTCCCTTGATGGGAAAGTGAAGGACCGTGAGTGCCGGCCGTCATGTGGAAGATTGCGGACAGCCGGTAAGATTGTGGAGAATGTAATGTTACTTTATTCATGTCCTTTATTTCAATATTTAAAGTTAGGTCCCATCGTCGAGCAGTGGGGGGGGGGTGCCACCACGGAACCTCGCCACCATTGGGAAGATCAGGCTTGGAAATCCTGGTGTTGGGCCCCGTGGAGGGCCGGTGTCACTGCAATCACTCAGCACCACCCCACCCCACCTCCCCCACCTCCCCCCTAACCAAAGTCGGGAGCTCAACAAAATTCAGCCCATGGAGTATATTGTGGGAAAATGTGAATTTGTTCACTATGGCAGGAAGATTAGAAAAGTTGTATACTATTTAAATGGAGAGAGATTGCAGAACTCGGTGGGATCTGGGTGTCCTGGTACAAGAATAACAAAAGGTTAGTATGCAGGTACAGCAAGTGATTAGGAAGACAAATGGAATGTTGGCATTTATTGCAAGGGGAATTGAGTATAAAAGTAGGGACGTTTTACTGCAGCTGTACTGGATCTTAGTGAGACCACATCTGGAGTACTGTGTACAGTTTTGGTCGCCTTATTTGAAAAAGTATATAATTGCATTAGCAACAGTTCAGAGAAGGTTCACTCGACTCATTCTAGGGCTGAAGGACTTACCTTATGATGAAAGATTGAACAGGTTGGCTTACACCCATTGGGGTTTAGAGAATGGAAGGCAATCTTATTGAAACATATATGATCCTGAGGGGATTTGATAGAGTGGGTACTGGGAGGACATTTCCTCTTGTGGGGGAGACTAAAACTGGGGGACAGTTTAAGAATAAGCGATCTCCCTTTTAAGACGGATATGAGGAGAATTTTTTTTTCTCAAAGGGTCGTTATTCGGTGAAATTCTCTTCCTTAGAAAGCAGTGGAGGGTAGGCCATTGAATTTATTCAAGGCTGAGTTCGATAGATTTTTGATAGACAAGGGAGTGAAGGGTTATGGGGGGCAGACAGGAAAGTGGTGTTGAGACCACAGCCATGATCTTATTGAATGGTGGAGCAGGCTCCAGGGGCCAAATGGCCTACTCCTGCTCCGATGTCCTATGTTCCTATGTATGTTCAGCTCCATTGGA
Organism: Heterodontus francisci; assembly: GCF_036365525.1. Lineage (NCBI taxonomy): Eukaryota > Metazoa > Chordata > Chondrichthyes > Heterodontiformes > Heterodontidae > Heterodontus > Heterodontus francisci. The sequence goes on from NC_090376.1 coordinate 141,512,533, forward strand.
ATACTGCAGGACGCCAAGGACAGAGAGGTCAGCGTGAAAGCAACGTGGAGAATTAAAATGACAGGAGACCATAAGTTCAGGGTCTCGCTTGCAGATTGAACAGAGGTGTTCCGCAAAGCCGTCACCCAGTCTGCGTGAGCAGCAAATAGAGTACACTAAATTGAAAGAATACTTGTAAATTGCTGTTTCACTTGGAAGAAGTGTTTAGGCCTTGGACGATGAGAAGAGAGAAGGTAAATGGGCAGGTGTTGCATTTCCTGCGCTTGCATGGAAAGGTGCCGTGGGAGGGGGAATGGGTGTTGAGGGTGATGGAAATTTGGACCAGAGTGTCACGGAGGAAATAGTCCCTTTGGAACACCTCAATGGCAGGGGAAGATGTGTTTGCTGGTGGCAGCAGCTGGAGGTGACGGAAATGGTGGAGGGACTTTGGTGGCTAAACTTTACACTTTATGGGCTGAATTTTGTTTGCGCGCTGCCGAGGGGATGGCGACCTGCATACACATGTCATGTGCCGTCATGCTGCCGCGATCTTCAGCCCGGCAGCTCATTATAATATGCAGGGCGGCTGCCCCCGACCCCCGCCCCAGTTACATGGCGGGGGTGCCCTCGGCGAGACCATCAACGTCATCCCTGTTTCGGTACAGGCACTGGTGCTATTTTTGAAGGGCTGCCAGGCCTGTGTTGGAAGATCAAAGTTGATCCTGTCCACCCACCCCACAAACTGTCAAAAGAAACTTTGACCGAACCCCAACTTCACCAGAAAAGCCCAGATTACCCCTTTTCCATCCCAACTGCACTAAGTGCAGAGTTGACTCCTTCCCCCAACCCACTACACTGACAATGCAGAGTTGAACCCTCCCCACTTCACCACAAATGCAGAGGTCCCTCCTTACCCACTTCGGTGGCACCAGCTTTCCCTGGACGGGAAAGTGAAGACGCGGGAGTGCCGCACATCGCTCGGAAGATCTGGAACTGCCAGTATGATTGCTCCTGCTTCCAATTTAATGTATTTAAATTGGTGATTTTATTATTCATATCTAGGTCCTGCAGCCGGGAAGATCAGGCCCGGTATTCCTGACGTTGGGCTCCATGGCGGGCTCCCGCTTGCTCCGATTTTCCGGCTGCCCCACCATGGAGCCTGGTGTCGGGAACTCAACAAAATCCAGCCCTATCTTTCTGTTTTCTAATTAGGCATGAAGCCAATCGTTTGACTGCTGACCCTTTCCTGTCAGGAATTGGTCCTTAATCAATTGGTTAATGTCCCTTTGAGTTGGATGGCCAAGAAATGATAGGAACATTAGTAAGTCATTTAGCCCTGTCATTCAATGGGTCCTCAGCAACTTAGCTGCATATACTTGTCTTTGTCCCAAATCTAATAAGGACAGAAGAACTAGGAGCAGGGTTAGCCATTCCAGCCCCTCAAGCCTGCTCCGCCATTCAATACGATCATGGCTGATCTCATTTCTGCCTCAACTCCACTTTCCTGCCCGTTCTCCATAACCCTTCAGCTCATTACTAATTAGAAATCTGTCTAATACCTTTGGTCAATTTCAGATTAAAATTAACAATTGATCTAGCATCAATTACTGTTTGCAGAAGAGAGTTCCAAACTTCTACCACCCTTTGCGTATAGAAATGTTTCCTGATTTCACTCTTGAAATGTCTGGCTCCAATTTTTAAACTATGTCCCCAAGTTCTAGATTCCTTAACCAGCGAAAATAGTTTCTCTCTATCTATCTTATCTGTTCCCATTAATATTTTGAAAATTGGATCAAATCACCCCTTAGCCTTCTAAATTTCAGGGAATACAACCTTTTTTAAAAATCTTACATCATAATTTAACCCTTGGAGTCCAGGTATTATTCTGGTAAATTAACATTGCACTCCCTTCAAGTCCAATATATCCTTCCTAAGGTGTGATGCCCAGAATTGCTCACAGTACTCCAGGTATGGTTTAACCAGAGCTTTATATAGCTAAAGCATAACATCTACCCCCTTGTATTCTAGTCCTCTAGATATAAAGGCCAGCATTCAATTAGCCTTTTTGATTGTTTTCTGTATCCGTTCAGGACATTTTAATGATTTATGATCTATATACCTGGTCTCTTTGGACCCCAAGTCTCTTTGTCCTCCAATGTTTTTAGCTTTTCACCATTTAGAAAGTACTATGTTCTATCCTTTTAGCTCGAAAGTGGATGATCTTACATGTGCCTACATTAAAATCCATTTTCCATAATTTTGCCCATTCATTTAATCTATCAATATCTCTTTGTAATTGTATGCCTCCATCTATACTGCTCACAATATTGCCTATCTGTGTCTTTCTATTTCATCATCTATGTTATTAATAAATACAGTGATTAGCTGAGGCCCCAACACAGATCCTTCCTGAATACTACTAGTCATATCCTGCCAATTAAGGTACCTGCCCATATCCCTACACTATCTCCTGCCACTCAGCCAATTTCTGAACCTTGCCTTCAATTCCATGAACTTCAACTTTAGCTACCAGTCTCTTATTAGGGGCTTTATCAAATGCCTTCTGGAAGTCCATATAAATAACATCCATAAACATTTCCCTGTCCATTACTTTAGTCACCTCTTCAAAAAAAATCAATCAGGTTCATCAGGCATGAACTACCTTTCACAAATCCATGCTGGCTCTCTCTGATCAGCAAAAAAATATTCAAGGTGTTCTGTCACTATCCTTAATTATAGATCCTAGCAATTTTCTGACAACAGATGTTTGGCTAACTGGTCTATAATTACCCAGTTTACCTCTTGCACCATTCTTAAACAGTGGAGTGACATGAGCAATTTTCCTATCTAAAGAAATGATTCTGAAATCCAGAGAACTTTGGAAGATTACAGTTAAGCCATCTGAATCCTGTTGATTCAGGCACCGTTCCTTTCGATTGGAAAATTGCACATGTTACTTGTCACTTGTCCCTGCCCTACCTTAGTCTAGATTATTTGTATTATTTGTTCCACATTTTAGTTTTTCTTTTCCGATGCAACAACTTATGATAAGCTTCACAGCAAAGCAAAAGTAGCAGTATGACAGTACTTGAATTTGAATATTAATGAATGAATCGCTTAGCTGAAGACAGGAGCGGCGGCGGCTGGAGGACCTGGGCGGAAGCTGATCCGGAGCCAGAGCTATAAACGAGAGCGCGGGGCTCGAGGCCCTCACTTACCTGAAAACAGGAGCGGTGTCAGCTGGCGGACCTGCTCTCACTTGGCGCACGCTGAGACTCCAAAATAAAACTTACAGTGACATCACGGAAAATCTGCAAGGTGATTGGTTGGGTGAGTAGCAGTTGTTAGTGCATTTAAATAGCTTTAAAAAAAAGGGGAAAGCTTTTTTTGTTGAAAAAAACCTCTAGTGATAAGGTGAGTTCTACTAAAGTGTTTTTTTTTCAATTTCGTGTAACTTATTAAGGACTTTAGATTGAAGTGGGTAGAACAAGGCCCCTAGTGTAATTAGTATTATTTAATTAAGGGAGTATCTAATTAATCTAATGGTAAGTCATGGTAGGAGAGCTCACACCCGTGATATGCTCTTCCTGTGCTATGTGGGAAATCAGGGACGCTTCCAACGACCATGTGTGCAGGAAGTGTATCTATCTGCAGCTACTGGCTACCCGCATTACGGAGCTGGAGCTGTGGGTGGATTCATTGTGGAGCATCCGCGATGCTGAGAACATCGTGGATAGCACATTTAGCGAAGTGGTCACACCGCAGGTAATGGCTGCACAAGCAGAAAAGGGATGGGTGACCAGTAAGCGGAGTAGTAGGCGCAGGCAGGTAGTGCAGGGGTCCCCTGTGGCCATCCCCCTGTCAAACAGATAGACCGCTTTGGATACTGTTGGGGGGATGACCTCCCAGGGGAAAGCAGCAACAGCCAAGTTCGTGGCACCACGGAGGGCTCTGCTGCACAGCAGGGGAGGAAAAGTGGTGGGAGAGCTATAGTGATAAGGGATTCTATCGTAAGGGGCACAGATAGGCATTTCTGTGGCTGCAAACATGACTCCAGGATGGTATGTTGCCTCCCTGGTGGTACAAAACTTTGGAAACATTGTGAACTGTGCTGAGGATAGCTTAGAACTTCAAAAGGACATAGACAGGTAGGTGGAATGGGCGGAAAAGTGGCAGATGAAATTTACTGCAGAGAAGTGTGAAGTGATTCATTTTGGTATGAAGAATGCGGAGAGACAATATAAAATAAGGGGTGCAATTCTAAAGTGGGTGCAGAAGCAGATGGACCTGGGTTTATATGTGCATAAGTCAATGGAGGTGGCAGAACAGGTTGATAGAGTGGTTCATAGAGCATAAGGCATCCTCGGCTTCATTAGTAGGGGCATAGAGTACCAAAGCAAGGAAGCCATATTAAACTTATACAGAGAACTGATTTGGTCTCAACCGGAGTGTTGTGTCCAGTTCTGGGTGCCAGACTTTAAGAACAATGTGAAGGCATTGGTGTAAGTTTCCAGGTGAATATTACTTAAATAAAGGTGAGACAGAGGAATGACAACCTGTCTCACCTTGAGATTCTTGACCAAGATAGACCTACAAGGTGCAGACTTGCGTTCTTGAATCAAGTCAGAGAGTTTATTAGGCTTAACTAAGATTATACAAAGTTAATACTTAACAACTGCAATAGGTATACAGCAACACTCAGCACCGAGGTTCCCGCTTCTGAGCTTGCTGGGGGATGGTCTTCTCTTCGTCTTTTCTTGCTGTGTTCTGTTGACCGTAATCAATCTTCTTCTTCTAGGTGTACCAACAATGTTCTGTAACCCCTCTCTTTTATCCTTCTCAGTGGGCTCCTACCCTACCATATTAGGTTGAATTGCTTCCGAGAACCTGATTGGGTTAAACTGAGGTTGTTGGTAGCACAGAGCCTCCTGATGACCTGGCATGTATACTATTTCAGAGACCTCCTGTTTTTCTACATCTGTAACAGTCTCAAAGTTCACACTTCTGCAACTCTGTTGTTTCCTAACAGTCTGCTCTGACCTTTTGTTCCCCGTAGCTTCTCGCTTTCCATTTGACCTCTGCCATTGTTTCTACACAAATGTCAATACAGCAAGTATAATTCTTAAAGTCTAACTCTGACAGTTACAAATTGGCATACTACAGTGAGGCTAACTATCATGCCTTGCAGTCAAGTCTTGACATTACCGTTTTTGTGTAAAAGATATTACAAAGTTATCCATAAAAATAAGCTATGAAAATACTCTAGACCCTACATTGTAGAGACTGCAGAAAAGATTCATGTGAATGGTTCCAGAGATGAGAAACTTCAGCTATGTGAATAGAATGGAGAAGTTGGGACTGTTTTCTTTGAAGAACAGAGGTTTACAGGAGATTTGACAGAGGTATTCAGAATCATGAGGGATCTGGACAGGGTAGGTAGGGAAAAACTGTTTCCATTGATCGAGACATTGAGAATAAGAGGGCACAGATTTCAGGTAATTGGCAAAAGAAGCAATAGCAACATGAGGAAAAGATTTTTCATGCAGCGAGTGGTTAGGATCTGGAATGCACTGCCTGAGAGTGTGGTGGATGCAGGTTCTATCGAGGGATTAAAGAGGGAATTGGATTGTTACCTAAAAAGGAAGAATGTGCAGGGATACGGGGAGTGGCATGAGGTAAACTGCTCTTTCAGAAAGCTGGTGCAGACATGATGGGCCAAATGGCTTCCTTCTGTGCCTAGGCAATTCTGTGATTCTGGAATTGCCCTGAAAATTTGTTCCTCTATATCTTTGCCATGGGTTGGTGGCCTCGAGAACAGATCTAGTAATGTAATGGCGCCTCTATTGTTTCTTAACACTAACTAAAATAGATTCTGTCCTGTAATATATTCCTTAATTAATGCTGTCACCCCTCCTCCTTTCTTTCCTGCCCTACCTTTCTTGAACACTTTGGCTAGAATTTTACTGGACCACAAAGTGCAAAGTTGGAGGCAGGGTGGGCTGTTAAACAGGAGTGGACCGCATTTGGCTGGAAGTCCGACGTCGTGAACTCCCTTCGGGATTTTACCAGTGGCAGAAACCATGGAGGGTGGACTTCTAACATCGAGGCGCTGGGCCCCCAATTCAGGTATTTAAAAGGCCAATTAACTGAAATGTCAAAGGGAAATTTTGATTTTATTAGCGGTGGCCGGGGATCATGGAGCTTCGGGGCCCTGCCTGGTGAAACGAGGCAGGGAGATGGGGCATGTCAAGGAAGTGGCAACAAAGCCATTGGGAGAGCCAGACTGTAGTGGCAGGAAGGGTATGGCACAAAGAGCATTGGCAAACGTTGTCAAAAATGGGGAGAAAGTGCCAGGAGTGTGGGCTGAGTGGCCAGGGTCACATAAGAGCAGTGGCACTTGCCGGGAGGACAGGAATCACAGGCAGGTTTCCCAGGGTGGGGGTAGGGGATGGCTCCATCCTGGTGGAAGGCCTAGGATTCAGTGGAAAGCTACCTACCATGGGCCTCATTCACCCAGGACTTGTGGCCCCTGTTGAGGAACAGGGGTAGCTCAGAGGGAGGGAGATCCAGGCACCGGCAGTGACACATGTGACACCAAACTCACAATCACTAAAACATTAATTAGGAGATTGAAGAGGGGGAAAGATAAAGGAAAATCCCAAGGCATTTTTAAAGTATATTAAAGGCAAGAGAATAACCAGGGAAAGAGTAGGGCCCATTAGGGACCAAACTGGCAATCTGTGTGTAGAGCCGGAGAACGTAGGTGAGGTTTTAAATGATTACTTTTCATCTGTGTTCACAATGGAGAAGGACAATGTAGGTGTAGAGATCAGAGAGGGGGATTGTGATATAATTGAACATATTAACATTGGAAGGGAGGAGATATTAGCGGGTTTAGCGGGCTTAAACGTGGATAAATCCCCAGGCCCTGATGAGATGTATCTCAGGCTGCTATGTGAGGTAAGGGAAGAGATTACAGGGGCTCTGACATAAATTTTCAAATCCTCTCTGGCCACAGGAGAGGTGCCAGAGGACTAGAAGACAGCGAATGTCGTACCATTATTCAAGAAGGGTAGTAGGGATAAACCAGGTAATTACAGGCCAGTGAGTCTAACATCAGTGGTAGGGAAACTATTGGAAAAAATCCTGAGGGACAGGATTAATCTCCACTTGATGGGGCAGAGATTAATCAAGGATTGTCAGCATGGCTTTGTCAGGGGGAGATCATGTCTAACAAATTTGACTGAATTTTTTGTGGAGGTGACGAGGTGTATAGGTGAGAGTAAAGCAGTTGATGTACATGGACTTCAGTAAGGCTTTTGATAAGATCCCGCATGGGAGATTGTTCATGAAGTTAAGAGCCCATGGGATCCAGGGCAATTTGGCAAATTGGATGTAAAATTGGCTTAGTGGCAGGAGGCAGAGGGTGATGGTTGAGGGTTGTTTGTGCGAGTGGAAGCCAGTGTCTTGGTGTACCACAGGGATCAGTGCTGGGACCCTTGCTGTTTGCAGTGTACATTAATGATTTAGACGTAAATATAGGAGGTATGATCAGTAAGTTCGCAGATGACACAAAAATTCCTTAGATTACAGGACAATGTAGATGGGCTGGTAAGATGGGCAGAGCAGTGGCAAATGGATTTTAATCCAGATAAGTGTTAGGTGATGCATTTTGGGAGGACTAACAAGGCAAGGAAATATACAATGGATTGTGGGACCCTAGGAAGTACAGAGGGTCAGAGGGACCTTGGTGTACCTGTCCATAGATCAATGAAGGCAGCAGCACAGGGAGATAAGGTGGTTAGGAAGGCATATGTGATACTTGCCTTTATTAGCCGAGGCTTAGAATATAAGAGCAGGGAGGTTATGATGGATCTGTATAAACTGCTAGTTAGGCCACAGCTGGAGTATTGTGTACAGTTCTGGTCACCACACTATAGGAAGGATGTGATTGCACTGGAGAGGGTGCAGAGGAGATTCATCAGGATGTTGATATTAAGAGAGACTGGATAGGCTAGGGTTGTTTTCCTTAGAACAGAGAAGGCTGAGGGGGGACCTGTTTGAGGTATACAAAATTATGAGGGGCATAGATAGGGTAGATAGGAATAAATGTTTTCCCTTAGCGGAGGTGTCAATAAACAGGGGCATAGATTTAAGGTAAGTTGCAGGAGGTTTGGAGGGGATTTGAGGAAATGTTTTTTCATCCAGAGGGTGGTTGGAATCTGGAACACACCGCCTGAAGGGGTGGTAGAGGCAAGAATGCTCACAACATTTAAGAAGTATTTAGATGATCACTTGAAATGCTATAGCATACAAGGCTACGGGCCAAGTGCTGGAAAATGGGATTAGAATAGATAGGTGCTTGACGGCCAGCACAGACATGATGGGCCGACGGGCCTGTTTCTGTGCTGTATAACTCTATGACTCTATCAAGAGAGTCAACCTTGGGGTAGGCATGATGCAAAAGGGCACAGAGGGTTATGCCTACAGCCACGTGCGCAAAGAGGAGCTTATCCCCAGGAGACAGTCTACCACCCGAGGCTGAACTTTCTCTAAATGTCCAAGCAGCAGTGTCAGCAAAGACTGCAACGCTGCAGGGAAGCCGACAGTGATCTCTGCACCAGGCTGCAGAATGAGATGAGAGCCATGGGGTTTGGTGGACACCCAATGCCAGTACTTCTCAAGATCACCGTGGCTCTTAAATTCTACACTTCCGCCTCTTTCCAGGGATCCACTGGGGACATGTGTGGGATATCCCAGTCTAGAGCCCATCGATACATCAAGCATGTGACCAATACCATGTTAAAAAAGTCTGCTGCCACGTGTGATTCCTCACCAATCCGGAAATTCAGGGAGAGGTCCATTGGTTTTGTGGCCATTGCTGACCTGGAACTCACTGCCTATGAGGGTGGTGGAAGCAGAGATGATGAATGATTTAATGGGCACTTGAGGGAAATAAACTTCCAGGGCTATGGGGAGAGAGCAGTGGAACAGGACTGATTGGATTTCTCTGCACAGAGCCAGCATTGACTTGATGGGCTGAACAATCTCCTTTCATGCCATAATGACTCTATAACTTTATGACTCTCACCAGTATTCATACCTGAATGCCAGTTGAAGAGTGAGATGTACAAAGGGAACTCCTGCACTACCTGCCTCATTCTCCTTGACTGCCTAGTGGTCACCCATTCTCTTTCTGCCTGCACACCCTTAAGCTGTGAGTTGATCACCTCCAGAAATGTACGATACATGTAGCTCTCAGCCTCATGGATTCACTACAGTGATACCAGCTGCTGTTCAAACTCAGAAACCCAGAGCACAAGCTGCTCCTGCTGACGACACTTCCGGCATATGTAGTTGTCCAGGACTCAAGAAGATTTCTGCAGTTCTCACATGGGAACAAGAGGCACACACCACAGGACTGAGGTGCCCTGCCATGCATCTATTTATTAGGCTGACTAAACTTAACAGAAATAACTAAAGGCTTATTAAAGTCTTATATATATATATTGTACACATGATGATTCAATACACTGCTTCAACTGCATTTATTTTGCATTTTACAGATTTCAAAGTCAAATACTGTCACTGAACATATCATTATATCACAGATTTGAGGCTAGTACCTGTTTAGTGGGGCAGAAAACTCGTGGTAAATTGAGTCACTCTGACAAGGAAAACTTAGCACATGCATGCTTAGATTCATGTGCAGAACTCCATTCATCTGTATCAGAAAAAGAGTTAAACTTAAATCTTACTCAATATCCTGTCACCTCCCTGAAAACATAATAAGAGAAAAACAAAATTGAGAAAATTGAGATTAGATATTTTTCAGGTCTTCAGGCTCTCAGAATTAGCACTGAGCTCAGCATCCCCAGTTTTCAGTACTCTCAAATGTCACTGCATGGGCTATAGTTTAAACTGTTGTGAGTGTGAAACATGAAGCAGTGTGAGACTGCACCTGAGACGTCACACACCTGTTGTCTTAATGCAATTTGAATAACTTCGTATCAGAACTAAACAACACAAATGGCCCAGAATTTGCAAGGATAATAGCAGCAAGTTTAATACTGTTATTATTGTGTAAATAACCCAGCAGTTTATGGCAAAGAGATATAGCCTGAGTCACGTATTGCCACAGATTGCTGGATGATTTGCATTGTTCTGCCTTAGCTTCGTGAAAACAGGAGCTCATCATTAAGCTTCCCAGAAGTTTTAAGAAGTTTCTGCATTTGTGCTGTTAAAATTGAATTAAAGTTATCAGAGAAAGCTTGGGCTGGTATTTAACAATGTCAGGAACATTTTAATGACAAGATTTATGTTCCTGACATGCCACTCAACCTCTCGGCCCAGAAAGGGGACAATTGAAAATGTGGGTGGGGAGGGGGAATTTTACACTCACCCCCCTGGTGCGTTTGGAGGCAGAGAGAGCACACAAATCGGGTAGGAGGTGTCAGGGGGCCCCCCTACCTTTCCGCCTCTACCCAAATTAAGTCTGGGCGGGAAACCTGTGAACGGTCTTCCCACCCCACCGCCAATTGAGGCCCTTAAGTGGACAATTAATGCCCAATAAGGGCCTCATCCCACCACCACTATTAACCGAATGGCAGTGGGCCTGTCACCATATGGGAAGCACAACAAGAAAAGCCATGTTCCAGCTTCATGATAGGGTGGAGATTCCTTGTTAAAAGGCACAAAGTGCCTGAACAAGGGACCCGGCATCGGGAATGGGTGGGACACATGAGAGCCACCCCTCTGCCCTTGCTGCCGACCCTGTACAACCTCTTTCCCACCTCCTCAGCCTCAGGTGGGTGCTCCACCGGCTGCAGACAACACCTCTATGGTGGCGCTGATTGAGTGGTAACTCTCAGAGGGCAGGTCTTGCATCACCGGGGTCTTTGATCCCATGGAAGGCCAGCCGCTGTCCAGTTAAGTGCCTAATTTGCACTTGATTCAGCGGGCCTCCCACAGAAGGGACGACGCAGGATTCTCAGCGCGCTTGGTCGAGACCCCCGTCGCCCAAAGAAAATCCCAGCTGTAGAGTCTCATTTCTGCAGATAGTAAATTGTTTCTGGAGGTCTTTAAATTGTAATTTTTCTTTTCTGACTTTTCCTCTCTGTCTCTTTTATCACTCTCCCTTCGTCCAATATTTCTTTCCCTCTCTCTATTTCTCTTTCTGCATTTAATTTGACTCTAAATTCAGTCTATTTCCTTCACTGTTCCTTTGTTGCTTTCTTTATTCTGAAATATAATTAGTTAAGGAGATAGACTGTTCGTCCTATCTTTCACCAAGGTCAAAGATGCCCCGTTGCCCTTGCCACACCATTATTGACATGCACTTCCAGAAATTAGCAGCATAATATTTTTGGGACATTCTGTGAGATGCCACCACTCCAGCAACTTCAGGACCAATATACCTAAATGTGAAGCTGACCCCGCCTTTCACTAATACAAATTGTGTAGCACAACAGGCCGAGAGAATAAGTTAGTGTCGGCAGTGTGTAGCATTTATATGCTTTTGAGTTTGGTTCCTCTTCATAGAACAGACCAGTACAATTTCATGGTTTTAGATCTATAACAAAATTGAAAAACGTATTTAAATTTTGCATTGAAAAGTCAGTAAGGAATTGATTAAAAATATGCAACAAAAATATCAAAAAATCATGGAGGTTTTCTGCAGCTCGCCTGACACCTATGCCAGTTAAATATTTATGAATATACAGCCCAAGATGTGCCATATGTTACCTCCCTGTGCACATAAACACATTAGATCTTTATGGATATGAATTATGTAAAGTGATGATTATATTTTGAAGATGAGTTATAATGATGATAATAGCCTATTGCAGCTTTATTCTCCTTCTCCAATGTTATGCAAATTCATAGTAACCGGGAAAGCTATTCCAAAAAGACTTGCATAAGTGAGTGTTTTGATCTCCTCAATGGATGGTAGCAAAGAATCTTGTTTCCAGTGGAAACTACCATAAATATTGAGAGGAAAGTAAGTCAAACAAAGCAACCTGTTTGAATCAGGTTTGTTATTTAGTAACATTTCCTTGACAGTTATAATGGGCAGAATTTTAATGAAATAGGCCTGCATGCAGTGGGTGGGGGGAGCAATAGCGGATCAGAATCCATTGTTAATTGAAGTGGGCTTTGCACTGGCTGTTTAATTCAGCCACAACATTAGAAACCCACATCCAGGTTTCCTGGTCAATCACAGAGTGAGGGTGTGATGACAACCTGTCCATGAAGGCTCTGTATTTAAAGGGACCCTGTCAGGGGTCAGAATGTTTGCAGGATAGCTGAAGTTATCTGAAGGCAAGAGGATGCAAGGAAGATGTGAGAAGGCTGTCCCTGATTCTCTGACTCTTCCCTGGAAGTCCTGCCGGAGACGGTGAAGTCCTCTTCCCTGTGGACAGGAGGAAAAGGCCAGCCATCCAAATGAAGCAGATGTGGCTGGAAGTAGCAGAGGCTGTGAGCAGCAGGAGTGTGGCGCCCAGGCGCTGTATTCAGTGCCTGAAAGGGTTCAATGACCTCAGTAAGTCTGGAAAGGTGAATGTCATACCACTTTCAGGTGGCATCCATCACTCTCTGACTTCTCTAGTATTCTCCTGCAAAACACTCCTCTGACCGACACAAGTTGCAGTTCCACACATTACTTTCTCTCCAGGAACCCCCTCAAATATTTATCTGAACAGCTAAGGCTCACACTAACCCTTACCTGTTGTCCACTTTCACTTGTCTCTCACAGTCACCCTCCATAAATGCTCTCATTCCATCCTCAACACACATTCATCTTCCCACATCCATAACTCTCTGTCTTCCCTCATTGCAGAAGCGAGCACACAACTCCAAGGAGAGGCAGAGAACCAGGGATTGCAGGGGGTGTGGGTCCTGCAGCCATAGCCACTCTGACTGCATTACAGGAGGATGCACTGGAGATCGGCAGGGTGGTACACATACTGGGCATTGGCAATGGATAAGAAGGAAATGGCAGATGAATTGAACAGATATTTTGCATCGGTCTTCACTATTGAGGATACAAGTAGCATCCCAGTATTAGCTGTAGGTCAGGAAATGGAAGGGAGGGAGGAACTCAAGAAAATTACAATCACCAGTGAAGTGGTACTGAACTAATTGTTGGAACTGTGGGCTGACAAGACCCAGGGTCCTGATGGACTTCATCCTAGGGTCTTAAAAGAAGTGGCTAGTGAGATAGTTGATGTATTCGTTTTAATTTTCCAAAATTCTCTAGATTCAAGGAAGGTTCCATTAGATTGGAAATTAGTGAATGTAACTACTTTATTCAAAAAGGGAGGGAGACAGAAAGCAGGAAACTACAGGCCAGTTAGCTTAATCTCTGTCTTAGGGAAAATGTTAGAAGCTATTATTAAAGACATTATAGCAGGGCATTTAGAAAAATTCAAGGTAATCAAGCAGAGTCAATATGGATTTGTGAAAGGGAAATCATGTTTAACCAATTTATTGGAGTTCTTTGAGGGAGTTACATGTGCTGTGGATAAAGGGGAACCGGTGGATGCATTGTACTTAGATTTCCAGAAGGAATTTGATAAGGTGCCACATCAAAGGTTATTGCAGAAAATAAAAGCTCATGGTGGAGGGGAAAACATATTGGCATTGATAGAAGATTGGCTAGCAAACAGGAAACAGAGAGTAGGTATAAATGGGTAATTTTCTGGTTGGCAAGATGTAATGAGTAGTGTGCCACAGGGATCTGTGCTGGGATCTCAACTTTTTACAATTTATATGAATAACTTCGATGAAGGGACCGAAGGTATGGTTGCTAAATTTGCTGATGACACAAAGATAAGTAGGAAAGTAAGTTGTGAACAGGACATAAGGGGGTTACAAAGGGATATAGATAGGTTAAGTGAGTGGGCAAAGATCCGGCAAATGGAGTATAATGTGGAAAAATGTGTAATTGTCCACTTTGGCAGGAAGAATAACAAAGAAGAATATTATCTAACTGGTGAGAGATTGCAGAGCTCTGAGATGCAGAGGGATCTGGGTGTCCTAGTGCATGAATCGCAAAAGGTTAGTATGCAGGTACAGCATGTAATTAAGAAAGCTAATAGAATGTTATGGTTTATTGTGAGGGGAATTGAATACAAAAGTAGGGAGGTTATGCTTCAGCTATACAGGGCATTGGTGAGACCACATCTGGAGTATTGTGTACAGTACTGGTCTCCTTATTTAAGGAATGATGTAAATGCATTGGAGACAGTACAGAGAGTGTTTACTAGACTAATACCTGGAATGGGCGGGCTGTCTTATGAGGAAAGATTGGACAGGCTCGGCTTGTATCCACTAGAATTTAGAAGAGTAAGAGGCGACTTGATTGAAACATATAAGATCCTGAGGGGTCTTGACAGGGTGGATGTGGAAAGGATGTTTCCCCTTGTGGGAGAATCTAGAACTGGGGTCACTGTTTGAAAATAAGGGGTTGTCCATTTAAGACAGAGATGAAGAGAAATTCTTTGTCTCAGAGGGTCGTGAGTCTTTGGAATTCTCTTCCTCAAAAGGTGGTGGAAGCAGGGTCTTTGAATATTTTTAAGGCAGAGGTAGATAGATTCTTGATAATCAAGGGGGTGAAAGGTTATCGGGGGTAGGTGAAAATGTGGAGTCATCAGTTCAGCCATGAACTTGTTGAATGGCAGAGCGGGATCGAAGGGCTGAGTGGCCGACTCCTGCACCTAAATAGATCACAGAGTGATGAGGAGTAGATTTGTGGTTGGATTAGAGTCCAGATCAAATAAAAATTAATGCGCAGTCTGTGGGGTTGGATGATTCTATTGTCTTTTGGCTGAAGTTGTGTTCTTGAAGTCTTTGACTGGTAAATGTGCAGTTTGTGGCTGGCTCACCTCGTTCAGGGTTTTCTTGAGTTTAAACAAGAAAGAGGTGAGTTTTTTATACTTAACAATCTAAACCTGATCTAAGTAAAATAATAAAATTACACTACACATTTACACACATACTCACACAAGAATCAACAGAAACAAATAGATTACAGAGTGATAAGGAGTAGATTTGTGGTTGGGTTAGAGTTCAGAACAACTAAAAACTCATACACAGTCTGTGGAGTTAGATGATCCCGTTGTCTTCTGGCTGAAGTTGTGTTCTTGAAGTCTTTGGCTGGTAAATGTGTAGTTTGTGGCTGGCCCACGTGGTTTAGGGTTTTCTTGTAGGCAGAATTGTAGGTGGCATTCTTCCCCTGGTGTCTTTGTCTTGGATCCAGCAATCAACAGCAAGCAGAGAGAGAGAGAGAGAAAGATAGAAAGAGAGAGAGGAGGTTGGCCCTTTCAAGGTTAATGTCCCAGGATGGCTTTGAATGTCTTGCTAATGAAAGCAATCTCCTATGGTTCACTCAATAGAGCAAGCTACTGTTTTGCTTACAGGCTCAGCAGACATGTATCTCCTCTTTGAGGCCTTGGAATGTGCAAGATGTTCAAATGCAAATTGCGGTGGTCACCTTGGCTGCCAGCTTTTTTTAAAAAGTTAACGGTTGAATTCCAGCTTTTTTCTTTCATTAAAAGTTTAATGTAGGTTTCTAATTGATAAATTTAAAAATTCTCCTTTGGCATAGCAGGTTTGTTCGCAGAATAGTTTGGAGAAGTTGAGGTTATTTTCCTTATGCAAGTGAAAGTTGAGAGGAGATTTGATAGAGGTGTTCAAAATCAAGAGTGATTATAGACAGGGTTGATAGAGAGAAATTTCCCATTGGCAGAAGGATTGAGAACCAGATGACACCGATTTGGCAAAAGAAATAATGGTGACATGCAGAAAAAACTTTTTTTTAATGTTGTGAGTGGTTAGGATCTGGAATGCACTGCCTGTGAGTGTGGTGGAGGCAGATTCAATCATGGCTTTCAAAAAGGAATTGGATAAGCACCTGAAGGGGAAAAAAATTGCAGAGCTACAGGCAAAGGGTGGGGAAGTGGGACTAGCTAAATTGCTCTTGCAGAGAGCTGGCATGGACTTGATGAGCCAAATGGCCACGTTCTGTGCTGTAATCAGTCTACAGCACACTGAGGGAGTGGAAACACTTACAATTGATGAAAAGTTCTGGCTGATCTGTGGGTACCCTGACTGTCACATGTGTGCAATCAGTGATTCTGGTATTTGTCGGAATCCAGCCACTGCAGTGAAGCCAGTAGCCCTCTGTGTTTGACTGGCCTCAACCATGGCAAATTTCACATAATGGGCAACCTTGGAAAATAAGTCATTGGTTACCAGGGAGAAACACTTATGGGCAGCAGATTGAGATCCTCAAGATGTCACCAGCAAATCTGTGGAAGGAGCTGGAGGCAAGGAAATTCAGGACTGTGGTGACCTTTTCGATCACTGACAATGCGTGCCCACCTAGCCCTCTTGGAAGGAGACCTTGTTCCATGAGGATGCAGATGTCAGCAATGACCTGCTGTGAAAGCCTCAGCCTCCTGACGCACTGTTGCTCTGTCATGTTGAGGAAGCCCACACTCTGTATACCCTGTTCTGGGGATATTGCCTCCTTCAAGCTGCAGCTCTCTGTCTATCCCCTCTGTCATGTAGAATGGCATTTAACTGATGTTGCTGTTGGGGTTGTTGCTGCTCCAAGTGCTGCTGATGTTGTAACTGTTGGTGTGGCTCCTGGTTCTGCAGCTGTTGGTGTTGCTGCTTCTGCTGCTCCTCATCAGAGGTCCAGGCTACTGCTGAAAAAGTTGCTCCCATGCTGCAGTGAAGGAAGACTGACAGCAAGAAAATTGAGATCAGGGTAAGTTTCCTCCAGGGTAATTGAAAGTGTTTCCAAAAAATTGAAATTGACCCTCGAAATAGTGAATTCAGGCTCTCAGAACTAATTCTGCAAGCACAAGCCTTTCACAGTGGCTGGCCACAAGCTTTACAATTTCACTCTTTAAAGGCTTCTCAGCATGTCAATGTTCTTGAAAAATCACTCCCCGCTATGGTCTCACCTCGTTGGCTCTGGCAAGTTGAAAACAGCTCAGGAAACCCGTGTGCTGGTTGCAAGTGACTTACATTCAGTCTCCGCAAAACCGTTCCATGACCTACAAGGCACAAGTCAGGAATGTGATGGAATATTCTCCACTTGCTTGATGAGTGTAGCTCCAACAATACTCAAGAAGCTTGAAATGATCAAAACCTTGAAACTCCCTACCTAATAGCACCGCGGAAGTACCGTCACACAGCCTGCAGCAGTACAAGGCATGGCTCAACACCACCTTCTCAAGGGCAATTAGGAATGGGCAATAAAAGTTGGCCTTACCAGCGATGCCCACATCCCATGAATGAGTAAGCAAAACAAAATAAAATCAGCAATACAAATGCAATTTGGTAGCTCTCATATGACAATTCTGTCATGAGAGAGATCAGATCTTTATGATTGTATTGCAGACTGTTTGATGCTTCTGTGAAGCACTTTGGGAACACTTTTGCTATGTTAAAGGTGTGGTATAAATGCAAGTTGTTGTTGTTTCATATGCACTATACAGCTTATACTGAGTATGTGGTTCTGTTTAACTTAGGAATGTAGGTACAGGAGTATGCTATTTAACTCACTTGTTTTCATAACCACATAGTCGATCTAAGGCTAAATTTTCAGAGATTCTACTCACAGTTAGTGTAGACCAGAGAACTAGCATGCAGGTCAGCAAGTCCAGTTTGCAGCATTCTCAACTTTATGGTTGTTAATTTTAAGTGCTGTAATATCAGAAGAAGGAATTTTCCTCCACACAAGATCAGGGGGCAGGTTGTTCAACCTTGCCCGCCAAAAAGCGAAGACCAAAGTACGGAAAGTCCTCATCAGGGAACTCCTCTTTGCTGACGATGCTGCATTAACATCTCACACTGAAGAGTGTCTGCAGAGTCTCATCAACAGGATTGCGGCTGCCTGCAACGAATTTGGCCTAACCATCAGCCTCAAGAAAACAAACATCATGGGACAGGACGTCAGAAATGCTCCATCCATCAATATCGGTGACCACGCTCTGGAAGTGGTTCAAGACTTCACCTACCTAGGCTCAACTATCACCAGTAACCTGTCTCTCGATGCAGAAATCAACAAGCGCATGGGAAAGGCTTCCACTGCTTTGTCCAGACTGGCCAAGAGAGTGTAGGAAAATGGTGCACTGACACGGAACACAAAAGTCCGCATGTATCAAGCCTGTGTCCTCAGTACCTTGCTCTACGGCAGCGAGGCCTGAACAACGTATGCCAGCCAAGAGCGGCGTCTCAATTCATTCCATCTTCGCTGCCTCCGGAGAGTCCTCGGCATCAGGTGGCAGGACCGCATCTCCAACACAGAAGTCCTTGAGGCGGCCAACATCCCCAGCTTATATGCACTACTGAATCAGCGGTGCTTGAGATGGCTTGGCCATGTGAGCCGCATGGAAGATGGCAGGATCCCCAAAGACACATTGTACAGCGAGCTCGCCACTGGTGTCAGACCCACCGGCCGTCCATGTCTCCGCTTTAAAGACGTCTGCAAACGCGACATGAAGTCCTGTGACATTGATCACAAGTCGTGGGAGTCAGTTGCCAGTGATCGCCAGAGCTGGCGGGCAGCCATAAAGGCAGGGCTAAAGTGTGGCAAGTCGAAGAGACTTAGCAGTTGGCAGGAAAAAAGACAGAAGCGCAAGGAGAGAGCCAACTGTGTAACAGCCCCGACAACCAATTTTTTCTGCAGCACCTGTGGAAGAGTCTGTTACTCTAGAATTGGCCTTTATAGCCACTCCAGGCGCTGCTCCACAAACCACTGACCACCTCCAGGTGCTTACCCATTGTCTCTCGAGACAAGAAGGCCAAAGAAGAAGAAAAAAAAGAATATCAGAAACACTGTGAATCAAGTTCACTGTCTTCTGTACCTGATTCTCTGATCTCCATTCCTGTCAAGCAAGATTGTGTGTCAGGAGCGGAGTCACAGTAAACTCAACCTTTTATCTTCTTAAAAGTGATCCTTTCCCCGTATCCTGTATGGAGAACACCTGTATCCCTGACCAGGCTCAGCTGATTTTTTTTTAACAGCAGGGCATCATTAACATGCCATAACAACAGAAAGTGCTGGAAATACTCAACAAGTCTGGCAGCAACTGTGGAGAGAAAAACAGAGTTAATGTTTCGAGTTGAATATGACTCTTCTTCCAGTTCTGTTTCTCTCTCCACAGATGCTGCCAGACCTGCTGAGCATTTCCAGCACATTCTGTTTTTATTTCAGATTTCCAACATCTGCAGTATTTTGCTTTTATCACTAGCAGCTTGTTGACTTCCCAGCCAAAAGGTTAGGGAAGTCAGCAGGAAAAGCTGCCTGGCCATTACAATTGGGGGGGCCACTGCCAGAGACCTACAAAATGGTCCCAGGCACAAGTGAAATGTTGCAGGAGCAGAAAACTGGTCAGTGGAAGGGAGGGAAAATACATGTGCTCCTCCAGACCCAGAAGCAAACCGAAAGAAAATTTAAAAATGTTACCTTGTTAGGCCTTTTCGAGCCATGTCTCTTGTCCCAGGCAGCTTTGGTCTAGCAAGGAAGCAGTGTTGCTCCCCTGTTTGGGCCTTAGATTAAAATGAAAGAGGACCCCTCCCTCAGCATTGGATGGGTGTCCTTCGTGTCTGCAGTTTAATTTTGCTTTTGTCAAGATTAGGCCTCAAAAGGAGTGGGTAAGCCCTCTGTCTCATCTTCACTGCCTCTCACCAGTTTTCTATCAGGCAGGGGAGTCAAAATCAACCCCCAGCAGGGATTTTAACTTCCTCTATTCAGCGTAAATGGTCCAGTAGCAGAATTAAAATTGAAGTGGCTGACTTAAAATCTCACGCCTTTTCTGCTGCCATATTAACTTTGACCTTCTGCTGGATGACCCAAGAGTCCACCTGAATCAGTCAGGGGCCATATTAATCTGTGTAAATGGGTGTCCAATGTCATACTAATGGACTCTAATGCAGTTTTGAGGCTGTCTGGGCAGAGTGTGAACTGAGGACACTCTATTTAGTTATACTCTGCAGTCAAGCAGAAGAGGCACAAAACAGGTCGAAAATTACATTTGTGAGTCCAGGAACAGAAGTGCTCTTCCTGGCTACACAAAAAAACATGGCACACCGTTACTCCGGGATCCTCACCCTGCACAATAGACTCCAATATCGTCTCCCGCTAAAGATATACCTTCTGGCCGATTGGGCCAGCCTCTAGGTCACCCAGTGTTACACCGGCCTAAAGCTGGAGAGCAGCAGCAGGACAGTGGCCAGGATGCAAAGCTCATAAGCAGCATGTTAATAAGACACTGCCCTCAAAATGGACTGAGCCTTCCGCCAAAGCTATCAGGTGACTGGCACACCCATAGTTCAAAGCTCTCCTGTAGTATTTTGAAGGATCCACTGAGAATGGGGGATAGAAGCTTAAGGTGCATCTTGTTGTAGAGATTTTTTTTTTAATGACTTGCATTGATATTCATGACCACAGGATGTCCCAAAGCACTTTGCAGCCAATGCTTTCACTGTTGAAGTGTAATCACTTTTGTAATGTAAGAAACATAGCAGACAATTTATGCACAGCAAGCTCCTACAAACAGCAGTGTGATAATCACAAGATAATCTGTTTGTGTGATGTTGATTGGAATTTAAATGGATAAATATTGGCCAGGACACTGGGGATAATTCCCCAGCTTTTCTTTGAAGTAGTGTTGTGGGATCGTTCACGTCCACATGTGGGGGCAAACAGGACCTTGGTTTAACCTCTCATCTGAAACACTGCACCTCTGACAAGTCAGCACTCCTCACCATTTCAATGAAATTGACCATCCTTGCTTCTGAACTTGTCAGTATCAAAATCAATGTGTAGTGTAACAAAGTGAGAGAGGGACAATAGACAAACCATTGGCTTTTAAGAGCTCCGTACCTGTGATAGGGGCACAGCTTTAAGAAATTGCATAAATCGTCAGAATGGCCAAGGCAAGGTGGAATAGCTTTAAGAAACCTGAAGGGCAACTAAGATCAATCAGGAATGGCCTGCAGCCTGGCAGTATAACAGGTATGGAGATTGTTCAGCTTGAGGAGTGATTGGAGAGGAAAGAGCTGAGAGTGAGAAAGTGTAGGTTAGAAAGTAGTCCCTGTTACAGTTTTGTTCAACGCCACATTTAAAGTCATAATTGCTGTGGTTGCATAAACCGCACTTGTTTTAAACAGTAAGTCTCATTGACCAATGGGCCCTAGGCCTATGTCAGCCTGCTACAGGAATAATTCTGATATTCTGCACTCGAATAAAAACAAATAGAAATGCTAATTTGTCTTTATAAGTGGAACTATGTACATAGATACTTAAAGACAAAATTAAGACTGCACTGCAAAGGTGAGAAAGAATACATTCGTGACAGTTAATTACAATTATACAACATTTGTTTTTTTTCAAGCCTCAATTTATTTCTGCACTGTAACCGATGTTATGAAATGTATGGATCATGGAACAGTTCATATCAAAATGGAACTGAAAAACAGAAGCTGAAACCATGTTCCTTTGAAATCTAGCTTTCCTCTCTGCCCTGTTGTTTTAGTTCCTTTTTCACCAATGCAAACCTTGATGCCTAGCTTTGCAACAGTCTTAGTGAAATTGAATAACTTAATATCCTACATATTTCCACAGTGAACTCTGTGAGATAAGGGGTGAGGATGGCTGAGTTTCTTTCCTTCAACTTTTGTTGTTAGATGTCAACAAGCTGTTAGCATTGGGGAAATGTCACAATTTCTGCAAAACCATTTACACATCTGAGATGTGACTATCTTAAAGAGTGACAACACATCAAAATAGATTTCAAAATCTTGTTAAACCAAAACTGAGTGATAGTCACATTCAATGCGAGAAACTAGGCAGATCTGATGCCATTTCTAGTTGCCTTTTCAGTTGTGCTTTGATAAGAGCCAACAGGCCCAAACTGGGCAGTCCATGAATGGTTTTGCTCAGTTTATTGTTTTCCATAGGGCACGCATTACAGGTGTCTTATTATGTGAATATAATGGTGCTCAGAATTTCTACCACATGCATGGATAAAGGGCAATATCTTTTTGCCAGAGGTTTTTTTTCTGTTATGATAATTTAGATAAACAATTGCACCATTGGCCTACTGGACAAGTTGGATTTTTGTGGTTAATTTTACAGCTACACAAACATCCATTCGGGATTTTATCCGGGCGATAAGAGTCTTGACTTCCATCAAAAGTGACACAGAGGATCCCGCATTGCCTCTTCTATGGGAGGCCCGCCAAATCAAGTGCCAATTAGGCACTTAACTGAACAGCGGCGGGCCTTTCACGGGGTCAAGTACGCCAGTGACGAAAGCCCTGCCCTCTGAGAGCTGCCGGCCAATCAGAGGCTGGCAGCTCTCTAACTGAGCAGCGCCACTGCAGATGCAGTGGCTACTGCTGGTGGAACGCCCACCCGAGATCCAGGAGCGGCACTGCACCCAGGCCACAAGTAGGTCAGAGTGGGAGGGGTCACGGGAGAGGGTGTGTAGGGGGGTGTCGGCCGCAAGGGCAAGGGGTGGCTCTCAGCAGGCCCCACTCTTCCCGATGCCGGGTCCCTCATTCAGGCACTGTGCCTTTTAACGAAGGATCCCCCCCACCGTGGAGCCAGCAAGCAGTCGCGCAGTTTTTCCTGACATGCTTCCCATGCGGCGACAGGGCCGCCCACCACTCAGCTAATTGTGGCAGCAGCGGGATGAGGCCCTTAACTGGGCAGTTAAGAGCCTCAATTGGTGAGGGGGTGGGGTGGTGCAGGAAGGCCAGTCACAGACCTTCCTTTCCTGGACTTAATTTTAGCGGAGGTGGGGAGGTGGTGGCATACACCACCCCCCCCACCCTGCCCCCCACCCGTTTATATGCTCTCCCCAGCTCCAAACCTGCCGCAGGGGAGAGTATAAAATTGCCCCAGCCTCTGATTTTTCTGCCAATTTTAATGGAATATGTCCTAAACCCTAGAGATAATTCTTCTATTAATCTTGATACTGCACACCAAGTACACAAACCTATTTCCCCTTCTGAGCCTCGCATTTACATGTGAATTAGAATGGTTCTATTTCTTGTCCTCAGGATAAGATTCCTGCTCTGCAGAATAACTGTAACATATGCAATTTTACTTAAACGCTGCACAATATATGAAAGCAAATAAGAAGAAATTTAATCATTGACAAGCACAAACCCCACTGTTTCTAGAGATCTGTTTACTGGGCATGCTGAGTGGATGCCCAGCAGCAGAGCAAGTACAGCTGAGAATGCTCTTTCTTAGTGTGACGCTACGTTTGCTTTCCCTGACCCGAATAATGGCAGCTTCTTGAGATACTCCAGATAGCAAGTAGGGACAGCCACTACGGCAGCATTGGACATAAGGGAACAAGTGCTGGGCTACCTCATGACCCAGCACAAGGGAAACAAAAGAGGGCCACTTCAATCTCCAGATGCTCGCATTGACAGATAGCAGCCAGCTATGTTACTTACTCTCCCCCACTGGGAAGCATTAAGAAGAAACACAATTGTTCATTCTAGGACATATACATCATAAACTGTTACAAAGAGGAAGGACAAGAGTAAATCACCCTATATCCTTGCTTTGAAAACTTGTAAGGGCTAATTCCCTAATCAACTACCCTCTAGTGATGTGATACTCACAGGAAGTACTGGTCAGAAAACTTTGGCCCGACCGTCCCTAAATTTCTGTCCAATTGTTTCACTTTAATTGCAATGCTTCCAGAGAGTTTGCAAGGTGATAGTGTAAAATAATGTAGCTGCAGAAATAATGATGGGCATTCATGGCAGTTGAGGTAGAACAGAGGACAATGGAATCCAAATTCCATTTGGTAAAACAAGTGATAGTGTTATGAAGGTTCTTCCATTATTAATATTTTTGAGGATTCATGCTCAAAAGACTGTGGAAATACCTGAGATGCTGGACTTTTTTTTTAATAAAGAGTTACTGGAAGGACACTTGGGACTTTGCTTAAAAACAAACACTTACTGCAAGTCTCATGTCTTAAGCTAAGTAAACAGCAGGTGCCATGCTGACTGTCGGAGCTGTTTACAGAGAAAGGACATGTCTAGATTTATGGTGATCAAGAGTTAGTTTCGTTTTTGGATATTGTTTGGAATTCAGTTAGGGTGTAAGCCTGCTAAGAGAGAGAGGCTACCAGCTCACCCTGTCCCACCTCTTTGAAAAACCCTGAGTATCCAGTGTGAGAACTGGAGAAACTGATGCAGCATTTTTCCTGAGAAGCTTCTGCAAGACTTTCTCTCAACATCTCCTGAATGAACTGCTTCTGAAAAGATCCTAGTGATCACCGCATGTTTCTAGTGACACCCGTCTATATGTATCTGAATGTCAGACCGAAGATCCATCTGGAACAATCCATACCTTATGCATTTTCTTCAAGAACTAACAAGTATTTGACAAGAGTTCTTTTTTTTTATAAAGTTGATCACTTTAACTGGTGTATGTGCTCGTGTGTGTTCGGCTATTTAGAAGGGAATATATATACTTCCATTTTTCAACCTGTGTGTTAATAATGAATAACTAATTTTGTTGTTTATTAAAGAAACCTGATTGGTGGATTTTTATTCTGAAATTAGAATAAAGTATATAATTGGCCATATTAGTAACTGGTAAAAAATTTAAATATATATTGTGACTGGTGGAGAAGTGGAACTAGAGAAAGACAATGCACTCCTCCATCCTCGGTCGTAACAATAGCAAATAGGCAGCCCATTTTGCACTATCTTGAAATCACTGGGGAAGAAAATTAGAGTTTTATGAATACGTGGATGATTGTAACTTGATGATTGTGACTTAGCTGAGTAAGAAACTAGGTTCCAAAAATGTTTCAATGGGTCATTGTCAATCTTCTGATCTAGCTTGACCGTTCCCTCCTTGTTTTTGGTAGGCTTCTTTATGTGGTAAGGTTGTGGAGCATGTAGCAGATGATGCTGATCTTGAATAAAAACAGAACATTTTGGAAATACTCAGCAGTTCAGGCAGCATCTGGGGAGAAAAAACAGAGTTAACATTTTACATTGATCACCTTTCATCAGGATGATGCTGATCTTGGATGCTCCAGTGCAAGTGTACTGCAAGTTGTTTTGATCTTTGTTTTTATTCGATCATGGGATATGAGAACGGAGAAGGATGAGGGGTGACATGATAGAGGTTTATAAGATGATCAGGGGAATAGATAGGGTAGACAGTCAGAAACTTTTTCCCCGGGTGGAGCAAAGCGTTACAAGGGGTCATAAATTTAAAGTGAAGGGTGGGAGATATAAGGGGGATGTCAGGGGAAGGTTCTTTACCCAGAGAGTGGTCGGGGCATGGAATGCCTTGCCTGGGGAAGTTGTTGAGTCAGAAACTTTAGGGACTTTCAAACGGCTTTTAGATAGGTATATGGATAAAGGAGAATGATGGGGTATAGATTAAATTGTCCTTGACAGAGGACAAAGGATCGGCACAACATCGTGGGCCGAAGGGCCTGTTCTGTGCTGTATTTTTCTATGTTCTATGTTCTATGTTCTATGAGCGTCACTGGCAAGGCCACCATTTGATGCCCATTCCTAATTGCCCTCAAGAAGGTGGCAGTGAGCTGTCCTCTTGAACATCTGCAGTCCACGTGGTGTAGGTACACCCACAGTGCTGTTAGGAAGGGAGTTCCAGGATTTGGGACCAGCGACAGTGAGGTAATGGCAATATAGTTCCAAGTCAGGATGGTGTGTGGCTTGGAGGGATACTTGCAGGTGGTGGTGTTCCCATGTGTCTGCTGCCCATGTCCTTCTAGATGGTAGAGGTTGTGGGTTTGGAAGATGCTGTCAAAGGAGCCTTGGCGAGTTGCTGCTGTGTATCTTGTAGATGGTACACACTGCTGCCACTGTGCATCGGTGGTGGGGGGGAGTGAATGTTTAAGGTGGTCAATGGTCTGCCAATTATGCAGGCAGCTTTGTCCTGGATAATGTAGAGCTTCTTGGGTGTTGTTGGAGCTGCACTCATCTAGACAAGTGAAGAGTATTCCATCACACTCCTGACTTGTGTCTTGTAGATGGTGGACAGTCTTTGGAGGGTCAGGAGCTGAGTTACTCAGAATTTCTAGCCTCTGACCTGCTCTTGTAGCCATAGTATTTATATGGCTGGTCAAGTTAAGTTTCTGGTTAATGATAATTCCCAGGATGTTGATGGTGGGGGATTCAGCACTGAAAATGCCATTGAATGTCAAGGGAAGATGGTTAGGTTCTCTCTCACTAGAGATGGTCATTGAATGCATGAAGGAAACCATACCTGCCAAATGGAAATATAATAATTTTGTCACATGGAGCATTATTTGAACGCTTACTGGACATTGAACATAAGTTATTTTAAAAAGACCATAGAACAGTGGCTGAAAAAAATCACTGCACGTTTGCATTCTGAAAGACAGTTGCATGAAAAGACAATGGGAGTATTCCATGATCCAATTAGCCAGATAGTTTTGTCAATAGTGATGATCAAGAGACATTGAGAGTCATTGAGTTTGTAACAGCCAGCATTCTACTACCCCACTGAGTGTGTCTGGTAAGCTTGGAAGAATCCACAAACCTCGCTGTTTCAGACAAGGAGCGAGTCACATGACTAACATGCTGGCCAACCTTGGAATTAATTGAATTGTGCTCACAGTAAAGTTTTGAAGCAGACTGCAATTGAACTTCAAGAAAAGAACACCTCTGTCTCTCTCTCACGTAAAGTTCCAAGGACCCACAGAAGTAACTTAAGTTTCAAGATAGAAGACCCTGCAGCTGTCTGGTACCAGCAAAACAAGTTTAAAAGTGTGCACTGGGCCCCAACGAGAACTACAAGGCTTAACTTCAATCAAAGACTTTATATCCAATCCAAACCAGTAACTGAATTCCATCGACTACTTCAAACCTTTCCCCTTTAATTCTTTCTCTTCCTCTGTCTCTATTTGTGTGTGTTTATTCCATATGCTTGCTAGCCTGGTCGCGTCACGTATTTTTAGCAGTTTTAGCTAAATTAGAGTTTTAAGATTAATAAACTTACACCTTTCTTGTTTAAATCTGAGAAAACCTTTCTGGTTGATTTCTTTACAATTACAATTAGAGAGCAGTGAGCAAGGACTCACTGAGGGGAAGCTAAAAACACTGTGTTTAAAAGTTAAACCCTGTTACGGCCAAACAAAGAAAAGGCTGAAAGGGGAGCCCTAGACCCCTTCCTCACCTGGTCATAACACCTGGCACTTGTATGGCGCAAATGTTACTTGTCACTTATCAGCCCAAGCCTGAATGTCATCCAGGTTTTGCTGCATGCAGGCACAGACTGCTTCAATATCTGAGGAGTTGCAAATGGTACTGAACACTGTGCAAACATCAGCGACCATCCCCACTTCTGACCTTATGATGAAGGGAAGGTCATTGATGAAGCAGTTGAAGATGGTTGGACGAGGATACTATCCTGAGGAACTCCTGCAGTGATGTCCTGGGGCTGAGATGATTTGATTTCAACAACCACAACCATCTTCCTTTGTGCTAGATATGACTCCAACCAGTGGAATATTTTCCCTGATTCTCAGCGTTCAAGCATTTAAAGTGTTGCTTAATGATACCGCAAGGTATTCCTGTGGCAGATGCATGGGCCTCATTGTACCTGTGATCTGCCTTTTGGCTGTGGTTCTTGCAAGGGTCTGATTATCCATAGATGAAAAGAATCTTCTAGGAGCCATCTTTCTAATCTGGCTTATCCTGTAAATAAACCAAATACAAAGCATTGTCTTAAAATACAAAAAAAATCCAGATTTCTACCTTGGAAGTGAGTAGTAACCTCTATGATCTGTTCTGCTATCACTGAACATTAGTGAAACGTCCTTTTGAAAAAAAAAAATTCTCGTGGGATATGGACTTAACTGACAAGGCCACATTTATTGTATATCTCTAGTTGTTCTGAAGAGGCGTCATGGGCCTTCTTCTTGAGCTGCTAGAATCATGTGATGACGATTCTTCAACAATGCTGCCAGGTATGATATTCCAGGATGGAAGAACAGAGATACATGTCACAATGAAGATGCTTCGTAACTTCGGAGAGGTGTTGCTCCCATGATATTGCTGCTCTTGTCCTTCTGGATAGAGGTTGTGGGCTGATGGGTTCTGTGAAGTAATCCTGGTGAGTGGCAGCGATGCATCTTTTAGATCATACATACCACAACTACAGCGCACTGGAGATGGAGGGATTGGATATTGAGTCCAGTGGAAGGATCAACACTCATTAGAATGTTTTGCCCTGGTTTTTGTTTTGGTTCTTGAGCACAGTTGTCACTGCACCCATCCAGATGAGTGTTGAGTATTCCATCACACACCTGGCTTGAAGCCACCCCTGAGACTTCTCTTTTCTAGAGAAAACAGCCCCAGCCTGTTCTGTCTTTCCTTATGGTTATATCTTGCTACTTCTGATACCTTGGAGAGGCTTTGAAGGATTTGGAGATGATTCACTCATTGCAGGGTACTCAGCTTCTGCCCTGTTCTTGTAGCAACAATGTTGATATGGCTGATTCTGTTAAGCCCCGAGTCAATGGTGATCCACAATATTTTGATCGTGGTGGTGGCATTGAAGGTCAGGGGAGGGAGGCTGAAGTTTTTCACACTTAGGGCCATGAATGTTAATGCTGCTTGTGAGGCCAAACCTGGAAATAGTCCCAGTCCGATCATAGACTGTTGTGAGCTGAATGGGGTTGAATGCTGTGTAAACATCAACAAAATGTCCCAATCTGGACCTTATCAGAGAAGTAGAGTATTTTTTAATGTTTTTTTTCATTTTCTGGATTTCTGAGAGTTACAATTTTGTTCTTCTTATCCAAAGTCAAACCATGTAATTCCTTTGTATGTTCCTCTCTCTTTATTTTGGAAGAGGAATATGAGGATATGTGGGGAGATGAGGGACAAATCTGTTTCTGACATAAGCAGCCATTCTTCATCAAATATCAGCATTTACTAATCCAGGCATAGCTACCTATGTATGTTCGAGGAGACCTTCCTTTACAGTTCAATTTTTGTTCCACACCCTAAACTTCACTCCCTTTCCATTGATGCCCAATCCCTCCATAGCAATTCATACAGACTGAGTCAGATCAGCTGAAATCTTGGCATCCAATTCAACTCAGAGCTAAGTTTTAAAACCAATATTCTGTTCACCATCAAGACAACCTATTCCCACTTGCACAACGTTAGCTGCTTCTGATTCTTTCTCAGCTCTTCTACCACTGATACCCTTCCCATGCTTTTGTCACCTGCATTATTTCAATGTTCTCCTTTCTGCCCTCCCATCCTTACTTTCCACATACTTGCCCAAAATAGGGGCTTCTGTATCTTGCACTAAGTCCCTTTTGCCATCACCCAATCCTTGCTGGTCTTCAATTTCTCCCATTCTGTCCTTTTTTATAAGCTGTGTCATCTTTGTGACAAGTTGCTCCTTCAAATATTTCCCTCCAGGACTTAATGTCCACTTCCCCGCCTGTTTCTATTTTTTGAACACCTTGAAATGTCAAATACATGGGAACACCACCACCACCACCAACACTAAACGTGCTATATATATATTTTTTAATACGTTCATGGGATGTGGGCATCGCAGGCTAGGCCAGCATTTATTGTCCATCCCTAATTGCCCTTGAGAAGGTGTTGGTGAGCTGCCTTCTCAAGCCGTTGCAGTCCATGTGGGGTAGGTACACCCACAATAACGTTAGGAAGGGAATTCTGGGATTTTGACCCAGGGACAGTGAAACAACGGTGATATAGTTCCAAGTCAGGATGGTGTGTGGTTTGGAGGGGAGCTTGCAGGTAATAATATCCCATACATCTGCTGCCCTTGTCCTTCTAGGTGGTAGAGGTCGCGAGTTTGGAAGGTGTTGTCTCAGCAGCCTTGGTGCATTGCTGCCGTGCATCTTGTAGATGATACACACTGTTGCCACTGTGCGTCGGTAGTGGAGGGAGATTTTTTTATTCATTCATGGGATTTAGGCATTGCTGGCCAGGCCAGCATTTATTGCCCATCCCTAATTGCCCTTGAGAAGGTGGTGGTGAGCTGCATTCTTGAACTGCTGCAGTCCATTTGGGGTAGGTATACCCACAGTGCTGTTAGGAAGGGAGTTCCAGGATTTTGACCCAGCGACAGTGAAGGAACGACGATATAGTTCCAAGTCAGGATGGTGTGTGACTTGGAGGAGAACTTGCAGGTGGTGGTGTTCCCATGTATTTGCTGCCCTTGTCCTTCTAGTTGGTAGAGGTCGCGGGTTTGGAAGGTGCTGTCTAAGGAGCCTTGGTGCATTGCTGCAGTGCATCTTGTAGATGGTACACACTGCTGCCACTGTGCATCGGTGGTGGAGGGAGTGAATGTTTGTCGATGGGATGCCAATCAAGTGGGCTGCTTTGTCCTGGATGGTGTCGAGTTTCTTGAGTGTTGTTGGAGCTGCACCCATCCAGGCAAATGGAGAGTATTCCATCACACTGCTGACTTGTGCCTTGTAGATGGTGGACAGGCTTTGGGGAGTCAGGAGGCAAGTTACTTGCCTCAGGATTCCTAGCCTCTGATCTGCTCTTGTAGCCACGGTATTTATATGGCTACTCCAGTTCAGTTTCTGGTCAATGGTGACCCCTAGGATGTTGATAGTGGGAGAATCAGCGATTGTAATGCCATTGAATGTCAAGGGGAGATGGTTAGATTCTCACTTGTTGGAGATGGTCATTGCCTGGCACTTGTGTGGCGTGAATGTTACTTGCCACTTATCAGCCCAAGCCTGGATATTGTCCAGGTCTTGCTGCATTTCTACATAGGCTGCTTCAGTATCTGAGGAGACACGAATGGTGCTGAACATTGTGCAATCATCAGCGAACGTCCCCACTTCTGACCTTATGATTGAAGGAAGGTCATTGATGAAGCAGCTGAAGATGGTTGGGCCTAGGAGACTACCCTGAGGAACTCTTGCAGTGATGTCCTGGAGCTCAGATGATTGACCTCCAACAACCACAACCATCTTCCTTTGTGCTAGATCTGACTCCAGCGCGCGAAGGGCTTTACCCCTGATTCCCATTGACCTCAGTTTTGCTAGGGCTCCTTGATGCCATACTTGGTCAAATGCTGCTTTGATGTCAAGGGCAGTCACTCTCACCTCACCTCTTGAGTTCAGCTTTTTTGTCCATGTTTGAACCAAGGCTGTAATGATTCAGGTGATGAATGGCCCTGGTGGAACCCAAACTGAGCATCACTGAGCAGGTTATTGCTAAGCAAGTGCTGCTTGATGGCACTGTTGATTACACCTTCCATCACTTTACTGATGATTGAGAGTAGGCTGATGGGGTGGTAATTGGCCGGGTTGGACTTGTCCTGCTTTTTGTGTACAGGACATACCTGGGCAATTTTCCACATTGCAGGGTAGATGCCAGTGTTGTAGCTATACTGGAACAGCTTGGCTAGGGGCGCGGCCAGTCTGGAGCACAGGTCTTCAGTACAATTGCCAGAATGTTGTCAGGGCCCATAGCCTTTGCAGTATCCAGTGCCTTCAGTCGTTTCTTGATATCACACGGAGTGAATCGAATTGGCTGAAGTCTGGCATCTGGGATGCTGGGGACTTCAGGAGGAGGCCGAGATGGATCATCAACTCGGCACTTCTGGCTGAAGATTGTTGCAAATGCTTCAGCCTTATCTTTCACACTGATTGAGGATGGGGATATTTGTGGAGCCACCTCCTCCAGTTAGTTGTTTAATTGTCCACCACCATTCATGGCTGGATGTGGCAGGACTGCAGAGCTTAGATCTGATCCGTTGGTTATGGGATCGCTCAATCTGTCTATCGTATGCTGCTTACGCAGTTTGGCACACAGATAGTCCTGTGTTGTAGCTTCCCCAGGTTGACACCTCATTTTGAGGTATGCCTGGTGCTGCTCCTGGCATGCCCTCCTGCACTCTTCATTGAACCAGGGTTGGTCTCCTGGCTTGATGGTAACGGTAGAGTGTGAGATATGCCGGGCCATGAGGTTACAGATTGTGTTTGAGTACAGTTCTGCTGCTGCTGATGGCCCACAGTGCCTCATGGATGCCCAGTTTTGCATTGCTAGATCTGTTCAAAATCCATCTCATTTAGCACGGCGGTAGTGCGACACAGCACGATGGAGGGTATCCTCAATGTGAAGGCGGGACTTCGTCTCCACAATGACTGTGCGGTGGTCACTTCTACCAATACTGTCATGGACAGATGCATCTGCGCAGGCAGATTGGTGAGGACAAGGTCAAGTATGTTTTCCCCTCTTGTTGGTTCCCTCACCACCTGCCGCATACCCTGTCTAGCAGATATGTCCTTTAGGACTCGGCCAGCTCGGTCAGTAATGGTGCTACCAAGTCATTCTTGGTGATGGACATTGATGTCCCCCACCCGGAGTACATTCTGTACCCTCGCCACCCTCAGTGCTTCCTCCAAGTGCTGTTCAACATGGAGGAGTACTGACTCATCAGCTGAGGGAGGGCGGTAGGTGGTAATCAGCAGGAGGTTTCCTTTTCCATGTTTGATCTGATGCCATGGGACTTCATGGGATCCAGATTCGATATTGAGGACTCCCAGGGCAACTCCCTCCCTACTATATACCACTGTGCCACCACTTCTGGTGGGTCTGTCCTGCCAGTGGGACAGGACATACCCGGGGATGGTGATGGCAGTGTCTGGGACATTATCTGTCAGGTATGATTCCGTGAGTATGACTATGTCAGGCTGTTGCTTGACTAGTCTGTGTGACAGCTCTCCCAACTTTGGCACAAGCCCCCAGATGTTAGTAAGGAGGACTTTGCAGGGCGAACAGGGCTGGGTTTGCCGTTGTTGTTTCTGGTGCCTAGGTCGATGTCGGGTGGTCCATCCGATTTCATTCCTTTTTATTGACTTCATAGCAGTTAGATACAACTGAGTGGCTTGCTCAGGGGAATTGTAAGAGTCAACCACATTGCTGTGGGTCTGGAGTCACATGTAGGCCAGACCAGGTAAGGACAGCAGATTTCCTTCCCTAAAGGATGTTAGTGAACCAGATGGGTTTTTACAACAATCGACAATGGTTTCATGGCCATCATTAGACTAGCTTTTTAATTCCAGATTTATTAATTGAATTCAAATTCCACCTTCTGCCGAAGTGGGATTTGAACCCATGTCCTCAGAGCAATACCCTGGGTCTCTGGGTTACTAGTCCAGTGACAATACCACTACGCCACCGCCTCCCCCGAGTGAACATTTGTAGATGGGTGCCAATCAAGTGAGCTGCTTTATCCTGAATGATGTAGAGATTCTTGAGTGTTGTTGGAGCTGCACCCATCCGGCAAGTGGAACACATCCATCATACTGCTGACTTGTGCCTTGTAGGTGGTGGACAGACTTTGGGGAGTCAGGAGGTGATTTACTTGCCACAGGATTTCTAGCCTCTGACCTGCTCTTGTAGCCACAGTATTTATTTGGCTACTCCAATTCAGTTTCTGGTCAATGGTAACCCCCAGGAGGTTGATAATGGGGTAATGCCGTTGAATGTCAAGGGGAGATGGTTACATTCTCTCTTGTTTGAGATAGTCATTGCCTGGCACTTGTGTGGCGTGAATGTTACTTGCCATTTATCAGCCCAAGCCTGGATATTGTCCAGGTCTTGTTGTATTTCTGCACGGACTGCTTCAGTATCTGAGGTGTCGCGAATGGTGCTGATTGTTGTGCAATCATCAGTAAACATCCTCACTTCTGACCTTATGATTGAAGGAAGGTCATTGATGAAGCAGCTGAAGATGGTTTGGCCTGGGACACTACCCTGAGGAATGCCTGCAGTGATGTCCTGGGACTGAGATGATTGACCTCCAACAACCACAACCATCTTCCTTTGTGCTCGGTATGACTTCAACCAGTCAAGGGTTTGCCCCCTGATTCCCATTGACTCCAATTTTGCGAGGGCTCCTTGATGTCATAAATGCAAGTTATTGTGAGAGTAGCATGGTGGTACTGTAGCATCACAACATTGAAGAGTCATATTTGGATCCCAGGAACTCAAATCAATCGTCAATCTTATCTTTATAACTCTTAGATTTGGACAGCCTCAGAGGCACGTGTTTAAAGACCTCTATTAGACCCTCAACCTTCTCTTTTCAAGAGAAGAGTCCCAACCTATCCCGTCATTCCTGATAATCATAATTTGTCACTTCTGGTATTCTGGTCAATCTTTTTTGCACTTTCTCCACTGCCTCGATATGCTTTTTGTAATGTGGAGACCAGAATTGTATGCCGTACTCTTAAGAGTGCGGTACCTGTGCCATTGTGAAAATATGTTGAGTGAAGATCAGAAACTTCCTCTTCGCAAGAAAGAAAACTCAATGGCACAGTTGTTCTCTTGCATGGCACTTGTCATGATCATTTGGAAATTCACGCTGTTACAATCACCTGGTTCATAGTTTGCATTAATTTTCTCGAGGTAACTGTTAATTCGGGAATTGAATATTTTTTATGCAAGACAAATGAAAACACCTGATTTGAGAAGCTGGCAAAAAAACTGAGCATGGTTACAAATCATGATTATTTAGTAAGGTTATATTAGGAAGTGTAAAGACCCTACACAAGGGGAACCCCTCTTAACTTCTTTATAGAGACAGTGTGTCTGAAGCTGCTGTCATCAGGGGTTTAAATTATTCATATAATTTCCCAGAACAGAGAAGCTTTAAAGTTCAAAAATCTCTCCATGAGTGC